>NC_136503.1:117751868-118041868 GCF_053919585.1 Euprymna scolopes | reverse complement strand
TATACATGTATATATATGTATATGTATACACACACGCACATATATATAATGGGAAATATGCTTAGTCAATCATGTTTTACCCTTTATTTATACTAACCGTTCAATTTAATCAGCTCAATGTAACAACAGAGCATATATAAATACATGACAAACGGTCTACATTCCAAGTGTCAAGATGTCCACATACTGTTTAGTTCTTTAAGCAGGTGTAATGTTCAGTTCTTGAGAGCACTTGTTTCGTAGCGCAGAATTACTAATGTAATTATATGTTAATTTGTGAATTTATTCTGCCCTCACTCATCAGAAGAATAGGAACTCATCAAGTTTAAAAGAAAATAAAGAAATATGGACATGATGGCAAAATACAAAAATTAGAAGAAAAGTTACAATTGTGTTTTCTTTTTAATTTCGCCATTTTTTCTCCATGAACTAATTAATATTGACCGGTGACTGTTGAAAGCTTACGAAGCCGACGCAGTGCATATCAAAATAATTAAGGGATAGGTTTGTCGATTTCAGAGTTGTGACAGAAATGTGAGTGACAAAGCAAGCTCCGGACTTTTGCGACCTGGCCATAAAAGAGACTGTCAAAAGTGCATTGAGAATGTTGCTTACTGCAGAAAAAAATATTCGGAGGCGCAAAAGGCCGCTTGTTTTAATAATAGCACCCCCAGTCTTCATAGCTCGGTATGGTTTTAGCTTTTGAGTTAAAGAATAGGAGACCTTACTTTCGGAATGACCCTGGAATATACATATGTATGTATGCATGCATGTATGGATGTATTTATGTATTTACGTATGTATGTATGCATGCATGATTATAATTGAGAATTGGATAATCTATTTAAGTAGACAACGATCCAACTCGTATAGAAAACTCCTCCGCGAATACGTTAAAAACGTAAACACGTATAAACACGTATAAACACACGTACGATTAAACTATATGCACACATACGTTTATTTAGTGCTGTATATACACGGTCATATATTAACACCCCCCCCCCACAACGTAACATTTACAGATCTGTTAGATCACCCATCTGTTGTAGATGGAGCAGTTATATCAAGTTTGTTCTAATGTTGAAGATGATCGGTTGAACCGATAGGAAGTGCTTGAGACAAAAATGGCCGACAAAAATGGCCTGAAATAAAAATAGACAGCTCGGCGAATTGAAAAGATATCCAAGAAAGTCAGAAAAAAGAATAACTCTGTCGTGTTCAATCAGATGTGCTTGGATATATATATATATATATATATATATATATATATATATATATATATATATATATATATATATATATATATTAAGTAATTTGATTGATAATTTAAAATTTGAAAATCAAATTATAATTAAATTAAAAATCCGTTTCATAAGAAGGAACAACAACAACATCAATTATCTGTACGATCGTTTCGGAAAACAATGATTTTTATTGTGGTAGACATTTTAAAATTTTTAGGGTCTCTTTTGTACATAGTGCACAAAATTTATCTCCTGGTTTATATGATTTGCAAAACTCAATTTTTCGCCATTTTAAGTTGAAAGAAATATTGCTATTTTTTAGTTGCCAAATATAGTTGGATAGAGTAGTTTGGTTTGACAGAGAGTTATTTTTAAAAGAATGTTTGTGCGTTGAAATTCTATGTTTTATTAGGCCAGATGTGGAACCAAAATATATTACCTCTTGCTTATTGTGATTATTTTCCGTTAGGTCTGGTGCTGGATTATTATATGGTGGGTTGATTTGTAATTGATCGGTAGATTGGTTTAAGTTGGTGTTATTATTTAATCTGGTAGTTGAGTTATGGCTGCTAATAGGTTCATGTAGATTTGGAGTTTTTGATACTGTTCAGCTATAGATAACATTTTTAATTTTACATGAGCCTTGTAGGGGACATTTATTTTTTCTTCTACAGTTACAGTCCGATATATTTTGTATAGTTGTATTTTGTAACTTATTAAAAGGCTTGCAAATCATATAAACCAGGAGATAAATTTTGTGCACTATGTACAAAAGAGACCCTAAAAATTTTAAAATATGAAGATATAAAAAATACAACCACACTATTAAATTTAAGACAGGAGCTAATTTTACATGCAGTCATAAACGTTGGTTTAAATTTAATAAATATAAACCACCTTAAATTATTAAAAATTACTTATTAGTAAAAATAGATTACAATTTGTTTTTAATAAATTAAGTTAGTCCAATTATCCCCCTTACACCACTTAAATAAAAAAAGTAAAGAAAATATGGAATTATCTCCCCTTACAACATGTGATTACATAAACAACATTCGAAATATAAACCGTAGCGTCTTTAAATCAAAAGTACGCTAACGGAAATAATTTATTGCACGAGCGCCCCCCCCCCGTTTAAAATTCATCATTCAATAAGGTAAAAAGCTATAGCAAACATCTAAATGAGTATTTTAACCATAGTTCCTGATTTCAAAAAGCGAAAAATTAAAAGGTAAATTTCTCTATATATTTTTTATATATATACCTGTATACCTATGTATATATATATATGTGTGTCTATTTTTTTAATATATATGCATATATATATTTGAAATGTGGCACTTAAAGCAAACTTATAATTTAAATTTAAATCTATATTTCACTCTATTTCTTTTCTATCTCTAACCCATATTAATTTTCTTATAAATTTTAAATCCAGACCTTTTATTTCAATTTTTTTCAGATACATCTGCCTTACTTTTAATGTTCATTTATGGTGTCTTTTAAATTTAATAAAAACCCTTAAAAATTTGCTGACGAGGAGACCTTGCTTATAAAAAAACTATATGTAATTATTGTACGTAACTTGATGTCTACCACAATAAAAAGCATTGTTTTCCGAAACGATCGTACAGATAATTGATTTTGATGTTGTTCCTTCTTATGAAACGGATTTTTAATTTAATTATAATTTGATTTTCAAATTTTAAATTATCAATCACATTACTTAATATTGAATTAGCTCTAGGATATTTACCTATCGAGCTTATTATATATCTAAATTACAACGAGCACTTTCACTTTCCTGTATTTTAATTAAACTAGTAATTTCACTGTTACATTGAAATACACTCAGCTCTTTAGACTATTGTTTTAATCCCCTTTAAATTATATATATATATATATATATATATATATATATATATATATATATATATATATATATACGTGTGTGTGTGTGCGTGCGTGTTGCATAGGTATACATATTGGGAACACATTAACGGGGACTAAGAACAGATGATAATGAGGGAGACTGGGATGATTCTTGTTAACACATATAGAGGGGACTTCATATATAACAGTTCTTATAACACATATTAGGAGGAGAGATACATTATTCCTTGGAAGGGTTGTACAATGTTTGTTACAAGATGATAAAAACACATTTACCTTTTCTGGTTGTGAGGAATGACGACACGAGACAAACATTTACAAACAGTTGGTTTCTTTATTCTTTAATCGACCGATCGGTGATGCCAGAAATTCAAACGTTGATTTACATGGTCTATTTTCCTCCCTTCGCTTCTAAGGGGCTCTTCTCTCCAACTAACTATCACTGTGTGTGATCTGCTCTTAATATCTGATCATCATCCACTCTCTAACGTGGAAATCTCTTATTTCTGTATTGAGAAATCTCCTTTGTTTATGACTTCAGAAGTGTTTACCAACGTGAATATCACGTGGATTTACAACTGATTGTCCAAACACACTTTTGTCAAGCAAAGAATGCTCAATCTAATTCTAACCTATTTTAAAACAATATATTTTAACTCGCATTGTGCATTCATTTAACTGACATATTTAATATCCAAATTTCTAAAAGAATCGACACTCGACTATTTTTCTGACATAAACAATATTTAACTATTTCTAATAGAATTAACAATATTTAACTATTTCTAATAGAATTAACAATATTTAACTATTTCTAATAGAATTAACAATATTTAACTATTTCTAATAGAATTAACAATATTTAACTATTTCTAATAGAATTAACAATATTTAACTATTTCTAATAGAATTAACAATGGACTGAATTTCTAACATTCCATTATCTATTATCTTCAACACTTGCCTACGGGGTTCGATTCTAGCCTTATCCTAATATCATTTTCACTTATCTAGTATGTCTTCTTACTTACATGAGAAGGGGACAGCCCTTTTATGTAACACGCCTTTCCTTCCTATTTAAAAAAAAAAATACGCATTTTTAAATCCCAGTACATTTTTCTCTATATCTGTACAACCACTTGGCTAAGAAACTTATTTAGTCAGCCATTTTCCAACTGATTCAAATTTCTGTCTGAAAACCAATTAAAAATATTTTTCTTTTTTCAAATCTCAATACCCCTTATGTCAAACCTCGAGTCTCTAAACCGAAAATTGATAGAGTCATTTGGTATGGAAATGTAGACAGACGCACACAGACATTTTCACTTTTATAGATATATATGTATGTATTAAATAGCCTAGTTATCACACTAGCTGTCAATGTCTAATGCAATTTTGCCGGATATTTTCATCATAAATTCTTATAGTTTTCGAGAAAACTCACTTTTACAAACAATTCATATTTACAGGCGAGATAGTCAGTTGATTATTTCTCTTTTCACTCTCATTTCAATCATTATTAAGTTCTAGTCAATTTGATTCACATGTCGTTATTGGGTTACGAAAATATCACATCTCTAGAATTTCTAACAATTTAAAATGCCTCTCAAGAACTAGCATGCCATTGTCAAAAACAATGAGTTCGACTTTAATGAACGTCGCACAATAATATCTACTTTTGTACATTTGCTTCTGCCACGATAAAGGAACGTATATAAGAGTTTACATTTCCCAAAATATGATTTTTAATTTTTTTTTCATTATCATTATTGTAGCTGTCGTCGATGGACCCGAAGTTTACGTAAACTTAGTAATACATAAAAACAGAAATGCGACAATAATTAGCGTTATTAATATATGGAAGGCGCTATCAGACCTCCAACCTTTTTTTAAGTTTCAAACATTCTAAACATTAAATATCCTATTGAGGTCGCCAAAATTATTATCATCAGCAAATGCTACACATTTCATATTTTTTTATAAGTATGTTACATTCATGTGCGTATCAGTCAACAAATGGGTGCTTATGCAGAATACGGACCGTACTCAAATAATAACGTTATTTTTAGGAAATCATTCTTAACATGGAAGCTTAGAGCGTTTGTATTATATACATTCAAGTAACATTTAATACGCTAACAGTCCTCTATAAAGTTAAATTTAACTTGAATGTATCTAAAAAAAATAACACGGTTCTTATACTGCATAAGTACAAAAACATATCTACACCGACCTTGCTCCCTGTGACTTTTGGTTATTCCCTAAGCTCAAGGAAAACTTAAAGGCTGTCATTATGAGACAATTGAGGAGGTTAAAGAGGCTGTGACGGGGGTCATAGACACGTTCACACAAGAGGACTTTCTAGAAATTGTTTGAACTGAACTGTACAACAAGTGTATTACAGCCAGAGGAGATCACTTCGATGGGTACTAGAGTTTTATGTGAGTACTATCAGTAAAAGTGCCCATATGAAAAAAGTCTGGAAACTTAAATAAGTTTGCAGATCATATATATATATATATATATATATATATATATATATATATATATATATATATATACTAGCAGGATCCGTTAACCGGCGTTGCCTCTCGCAAAAAAGTAGACTAGTAAAACGTTGTTGTTGGTGGCCACTGCCGTCCCTGAACAATTGCGGACACTAGCCGCTGTGGCCGAAATGAAATAATCTGGCGTTTACTGGCGATTAGTGATGGTTTGAGGCGATAATATGCAAACACATACTTAAATCATTCGTTGACATCTATGCTGATGACACAACCATCTACGGCAACACATCAAAGGCTGTAAATGACAAAGTTCTCTCTGATTCTCTCTCCTCTGATCTCGAGCGCGTGGTTCAGTGGGGGAAGATGTGGCTGGTTACCTTTAATGCATCCAAAACCAAACTCCTATCCTTACATCATCAACGCTCTGATCCCCAGCTGGCATCAATTGTGATGGATGGCTCTCGTCTGGGTGAGGCTCTGTGTTTTGACAAGCTTCTGGGTTTGACCTTTACTCCTGGTCTGAAATGGAACACGTACATCAAGTCTGTTGCCAAGGTCGCTGGAAAGATGGTGGGATCCTTCTACCGCTCCAGAGGATATCTCACTACTGATGCAATTCTCTATCTATATAAAAGCCAAGTACGTCCAAGGATGGAATACTGTTGCCATATTTGGGCAGGAGCTGCTAAAAACAGCCTATCCTGCCTTGACAGAGTACAAAATAGACTTCGTGGCTTAGTGGGGGATGCCCTTTTCTCTACCCTGCAACCTCTCTCCCACAGAAGAGACGTTGCGAGCCTGTCCTTGTTTTATCGTTATTTCCATGGCAGATGCTCGTCTGAACTCCAATCTCTGGTCCCCCCTCACCAATCTTTCACGAAAAACACCCGTCTAGCTGAATCCACTGTGAAAAATTTCCCCCACTCTATATCTGTGTCTAAATCAAAACGCGGATTCCATGAACAAAGCTTCTTTCTTAGAACTGCACGCCTGTGGAACTCTGTTCCGTCTGCCTGCTTCCCTCCGGACTACAACTTGGATGTCTTCAAGTCCAATGTTAACAAATTCCTAATGAACCGCCCCCTTAAGTAAACACTTCAGCAAATCTCCTCACTAACTTAATGTACTTGCAATAACCCTTATCCCTGAGTGGCTTCCGGGCCTTGATAAGTGGTGATCACTGTGTAAAAAAAAAAAGGTATTGTTTGAATTTAAAAAGAAAAAAAGCAATTAAGGGAATGCGTAAATCAGTATGAATTAATAAAAGTACGAAGAATGATCCATTAGAATAATAATGGAAAGTAAATACAGAAGTTTTGAGTTTAGGGATTCTAACTGTATATGAACTGTTTAGAGTAATCGAAATCGGCGGTAGCAGTCATAGCTGTTTCCGTTTGTTGTTCAAGTCTTCCTCTTTTCAACTTTTCCACCAATATTTTTGAAGTACATTTCAGCTTTATGCTGTTTTTTTTAACGTGTAAAACAATTACGACTTTTTTTCACTTCACCTCTTTGTGTATTATCATATTAAAAACAGCGTTTGGAATAGGCATCTAAAACTCCCCATATTAAGAAGGGTTTTCGGAATAGACACCACCAACCTCTCAGCTTAAGAAGGTTGGGAATAGACACTCCCAACATCCCCATGTAAAGAACGGCTTTCGAAATAGGTAACCCCCTGTTTATAGGGGGGGAGGGCATTGAAAAATAATTATCCTAAATTTAACCGTTGTCCGCATACCTACCCGCAAATGCTAAAAAATACAATTGTGGGGTGACAATGTCGGTAGGAGAAAAGTAGATTTGCTTATCATGCGTGCATACAAACCTGGCAATCAGTGAATTACAGTACATAATACAGGTCTTTATATCTCTATAAATACTTGTCTCTGCCAAATTTGAATGGGATTTTTTTAATCAGCATAGTCGAAAAGTAGTCATTCTAAAGAAACTTGTGGATATGTACCCCCTCCAAATAAATTAATAAACGTGTGCGCAATCTCAAGAATCAGTTTGGAATAGAAAATTAAGTAAAATAATCTATCAAATTCAATTCCCTATGTAATGTACTTTACGTTAAAGCTGTAACGTAGGTAATTGGTGTAAAAAATCGGTAATTGTGACTGAAATCCTTACTTAAAAACACGTGTGCAAATCTGTCAATTGAGGTATGGAGACAAAAAATGGAAAATATCTGAACTGGTCATCTTGCAGAATTTGATCCGGATCCTCGGGATATCCCGTCAATCATGGATCGGACCCGACCGGCAATCATCGAATTAAGCCGAGTGCAGTAACAGACACAAACTAATGTCAGAACAAACAAACAAACCTGAATAAATCGAAATACACTAAAGAAAAAATAACATAAACCTTCTATATAATTACTAAATGTTTTGTTTAATTTTTTCAAGATTTTTTTTTAATTATATATGAACAAAATGTTTGTTTTTCAAAAAAAGATCAATGTTTTCGTTTTAACTGTTAATTGTTAGATGTAGGAACAGTTTTTATATTTTTCAAGATTTATTTCAGATTTTTTTTTTTTTTTGTCTTTGTCAGGACACACGCAGTTTTTTCATCTTTTTAATCCCCGTGGCATGATGCCAGTAAGAAAAAACAAGACTCGTTCGGTCTTATCCATTCTGATTTTTTTAAATGTCCAAGTTATAAGATACGCATAAATGTCCAAGTTATAAGATATAAGCACGGTCGCGTGTAGAAAGTTTTATGAAGATATGTTTCCTCCGTGATAAAAGTGTTGTTTAAATACAAATTCAACATGTAAGTTTAGTAAACCAATTCAACGCAGATTTTTTTTGAAAATAGGAGAAACATTTACTAATTTATAAATTGAACTTTTCGACGTAATTACGTCTCCATCAGGATAGACAATATTTTTTCATCTTTTTTTTTTTAATCTCCCGTGGCATGATATAACTAAAATTTATTAACAATTTATAAACAAATGTTTGTTTATTTTAAAAATTCTGCGTTGAATTGATTTATAAAACTTACATTCTGAATATATATATATATATATATATATATATATATATATATATATATATATATATATATATATATATATATACAGCTTGATAGACATGAAAAGAAAAGAATAGATATAGATATAAGTGCGCATGCAGAAATAGATATTTTAATCAACCGATATGGAGAGCTGGATGAATTCTTTTATTTGAAATCGTTTAAAGTCATTATCCCTGGCTGTCTGCGTTCCGGCATAATCAATAAACTAATTAAACAGCCATTAAAGCTGAACACATCCGCTTTCGTCGAATTACGCCGCTCAATTCTCGTTGTTCAATAATATTCAAATCTCTCCATACCAACAAACGGGCGTTCGGGCATTGCCGTTGCTTTGCGGATAAATTCGATCTAACAATGTCTGGACGGGAAACTTCTTTTAAACTCAAAACTAATATGCAATACACAATAACATTTTATGGCATCTTACGTTTTTCGGTCATTATGTGGAAGTGCAGTATAGTTTACAAAGCTCCCGCTGCGTTCCACACGTTCAGAACGTAATGGCCTTATTTCAGCACTACATATAAACTGCAAATACAAATATCTTTCTCCCAAAGGAACTACAACCTTGGCGTTTATTGGGAAGCTGGCGTGTGTCAGTGACCCTCAAGAGCTAAGCCGGCAGATGATCCGTCTCCTGGTAGGGCCACCCATGCCGGACAGGTCGACGGGTAGAGGCCAGACAAAGAGCACTCCACCTACTTTCTGGGAAGGTTGGGCGTGAGGGCAGCACCCTCACCCCGACAAAGAACTCTTCGCTACAAAAGCATCTACAAAAACCCGAAACTTCGGTTCTGGGAGAGGAAGCCCCTGCACCTGCAAAAGGTATGACGTGCTTGGGTCAAAGCCGAAAGGACGCTTAAGTGCCGAAAATATTTTATCGAAGAGGAAAAGCTGCCGACCAAAGAACACCCGGAGAAGAGACCTGGAGGCGAACGCAAAGCAGACCGGCTATTCCTGGGTGGGGGTGGGGGGTTCTGTAGCGAATCACTCAGGATCATGGACGCTGGTAGGGTGTTATGGATTACTATGTTCGTCCAGGGACTCAAAGCTCGGATGATTACAAATATTAAAGAGACATTTTTATGTTGATAAAATACTAGCAGACCACCCGGCGTTACTTGGTCCTAAAGGGTGCTTAAATAGTATATTTTAATTAATGTAGATTTCTTATTTATCATTAAAAAGATGCCGTGGGTATTAAACGCAACGTTAAATCCCTTTAAAAAATGAATGAAAAAACAGAACTGAGACATGTGCATGCGAGTATTATGCTTTTTTTCTGAACAGTTCACTTCTTGTCAGTAAAAAACAAGAAAATAATCAGGCTGAGATCGAAACCAAAATTTAAAGGCAGTGAATCAAGTACGATAACTATTAGGTTGGCTTGACACGATCTTTCAAAAGTGTTTTTGAACCTATTTAATTTAGATAATGAATCTGGCATGTAAACTTGCGAATTCGTGGAACAGTTACCAAACCGATAAAATCTAACCCAACGACCTCAATTTTGACCCCTTAGCAGTTCGTTTTTTTCCGGATACAAACCGATTAAAATGTTGTGCACATGTCTAAATATGATATATACCAAATTTCAAGTTTGTATATTAAAAATCAGTTGAATATATAAATTGAGATGTGTTTCCTCCTCTCTCAATCTCCTCTTTCTCTCTCTCTCTCTCTCTCTCTCTCTCTCTCTCATACACACACGCACACACACATTCTCAATTTTATAGATGTACTAGCAGGCCGCCCGGTCTTTCCTGACCGCAAAATACACATCAATATTATATCTTAATTAATGTATAATTCTTATTTATTATAAACAGAAATACTGCATGCATTAAACGTAACGTAAAATCCCTTTAAAAAAAATGAAGTAAAAAAACGAAAGACACTGAAACATGTGCGTGCTAATTTTATGTTTTTTTTTTCTTTTCTAAACAGTCCACTTCTTGTAAGTAAAAAAAGAAAAATACTTGAGCTGATATCGAAACCAAAACCTAAAGACAGTGAGTCAACCATTAAACCAGCGTGACACGGTCTTTGAAAGGTGATTTCAAACTAGTTATTCCTAACATAATTAATCTGTAATGTGAATTATTTACGCATGCGCATTCGTAAAACAGCAAACAAATAAAATCCGATGACCCCACTTATCAATTTTTAAAATAGTTTTTTTTTCGGCTGAAAAACTATTTAAAAAGTTCTCCATGTGTCTGAATACTCTATATACAAATTTATAGATTACAATCTTATTAATATATAGATTACAATCTTATAAATATATAGATTACAATCTTATAAGTATATAGATTACAATCTTATAAATATATAGATTACAATCTTATAAATATATAGATTACAATCTTATTAATATTACAATCTTATAAATATATAGATTACAATGTTATAAATATATAGATTACAATCTTATAAATATATAGATTACAATGTTATAAATATATAGATTACAATCTTATAAATATATAGATTACAATGTTATAAATATATAGATTACAATGTTATAAATATATAGATTACAATCTTATAAATATATACATTACAATCTTATAAATATATAGATTACAATCTTATAAATAGATAGATTACAATGTTATAAATATATAGAGTACAATCTTATAAATATATACATTACAATCTTATAAATATATAGATTACAATCTTATAAATATATAGATTACAATCTTATAAATATATAGATTACAATCTTATAAATATATAGATTACAATCTTATAAATATATAGATAAAAATCTTATAAATATATAGATTACAATGTTATAAATATATAGATTACAATTTTATAAATATATAGATGACAATCTTATAAATATATAGATTACAATCTTATAAATATATAGATTACAATCTTATAAATATATAGATTACAATCTTATAAATATATAGATTACAATCTTATAAATATATAGATTACAATCTTATAAATATATAGATAAAAATCTTATAAATATATAGATTACAATCTTATAAATATATAGATTACAATCTTATAAATATATAGATGACAATCTTATAAATATATAGATTACAATCTTATAAATATATAGATTACAATGTTATAAATATATAGATTACAATCTTATAAATATATAGATTACAATCTTATAAATATATAGATTACAATGTTATAAATATATAGATTACAATGTTATAAATACATAGATTACAATCTTATAAATATATAGATTACAATCTTATAAATAGATAGATTACAATGTTATAAATATATAGATTACAATCTTATAAATATATAGATTACAATGTTATAAATATATAGATTACAATTTTATAAATATATAGATTACAATGTTATAAATACATAGATTACAATCTTATAAATATATAGATTACAATCTTATAAATATATAGATTACAATCTTATAAATATATAGATTACAATGTTATAAATATATAGATTACAATGTTATAAATATATAGATTACAATGTTATAAATACATAGATTACAATCTTATAAATATATAGATTACAATCTTATAAATAGATAGATTACAATGTTATAAATATATAGATTACAATCTTATAAATATATAGATTACAATGTTATAAATATATAGATTACAATCTTATAAATATATAGATTACAATCTTATAAATACATAGATTACAATCTTATAAATATATAGATTACAATCTTATAAATATATAGATTACAATCTTATAAATATATAGATTACAATCTTATAAATATATAGATTATAATCTTATAAATACATAGATTACAATCGCATGTGAAATATTAAATTGATTGCATTTCATTACGATTTCTTTCCTTAACTAAAATAAAACCAGAATTTTTTAATATACGATATAAAAAAGAACATTATTTTTATATCTTAATATCCTTTAAACTAAAAACAAACAATCGAATTGTTTAATATCTTTTTACAAGAGATTTTTTTCTTTAATAACACCACAACTGCCATTGCTTAACAAAAATTCCAAGTATTTTCTTTTTATTACACGAAATAGAAAATGAATTTTCACAAAATAATATCGTAATAACTTTTTAATATACTAAAACAATTCTAAAAAACATTTATACATTTGGACGAACAAATGTTTTTACTGTAAAACCAAAATTAATAATGATAATTGATTTCATATTTTCTGCATACAGATATTCTTGCCTACGCGCAGCCTAATCAGAACCCTCGCCAATAATAATAATAATAATAATAATAATAATAATAATAATAATAATAATAATATGATATGATCGAGTAGGTTCCCACCTTCGAAAGTAATTGATTTCTGGTAATATGTTTCTGAATTTACAGATGAGGATTATTTAATAACAGTTAATTAATAATAATAATAATAATAATAATAATAATAATAATAATAATAATAATAATAATAATGATAATAATAATAATAATAATTATTATTATTATTATTATTATTATTATTATTATTATTATTATTATTATTATTATTATTAACTAATGTTCTTATTTCGAATCTTGTTTTCACAACTATTAGGACAGTGGGAATTCAAAAAAAAATGAGGAATATATTTAATTAACAAATATATTTTGATAACGTTGATATTTTTCTGGATAGCGCAAAATATCTTACTTTAGGAAAGAAAAATCAATAAAACACAGCAAATATGATTTTATTAAAATGGCCATGAAAATAGTATTGATTGCATTCTAAATATAGAACTGACCCAAATGAGATAATTTAGGAAGTATAAATAAAATCTCAGAAAGTAATATTGTGCTACATAGTTCAATACAAATAATGAAATTACATTGTAAGAGATTTCTTATTTTAATTTGTCTTTACAGTCCAGCACCTCTTTGAAGACAATATTCTTCGTTTGTGCCCTTTCTTCTTTCGAGTGATTCTTTTTTTACATAACGTTTTACTGAATTATTTCTTCGACGTCACTACAAGTTCCTTTCTCACGTTATTACAACATGATAATATATTATCATTATTAGAATGGTATTTGAAAACGAGGGTACACAAGAGGAAGGTAATCCTTATATTTTTGTGCAAGGTTACCTGATTAGCTTTTTTAGCCAAATTTCGCGCATTTGGAGTTTTTTTTAAGCAATTTGGCGTTCAAAAAGTGTATTTGATCTTTATGATAGCGTAACATAGAAATAATTAAAGAATGAATAAGCAGATAATATAACTGCGACCCTTTTCATATGTATCTGATCGAAGTCGGGAATCTGTTAGTCGAAGTCGGGAATCTTTCTCTCGAACTCGGGAATCTGTACCGAATTTCGAACAGAGTCCTTTATTTAATTGACAGATCTAGCATGCTCTCGTTCTGCCAGTCATATTCTAAATAATTGCATTTTAAGTGTCGCCCACACTGAGAATTGAACCTTCAACCTTCACAACCCTCAGAAGTGTAACCATACAACTGAATTTTAATAAGTAATTTATTTACTGCGTCATCAATATAGTGTAAATAGATCTTATTAAGCCATGGATTATATACAATATAAACATCTGATATATAAGGAACTTAACAAAAACTATAAAACAACAAATAAGTCAGCATTAAATAGACTAAATAAGGAAGCAAAAATATTTTAACTAAACTCAAAATAGATAAATACACGGAAATAACAGTACCGGGCACACCGAGATTTTCTTTAAAGGATCAAACACAAGACTTTAATATAAACCCTACAATTAGACTCATCTACCCCTCAAAATCAGATATAGGATTAGTTAGTAAAAATATCCTAGAGAGAATTATCCCTAAAATGAAATCTGTAATAAAATACCCGCTATGGCAATCTTTCACCCAGGTAATTGATTGGTTTTCAAACATTCAAAATAAAAATAATCTTAAATTTCTTTCTTTTTACATCGAATCCTATTACCAATCGATATCACGAATCCTATTAAACAAGTCCCTCTTAATGGCACGAAATATAACTGATATAACACCAGACGAAATTAATCTAATACTATTAGCGTGAAAATCTTTAATAGCCTTTGACAACAAATATTCGACCAGAAACAATACCCCTGACCATTTTAACATGTTAATTGGTTCGGCAGACTCAGCTCAGGTCGCTCATCTGGTTGGCCTTTTCCTTTTAGGTGAAATTCATAATATACTCCACGAACAATTAAAATTGGAGGGGGGGCTTATACAGACATGGTGCACTTTTCGTAACAAACTCCGCAAATAAGCATTACGAAAAAGCAATTAAATCCTTACATAAATTCTTTACAAATTATGAACTTACTATAAAAATCGACCCTAATAAAAAATAGTTCATTTCTTAGATGTAACCTTAAATCTTGAATACTCTACTTTTGAAACCCTATCATACACCAAACATGTCCAGAATTAATCAAACCACCCGAAATCAATATTGAAATCAATAGTTCTTGATGCCTCTTTAAGAATTTCTAAACTATCTTCTAACAAATCTATATTTAACAAAAACACAAAATATTACAATGAGGCCCTTAAAAACTCAGGATACAAATCACAAAATAAATACCTAAATAAAAAGGATAACACCACAAACTGCATGGAAAACTATAATAATAGCAATAAACCTATTAAAAACATAATAATCTACAATATGGCCATGTCATCCCACATACGAATCGCAAAAAAATAATCTAATTACAGTACAAAACCAAATTAAACCACAAGCATTAGCCACTAACACGAAGAAACCACAAAGCAAAATCTGTAAACGTAAAAACAGACATAGGGAAATCCTATGGTTCAACCCTCCATATTCTAAAAATCTTGAGACAAACATAGCCAGCGAATTCTTTAAAATATTAGAAAAAACTTTAAAGCCCCTCATGAATACAATATAATCTTTAATAAGAACACTATCAAAGTGTCTTACTCAACTATGCCAAACCTACATCCAAAATAATTAGTTCTAACAAAAAAAAAAATAAGATATAAAATGCAAATATAGAAACTATACAAGGCTGTAACTGTAGAAGAAAAAATAAATTTCCTTTACAAGCTACCTGCAAAATAAAAAATGTGATTTATAGCTGTACAGTGTCACAAAGGCAAAATATAAATTATGTTAATAGCAACCATACAAATCCATTTTCACATACTAACTCTACCACACAATTAATCAATGACAGCACCCCCATTAACTAATCAAATACAACCAAACGTATTACATACCAATACCACTCTTAATCTAGCTGACAGCAAATATATAAAACAAAATGCAATTTACTTCGGTTTCATATCTGAACTTTATTAAACACAGGATTTCCTCGCATAAGCACTCCTTCAAAAATCCTTCCTTGAAACGCCAGACTTATTTATCTAAACATATTTGGCGACTTAATGATAGAAGTATTCCCTTCAACATAAAATGGGAAATAATAGGATCTTATAAAGCATATATGCCGGGCGACAAATTCTATGCACTTTGTAGATATGAAGCCCTTAAGATTTTAAAATATAATAACACTAAAACCATTCTCTTTTACTTAAAAGACGACAGTCTTGTTGCCCCCCACTTCTGCCATTGATGAGGCATCTGTCCGTCAAGTTGAGGCTGCCATTTTGGAAGATCGACGCATTAATATTCGCCAAATAGCCCAAGATGTCAAGATTAGTACAGGGTCTGTGAAAACTATCATTCATGACCATTTGCATATGCATAAGGTGTCTACCAGATGGATTCCCAGGTTGCTCACACCATTCCAGAAGTGAGAACGCGTCGAATGCTCGAGGATGAATTTGATGTGCTAAGAAGATGAGTCAAAGTTTTTCAAAAGACTGATTACACAGGATGAAACCTGGGTCCATCACTATGATCCAGACACCAAAGCCCAGTCAATGAAATGGAAGCATTTGGACTCACCACCTCCAAAGAAGGCAAGGGTTCAGCCCTCCGCTGGCAAGGTCATGCTCACAGTCTTCTGGGACCAGGACGGAGTAGTGATGACAGATTTCCTGGCAAAGGGTACCACAATTACAAGAACCTATTATGGTTCACTTTTGAGGAAATTAAGCGAAGCTATCAAAATCAAGAAGCGGGGCAAGATCAGCAAATCTACCCTCCTCCTGCAGGACAACGCTCCGGCCCACAACTCGCATGTCGCCAGATCAGAAGCACTAGCGTGTGGTTATGAAATCCTTCCCAATCCTCACTACTCTCCTGACCTTGCACCCTCTGACTTTCACCTCTTCCCAGCCATGAAGTTGTTTTTGAAAGGAAAGCGTTTCCCAGATGATGCAGCTTTGATTTATGAAGTCACGTCTTGTTGGAGGACCAACCTGGGGTGTTCTACAAAAACGGTTTCCAGAGCTGCATCAAATGATGGGAGTAATGCATTACTCTGGGTGGTTTCTATATAGAAAAAGACTAATAACTGTGCCAAGTTTCGTTGCTCTACTACTATGGGAAGTGGGTCAGGGGCATTACTTATTGCACGCCCCTCGTGTATATACAGTCATGGTCAAAATATGATGGGAAAAAATGAAATCTGCTTCATTCGAAGAAGATCTAATAATTATTTTTTAAAAACAAACATTTTCACATTGTCAAAATGATAAGACCACTTTAATAAAATCGGCTAGTTTTGAAAAAATAAATACGAAAAGCTTTCTATGTTACTAAAAACAACTTGCTAGTGGATAAAAAACATCTTACTAAATTATAAATGGCGAAATGGAAACCATTATCAGAGTTTGAGAGAGGAAGGATCTTTGAGCTTAACAGGGGTGGACTCTCCCGTGAGAATACATTATAAATAATAATAAAAAGTCTTACATTAAAATAAACTCTGCTCATTAGACTGTTGTTCTAATCCCCTTAAAATTATATATATATATATATAATTTTAATGACTGTATATATATATATATATATATTGTTCTAATCCCCTTAAAATTATATATATATATATATAATTTTAATGACTGTATATATATATATATATATATATTGTTCTAATCCCCTTAAAATAATATATATATATATATAATTTTAATGACTGTATATATATATATATTGTTCTAATCCCCTTAAAATAATATATATATATACATATAATTTTAATGACTGTATGTTTTAATGAATGTATACATAAATATATTTCCACGGAATGTGACACGCTGTATGACAAAATATGACTTTATAAGTGAAAAAAAAATGACTTGAGACCCATCAGCTAGAGTCGAAACTGAAAACAAACGTTAAGCATCTCGGATTGTGCCGTTACCAGATGAGCCCTCTACCGATGCAAATTATGACAATAATACCATTGCCACCACTCTTAAAATGCAAACTCGGACGGTTCAACGCTTGGAAGTACAGCTTAACAAACTTTCCGGACACGATAATTGGACTTTGATGTGGTTTCAAGTCAGCCACATCATGCCACCTCACATCTTCGAAGTCGACTTGAAAGTCAACACCGATGTGCTGCAGATTGTGGTGATCCCCTGGTGCAATCAGGAGGCCGTTGGCCCTGGGTGTCGCAGCAGGATTCGACGCCGCCCACAACTCAAAAGAGGATCAGACTTGGCTTCAGAAGGAGTGCTACAACTTTGTATCCTTCTCTCGCTGGCCTCTTCCTCTTCCCTCACCTTGATCCCACTGGACTACTTCCTTTGGTCATACGTCGAGAACATCACCAACATGACTTCTCACAAAATAAACGTCAGTCTGATCACCACCATCTACCGAGTATTCGCCGAGGCTTGTGGAAAAGGCACGCTCCTTGTTCCCGATGTGTATCTAGGTGATTATTGAGGCTGAAGGCGGCTACATTGAATAGATATCAGATCTACTACATAATCAAATTATCTGAATTGTTCTTTTTTTCAATAAAAGTTTTAAAATAAAGCTGTGGTGTTGTTTTATTTACGGCGATATTTTGATCGTTCCACACTGGTTATTGATAGATAGGTATGTATATCTGTATAAATATACATATGTGTGTAAATATAGATGTATGTACGTATATATATATATATATATATATATATATATATATATATATAGGGTTAGCCAACAGTAGATGGACAGTAAAAAAAAATCAGAATCGGAATCGAAAAATCTTGAAAAGGATATACATGCACCTATTCAAAATGCCGTCCACTTACTTTTGGCTCACCCTGTATGTATATAGATATAGTGTATCCAGAAAGTCACTGATGGGTTTTCAACTTAAATAGATTCTTTAGTTTTGATGATTTATTTCTGAAATTTTAACAGAATCTTACTAAGACATTGGGGATTTTATTTTAATGCAAATTCAAATAATCTTTAATTATGAAAAATAATTAATTTTCAGTTTCGTATATTTATGCTCTTTCCAAAACATTATTCATGACAGATTGCAAAATCTCTGGATTGCGATTAAACTTCCTTATTTCGTTCCTGATGTTTTTCTTAACTCTTTGCAATGTTTGGGGTTTGTTAACGTAGACTCTTTCAGTCAGAAATCTCCACAAGAAAAATTCGGGCTAGTCAAGTCTGGGAACCAGAGTGACCATTAGAAATTGCCATAGCGAGAGAAAATGTTGTCGCCCAAGAATTGCTTGATTTTCGTAAAACAATTTCACAAATGATCTGTAAATTATTTGAAATAGAGAGAAAAAAAAATTACCTTCAACAAATTCTTTTTTCGTTTCAACCAGGATTTGAAATTTAAATTTTAGACTTAATTGCTTCCAGGCCTACTTAAACACAATGTCACACACACACACACACACACACACACACACACACACACACACACACACACACACACACATATATATATATATATATATATATATATATAGGAATGATAAGAATAATAGAAATAGTATTCCGACGAGTTGGACAGGAAAAATAGAAACATACCAAGTTATATGTCCATCAAGGTTTCGTCTATATAAAGAAATAAAGACGAAACCTATGACTTGGTTTGTTTCTTTTATCTCTCTCTCTCTCTCTCTCTCTCTCTCTCTCTCTTTATATATATATATATATATATATACCTATATATATACATATATATATAAATATATATGTATATATGCATATTTACGTACATATTTATATCTGTTTATATACGTACACATGTATATATGTGCATAAATGTATATATATATATATGCATATATACCTATATATACATACATATGCATATATATGTATACATACATATATGTGTATAAATGTATATACATGTATATACATATATTTGTATATGTACGTAAATATGTGCATATATAGAGAGAGCTTGGCCAGTAACAAATGGGTGACTATTTTGGAAGGCTAGGCGCTATATGTACCACACCGAGTCGTAATTTCCAGGTTGGTATCTGCGGGCGCATTTATTCACTGGGAGAGATGCGCCCCCAGTCGTCGTTAAGACATGCACCTAGGAGAAGGAAACTCTGATTTAAAACTTGTGGTGTATTGCATACGCTGTCCTTAGCAGTCATCTGCACCGACAATGGTTAGCAGTTATACCAAAAAATTGGTTGGTTCTTCACAATGCCTTTATATGAAGAAATTTGAATCAAGTAAACTTCAAATATCTTTCACGCATACGCACACATTTATACTATAGTGATAACCAAATCATCTTTGTGGATTTCTGAGCAACTTAGTTGGCGTGGCGGAAGTTTATACGTCGAAATCGACGGAGAATCCATCGTGCATGATATCTGTCTGAATTACCTCTGTGTATTGGGTTTAGTATAATATTAAATACACTTTTGACTCTATAAAAATAAATACAGAAATCTCTATAAATTAAAATAGCATATTTAACATTATTTTATGATTTGGCACGCCTGCTATATATATATATATATATATATATATATATATATATATATATATATAGGGTTACACAAAAAAAAAACGCGCCCCAACTCTAATTAGGCCCGTTTCTTAGTGTTTTGTCCGAATTAAATGGAACTTTGGTCATAACTAGTTTATTATATTCAAAACATCACATCAAAACACTAGGGGCTTTGGTCCTTTTTTCTCCTTTCTACAGCATATGTTCTAGATGGCCTCCATTTCCGCGGAGTTTCGAAGAAATACTCTCATTCTCATCAGAGGATAGGAATTAGCAAAATGCGGGATCGGATTTTGCATGCAGAAGTATTTGATGAAACAACAAGTAAGTCAAAGATCTTACTTGAAAACAAAATAAGTTAAGCAGAGGGAATATGGTAAAGAAAAACGTGATTACACATGAATTGATAGTCTGGTGGAAGATAAAAAATCCAGTGACGGTAAAATCCAAATGTAAAACTTCAAGAAAGTTAAAAGAATTTCCATTTGTACAAGTAAAATGCAAGGAAATCCCGTAATTGGAAGAAGATGGTCCATAATAATCCAAAGGCAGAAATCCATTGAATAATTCACAAAAATGTGTACAAGAAAAAAAATAATATTAATAAAAGAAAAATAAGATGTGCTTTTCACTCTACTTCCGAGACATAACTATAAATAAAAAAGATCTCTCCAATGTCAAAGAGGAGAGATTCCTATACACCTTCATTATGAAAACCCCAAGGTTATAGGAGAAAAGGAGAGATCAGAAATTGAGGTCCACAAGCTTGCAGTGTTTGGGAAGAACCTACTGTAATAAGGAGTTGTATTACAGTGAGGTAACAACTGGAATAAGGAGTTGTATTACAGCGAGGTAACAAAACAACGTTTTGATGGAGATCATTAGACCGTTTAGTCAAACAAAGCAGAGAATTTATCAGACAATTCTGAAGAACACATGCCGTAATAGCATTTATAGAAGAGATTTAGACTAGCAACATCACGGCTTTAAGAGTTATTATGCAGAGTAGAATGAGCTGGACCAATCAAATTACAGATACATTTTTATACATATCCAAACCTATTAAATGGGTCAGAGATTGACCAGCCTAAATATGACAACAGTATAATAATACATCGTCTAATAGTAGATTTGTAAATATAAAATATCTTATAGAATGTGATAATGTGTTTAAAACTGTAGAATTGACTTTACGAGAAACAGAGAAATTTATTTAATGTATGAATTCCTATGAAGATTTGATAAGGAAAAAAAAACAAAATATTTCAGAGTTGATTTCTCGTAAAGACTAGTACTACGAGACTCCTGGGAAGAAAAGAGGCTCGACTACGATTGAAAAACATGAGCTAAGACTTAACAGCATTATACTAAGCAATCCGGTTCCTATTATGATCCACGACTGAACCTAGGTCATATTCTGAATGACTTACATATTTCAACTGTAGTATGGGCCATTTTATTGCACAAATCAAAAATATCGATTAATCAAGCTAAAATTAGAAATAGTGTTTATTTTAATAATGTCCTTTATAGTATTGTATTTAGTTTGTCACACTTAATTTTTATACAGAGTGAGTCACGGAAAACGGATGTTTTAGAACGCTCCTTGCTCTCTTCGCTAAGTTTTGTTTCCTTAAAAGCATTAATTTCCTGGGTTTTGTTTTCCTTAAAAACATCCATTTTTATATATATATATATATATATATATATATATATATATATATATATATATATATATATATATATATATATATATATATATATATACGGGGTGACTTTCGGGAATCGGATTTTTAAAGGAAAACAAAACTCGGGAAATTAATGCGTTTTAGGAAACAAAACTCTGCGAGGAGAGCAAGGGGCGTCCTAAAACATCCTTTTCCCGTGACGCACCTTGTATAACCTTTGTCGCCCGTTTCAAATTTATTTGTGGTTTAAAGATGAAGTTGTATAGAAGTATGCAACGAAAAACATCAAATGAATAAAAAGAAAACGTGTATATGCAAGAGTTTGCTAAACTACGAACACCTTTTGATATTAATGGACAATGTCTAAGTGAAGAAAATTAAGATAGAAAGTTTTTGAGCTATTAAATGTCTGTCAGTAGTTATCGCCAGGCGAAAATATTCGATGCTAGAGTTTACAAGGAGAGAAAAAAGGTGGACGTCTTTTTCTGTTGCATCCATCCCGACTGACAGTGATTTCCAAAGGGCTGAAATACTTTATTAATGACTTCTATGAGTCTATTACAGTTTAATTCAAAATAGCATTTTCGCTAGTCTGTCGCACTTCAGTTGAAAACACTTTTTATCACTAAACGCGTAGATTAAATTGACGCATCTTACAAATTTTTTGAGGATCTTGTTCAGTTTTTTTCTTTCTTAATTTGGTTTTAAGTTTAAGCGGATTTTATAAGTTTTATCACAAAATAAAAATGGAACTTTTTGTTTGTTTTTTTGTTTGTTTGTTTTGTGTGTGTCTGCCGATTTCGTTGTCGCTACGACATTTCGATAAATGACAAGTGTCACTTTAGTTTTGCGACAAGAAGAAGTCTCTCTGATTCTCGAAGAAATTGACATTCTGGAAAAAACGGACATTTTTTCTTTTTGCTTTTTTTCATTTGAACTCAAACTTTGGAATGTCATTCAGGCGAGTGTTAAAACTATAAACAAATAACTTTAAGTAGGTTTTACAAAATACAATTGAGATGACAAGTGACCTAAAACAATATCTTCCGAGCACATACTGTCCATCTCTTTTTTTCCCTCGCTCCCCTAGAACCTCCAACACATCCACAGATTCAGTTCATCAGGAAAAATGATGGAAATTTTGGTGTCGACAGCAAATATTTTTCAACTTCTTCTTATCTCACTTTTTTCTTTCTGTGATTCTTTCTATGACTCTTTCTCTTTTTATCTCTCTATTTTTCTTTCTCACTTTCTGTTTTTCTGTCTCTTTCTCTCTCTACCTACCTTATTCTCGTTTTCTTTCTCTCTCTCTCTCTCTCTCTCTCTGTCTCTCTCTCTCTCTCTCTCTCTCTCTCTGTAACTGTTGCTAACTTTGTATTTTAGGTGTCTCCGTCTCTTTCCTTGACTCTGTCTCTCTTACTCAATCTCTCTCTCTTTCTTTCTCTCTCTGTCTCTGTCTCTGTCTCTCTCTCTCTCTGTCTCTCTCTCTCTCTCTCTCTCTCTCTCTGTGACTCTATTTTTCTTTCGTTCTATGCGGGTCTCTCTTTCTGTGAGTCTCTTTATGTGCCTGTAATCGCCTCTTTCCTTTTTTTCTCAGTCTATACCTCTCTATCTCTCTCGCTTATATATATATATATATATATATATATATATATATATATATATATATTCCTATTAAGCCAGCTTTGTATATCATCTAATATTTTGTTTAAGATTTCTTTTTAGATTTCTTTATATACTATGCTTCAAGCAAACACATATTACAATTTTTGATTTATTGACGATTTTAATTCAAACTCTTTTTTATTTTTACGTAGTTCTCTAACCCAATTACCTAATACAGTTGTGTCTCTCTTTTTACTTTTTAGTAATTATTTTGTTTTATTCTCCTGTCTATCATTATCCCCATCCTTATTTGAATCATTCCCAGGTCCAATTTTAAATGATGCAACCTGGTTTATGCATTCCATCCCCTCTAGGTATACCGTCTTACTATTATCCACCTTAACTTCATTATTTCAGAAATTAAGCAGTCGCCCTTCCGTGGACATTCTTTAAGTATTCTAAAATTATATTTTCTCCCCAAATTTAGTTCAAAAGACTTAATCCTATTGTTATTCGTTATTTTGTTTATTTTACCATTTATCACTTAAATTAAATAGCATACAGAGTATTAGTGTAACAATAAAGTAGATAATTAGTCGAAATATAATTTAAAAAGTAAAAATACGAAAATAAGGCGATTTCGACTGAATTAAGATAAGGATGGAATTTCAACAGAACACATGATTTTACGTTACTGGCATAAATACGTATGATTTGCGTTGGCAAAAGTGTGTTATTTTTATGGTGCTTATTTCTACCAATAAGGTTTTTTTTAGCCGAGGTATGTTCATTTGAATTTAAAAGTTAAAAACCACAAGAGATATTTTGTAAACCTGATATTATATATACACATACGCACATATATACGGGAGACATTCCTAAAGTAAGGCCTCCTATTTTTTATTTCGCTTTAATGGATCAGAGAGAATTGCAAACTGTATTGTTATCATGACAGAACTTATGCGTTCATGATCTGAGAGTTTCATCTCTCTATTGCAGGTATTAACAGTGCTAGACTCTATGAAAGCAATTCCTGCTATGTATATTCGTCACAAGCAAAAATACGTCATTGAATTCCTGTCAAAAGTAAATTGATAATGGGGTGACTATATAGAAAAATAAATTGTGTAACACAGAAAATCACTCATTTTAATTGCACCACTCTCGTCTTCATATTTCTTCAACTTTTAGAATTAAAAGAAAAAAATGGAGGCTTTATATATAGAACGACTCTCGTCTTACAAAGCACGCTCTGGACGCATATGCCCAGCCATCGTTCATCATGGCAAAAATACATTGCGAATCGTAGAGACTATGAAGAATAATAAATTATGGAGCACAAAAGGTCGCTCGTTTTAACCGTAAAACTCCGATTTTCGTAGCTCTTCAACTTTTTAAGTTAACAAAATAAGAACTTTTGGGACGACCCTTGTATATGCGACATTAACTTTATATAATTTGCAATGAACAATCGTCATCGCATCCGTATTGCTTTATTTGGCAAATAAATCAATACTATCGAGGCAAAATGACCAGAATCTCAGAGGCGCTAATTAAGGAGTCATCGAGTGAACACGGTTAGCTCTTGTAGGTAAATATTTCGGAGAAGCAAATATTTTCTTTGTTTTATGTTTGACTACCATTTCAATATAACTAAAGTAACACCCTTGCGGGCATCTCAGTCTAGACGGGTCGATATTATTGTACACGTGGAATACAACTTTCGTCTGAATAAACTTGCAAAGCTAAGAATCTTCTCAGTTATAAATCGCGACAAATGAAATATATATACAGTAGAACCCCGGGATACAGCATTAAAAATTAGTAACAAAATACAGTACATTATATAATACACATGTATATAATAATATACATTATAAATAAAACCGTAAGGCGAGGCAAATACCGTAACCGAGGACCGGAAACACATTATATTCACCATCGTAATTTGAAAAAAAAACGTATCCTGGGGTCACTGTATCCCGAGGTTCTACTGTATATACTAAAGGAGATGAATAAAAATACCGTGCTTAAATGGATGGATATATACGGATGATACATTATTTTATTTTATTTAAGCGATTGAATAATAGAAAACACGAAAGAAAATTAATCTATACTTTAATGAACTTAAGTTAGAAATAACACTTAACTGCAATTGTAAAGTATTGAATTTCGGGGATATCACCCTGAATCTTGACAACAATACTTATGAACCGTATAACACGCCCCACCAAACACTATTATATATAGACTATAAATCTAATCATCCTGAGAGTATGAAATAAACAATTATCCCCAGTATGTCAAAAAGAACATCAAGGATATCACAAAATGAGAATACATTCAATAAGAACAAGGATTATTATAATGAAACTTTGACAAGATCAGGATATAAAGGAAAGATCAAACACGTAAAGGAGATAGGTATTAAATATTTTAGGACAAACGACACAATATCATATAACATGACCATGAAAGGAAGAAAAAATGTAAAGAATAAAAATAGATATAAAATATTAAAAAGCATAAAAAGAATTAAATTAAAAATAGTGAGGAGCATATAATAGTAATAATGTTTTTAAGAATAAGAAGAATAAACGTAACGAACAAATCCAGTTTAAACCATCTTTTCGTGAACATATGCAAAATAATATCTTTAAAGAATTTTACAGAATAACTGGTAAGACTTTCCTACCACAGAATAGATTAAGTAAAATAATTAATACGAACACAGTTAAACTTTCATTCTTAACCGCTGCCAATCAAAGTAAAACTATAAGTTCTAAGAATGTCAAAATAAACAAAATAATGAATAATAATAAGATTGAATCAGATAAATTAAATATTGCGAAAAAATGTAACTGTAGAATACCTAACGAATGTCCATCAGAGGGCAATTGCTTAATTTCTGAAATTGTATACAAATGTGACGTTAAGGTGGATAATAGTAAAAATACAAATGGGGGAACTGAATGTGTTTTAAGGACCGATACTGAAACAATGTTGTATGATTTAACATTAGACCAGAGAAGAAAACAAATCGAGTTAAAGATAACGATAGAAATAAGGATAGAAACAATATAATTATTAAAAATAAAAAAAGAGAGGAACACGAATGCATTAGGTGATAGAACTACATAGGAATAGAATAGAATTTGAATTAAAATGATTAATTGTTGATAAAGCTGGAAAATATAAACCGAGTGAATCAAAGAGATGTAATATGTGTTTACTTGAGTCATTCCACATAGTGAATTGCAAATGAGAAAAATTAAAAATAGAAGTAAAATGTTTCATAGAAATAAATTCCTATTATCACGACTAAAACTTGATAAAAATAACATTTTATAATAAAAAATGAATAAATAAATGATTTAAGGAATAAATTGAGAATGAAATTTAAACATGGTAAGAGAATGTTAAATTTAATACGAAGATTTTAGAATGGTATTAACTATAAATTAATAGATCATCAAATTAACATATAGAATGGTGATGAAGTCGCTGAAGGCGTTCTTGGTATCGCTAAGGTTTTTGAAGCATTTCTTCCGCAGAAGTTTTCGATATTCTTGAAAATGTGATAGTCGGTAGGTAAGAGTTCTGGAGAGTATAGCAAATGAGGCAACGATTCATAGCTCAATTTGTTCAACTTCTGCGTGGTCGGTTTAGCAACGTGCGATCGGAATATGTCCTGAAGGAGGATTGGTCCTTTTCTTTTGCATAATGCTAGGTGTTGTTGTCGAAGTTTCTGATACATTTTATCCATTTGTTGAAAGTATTTCCTCGCCGTAATGATTTCGCCTGCATTCAGAAAACTTTTATGGATGAGACCGGTCGCAGACCACCAAACAGTTAGCATTACCTTCTCTTGGTGTAACACTGGCTTCGTGAAATGTTGAGGAGCTTCATCGGCGTCTAACAACTGAGCTGAGCGTTTCCAGCCGTTATAAAGAACTGTCTGTTTGTCGCAAGTCACAACTCGGTGGAGAAACGGGTCGTTCTTGTTACGTAAAAGAATAAAAGATGACCCTTTACAATGGCGTTTCTTTTCATTGTCGTTTCATTCATGGGACACTCATTTATCAAGAGGTTTTGTCTTTCTAATCTCTTTCAAGTGGTTGGAAATAGTCGTATACGTAACGTCGAATTTAGAAGCAGGTTCTCGAACAGTTTTGCGTGGATCGGCTTCGACTGATTGTTGTCAACATCTAATAGCCGATCACTACACTCATCATCTTAAAGACTCTCGTCGCCGTCACGAAATTTCTTAAACCATCATTGTGCTGGGCATTCAGTAGTGGTTCGTTGGCCAAACGCTTCGTTGATGTCGCAAGCTGTTTCAACAGAGTTTTGGCCTAGCTTGGATTGAAATGAGAAAATTGGACGAGCATTTTATTTCATCATAAGAGGGCATAATTGTTTTAAAATAATTGCAATTTAAACGATTAGAGAGAGCGAAAACCATCTTTAAATGACATATAAAGTAAACGTATTATAATGAAAACCTATTTGAAATTTACATCATTTTAAATCAAAATGAAAGATTCCACAAGAACTTTCTTCTCAACCTCATATAAATCTCTTTATTTATAAAAAAAAAAAAATTGTTGACTGTGTATTTGTTTCAGCTACGATTTCAGTCGAAATCCAGCTTCACTAGGTCATTATATCACCTTAACAAACATTTTTTTTTACATGGGTGTCACAACTTATCAAGGCCCAGAGGCCACTCGAGGATAAGGGTTAATAGTTATACATTACACATTGTGATTTTAGCATAGTAAACAGTGGGAATTTTGTAACTTGGGTTACTTAGCGGGACGGTTCAATTAGAACTTGTTCACATTGGACTTTTTTTTTCATAGGCATCAACACATTATCAAGGCCAAGAGGCCACTCAAGGATAAGGGTTAAAGAGTGTACAGTAAACATTGGACAATATAATAATCATTAGTAATGAAAATTTGTTAAATTTGCTAACTTATATGGAACGGCTCATCAAGAACTTATTTACGTTAGACTTGAAGACAACCATATTGTAGTCAGCCGGAAAGCAGGAAAACGGAATACAATTCGACAGGCGTGCAGTTCTAATAAAAAAAGCTTTGTTCATGGAATCTACGTTTAGGTTTAGGCACAGATAAAGAGTGGGGGGATTATTGATAGTGTTTTCAGCAAGACGAGTGTTTCTTGTGAAAATTTTGCGAGGGGGGACCATAGATTGAAGCTCAGTCGAACACTTTCCATGAAAAAAAACGATACATCAGAGACAGACTCGCAACATCTCTTCTGTGAGATAGAGGTTGCAAGGAAGAAAAAAGGACATCTCCTACGAGGCTACGAAGTCTATTTTGAACTCTATCAAGGCAGGACAAGTCCTTTCTAGCAGCTCCTGCCCAGATGTGGCAACAGTATTCCATCCTTGGACGTACCTGGCTCTTATATAGATAGAGAATTGCATCAGCAGTGAGATATCTACCGGATCGATAGAAAGATCCCACCATTTTTCCAGCGGCCTTGGCAACAGATTTGATGTACGTGTTCCATTTAAGATCAGGTGTAATGGTCAAGCCCAGAAGCTTGTCAAAACTTGAGGCCTCCTGAAGACGAGAGCCATTCATTTCAATTGATGCCAGATGGGGATCAGAATGTTGATGATGTAAAGAGAGAAGCTTGGTTTTAGATGCATTAAAAGTAACCAGCCACTCCTTTCCCCATTGTACTACATGCTCAAGATCAGAGAAGAGAGAATTGGAGAGAACTTGGTCGTTTACTGTCTTAGATGTGCTACCATACATGGTAGTGTTGTCAGCATAAATGTCTACAAATGATGTAAGGATGTGATTTGGAAGATCATTAATGTAAATCAGGAAAAGAGTTGGGCCCAGGATGGATCCCTGAGGTACACCGGCATTAATATTGTGGGCTTCTGATTTTTTCCCCTCAACTACTACTCTTATGAACCTATTAGAAAGAAATGATTTAATAATTGAGAAGACATTTCCAGCTATACCATAGCTGTAGATCTTATGAAGTAAACCTTTATGCCATACCCTATCAAAGGCCTTAGATATGTCAAGAGCAATTGCCCTAGAAAGGTTGCCTCCATCGAGAGATTTGCTAATCCTATGAGATATTACTGAAAGCACATCTGCTGTAGATCTAGCAGAACGGAAACCGTATTGAGTGTCACTAAGAAGGTTATTTTTGTTGAGATGGCTGATTACTTCTGTATTTAACACAGATTCCAGCAACTTACTCATGACGCACAGGAGACTTATTGGCCTGTACTGGGAGGGGGATGAGCGATCACCTGAATTCTTAAATACAGGGCATACTGATGAAATTTTCCAGGGAGATGAGAAACTATTCTCCTTAAGACAACGTTTAAACAGTTTTGTAAGTATAGGCGCTAGTTCAGGTTGAATTTTTTTGAGTACTATAATTGGAATACCGTCCGGGCCAGTTGCTTTACTGGAATCAAGGTTTTTGATTAGCTTGGCAACATCACGTACAGATATACGTATATCACATAGTGTGTTTTCTGATACAGGAGGAAATATTGGGGGTTAGCGGCCTTGATCGCAAAAGGTAGAATTAGCTGCAAAGTTCTTGACAAAGAGTTTGGCTTTGTCTGATGCTGACGAGATTACCTCAGGTCCATTGATGACAGTTGGGATGGAGCACACACTTCTGTTCAAAATTCTGTTTGCTATTTGCCAGAACTGGTGGGAACCAAGCCGCTGCTCAGCTACTTTGGACTTAACAGATTGAGCATACAACCATCTTGCGTTCTTTATTACTTTCTTACAATGGTTGCTGGCAGTCTTGAAAGCGGCTTTAGTTTCCATACATCTATTACGTTGGAAACAGTGGAAAAAGTAATTTCTGTGCGCAATGGCAGCAGCACATTCTGGAATGAACCATGGCTGGCTGTTAGGTTTTTGCTGAAACTTTTTCGAGGGTATGAAACGGTCAATACCTACAATTAACCATTCCGTCAGGTCTAATACTATAAAGGACACATCCTTTTTAAATATGGAATGCAGAGGTAGATCAGTTATAAATGTACGGAAGCTATCCCAGTCAGCCTTAGTGTATCGATATACTGTACGATGGAGAGGTACGTCTGGGGACTTATTACATTTCATTTTTATCTTAATTGATACAACAGAGTGGTCGGAAGATCCAAGAGGCGACAGAACAGAAACTGAACATAGTTCAGGGCAAGTTGTGAGAAAAAGGTCTAGTAGGCTAGCATACTGGCCGTCAATGTCGGGCACACGGCTGGGTTCCTGACTAATCTGAGTGAGGTCAAAGGCAATGGAGAAATCATGACAGAACCTCCCCTCATCATCGGTCTTGTTTGAGTGGGTCAACCATTCGACGTTGTGAACATTGAAGTCTCCACATACGTGAATGTTAGCTGAAGGATAAGCAGATAGGACTTTGTCAATTTTACCAGATATGCTTTTAAAGATAGTAACTCCGCTGTTGTGGCGGCGATAGAGAGTAAATATAAATGCCGTAGTGTGAGCTAAAGCAACCCGGAAGCACATATAGGGTAAGTTATGATCTTCCCTGGAGATGTCCCTACCACATGGAAAGTTATCTTTAATATAGGCACATATTCCATGCCCATGGCTTCTAGGGGGTCAGATTTAGAAGTTAAGTTAGAGTATCCTTTAATTGCGAATTCTTCTAGGGAAATAGCCTGTCCAATGCCAGTTTCACTTACAAATAAAAGGTCTGGTTTAGTCTCCTGTAATTGGGTTTCAACCTCTGGAAGGTTAGAACGTAGACCCCTGATGTTGGAGAATGAGACATGGTAGTAGGGGTCTACGTTGGAAGTTGGAGAACCGGGTTTAATCGTGTATTTTTTCTTGAAACTTGTCATGATGAAATTTTGGAATTTGTGGACTAGGTCGTCAGATTTACTTAGAGCAGGACAGAGAGGGGAAACTAAAAGAGAAAAAGAAATGAAGAATTTTTTTATTTGTAGCTAATGATAAGGTAAAGCCGTAACAATTACCCACTAGTATGGCATCGAGAGGCCCCACCAGAAGCTACTGCATGGTCCAGAATCCATTCACCAAATGGCAATACAGAAGCCCCAGTACTTTGCACCTGCTGATAGGACAGCCTCCTTAGTGGTTAATCCAAGGTTCGGGTCCCTGACTATCAGGCGGATAACGTCAGCCCAGACAAAACGTTTACATCCAGCACCCTTACTAGTGACATGGCTACAAGGATAGACATAGAAACAGAAAATTTCCGCCATCTCTGCCAACTGTTCGCACAAAATACTGCTAACCTAGAAAACAGCTTTTTCTTCTCCCTTTGTCAGAAAAATCACTCATTAAAAAATGAGGACTGAGGGACAAATAAGAAGAAGCGAGAGTAACAGGAGCTGCCGATAACGCATCCACAATGCGTATTTTACTCTCCATTAAAAAAGAAATTATTAAGTATTGTACTTAATAAAAGTCCAACAGACGTGTTTAAGGGAAAGTATGGTGATAGATTCCCCTCTCACGAACTAAAAATTAATACAATTCGTAATCTGTTTTTGCAATCAACTCGGTAGATAAATAAACATTTATGGACTAGAAAAAAAAAGCTAGCATTTAATAAAACAGAAATACACAAATTAAATACTGAAATAAAATGGAGTTATTAATATTTTAATCTAAAATAAAAAGTATGATTAAAATTGAAATCACTTATCTCAACAAAAACACTTCCGTCTCCAAAATGCAAAGTGTAGTGAAAGAAATTGAGTTAACAGCGTTCAAAAGATTCTTTTTTTAAATTAACCGTTAAAAGAAAAGCGTGATTTTATTCTGAACTTAAGCTAGTCACGTTTTAAGAAGCTTACGATATAAAAGAAAGGCGGATGGGGGGTTCTTCCGAAAGCAATGTTTTTATAGATAAAAAAATTATACTATAATATAATTCTAAGTATTAGTGAACTTTTAAACGCTGGAGTTTCTTTACATCTAAGAAAACAATAACAATGCAAGCAGAAGTATTCATAGTTGACTGAATTATAAATAACGTTCAAAAAATGAATACTGATTTATATAACAATAAAAATAATTTTTAAATTCTTTTATTTTCTACATACGTTTTGTATCTCATATATGTCATTTACGGCTTATAGTTGTACAGGCAGACAAACACACAGACGTGGATCTTTATTAGATCGTCCAGGTGATGTACAGATAGACAAACACAGAGAAACACAGACAGACCTGGCACTGTTTGGATCATATTTGGGGAATAGGGTAATTTTTCAAACGAACATGAAGGGGCAGTTGTAGGAATCTTTATTGATACAAATGGATAAACACTAATTAGGCTTCCTCATTAGAAATGCCTATCATAAGGCCCCCACTTCCGTTGGTGGGAGTGAGAGATATTACCTGTAAACCCTCACTACCCATGGTGGGTTATCATGACAATTTGAGTAACTCTATGTCAACCAGTGTCAGCGTGCATAAGGTTTCCCGTTATAAGTGACACTACTGGACCCCACTCCCGTTGGTGAACGTGAGAGGTGTAACCCGTCAAAATTTCGCCCTACCCTATCGTAGGTTATCCGCCCATATTTGATCTCTTCAAGTATACATCAAACAGTGTAAGCATACACAGTGTTTCCAGCTTTAGGTGACCCTCATTGGGGACCACACACTCTGATGGGAGTGAGCGTTGTAACCCGTCGAAACTTCCCCTATCCCATGGTGGGTTATCCTGCCAAAGTTGGTAGCTTTACGTAAAGTGGTGTGAGCGCACATAGGGTTCTCTCGTTTGAGCGACCTTCCCCTAGGGCGCCATATTATCATTTCCTCTTCTATCATTGTATGCGGTCAATTTAATATAATAGTAAACCATATTAGAGCCTATTTATATGCAGACAGGCAAACATACAGACGTTGAGCTAAATATATATATATATAGATTGTTATGTGTGTTTATGTGTGTATATTTAATAAATTTAATATTGTTACATTAGGAAAACATAGATTAATGAATACAAATGATTTACAAATAAACAAAAACATAAAAAACATGTAAACAAAATAAATGTATATATAGCGCTTCAATTGATTTCTTTCAAAAATGATTTCGAAAAAAAGTCAAAAAGAGCAAAGCAATAAAATATCTAGAAATTGATTATTATTTTTAAAAGCATTTTAATTCAAATTTATGAAAATTCGAAGTAAAATAATAATAATCATCTTATTATTTCTGGATCTGGTTCAAACTCGAAATCTCAATCTTTTATTTGTTCGGTTCTTTATTGTCAGGAAACTGTAGTAAGTGTAAAATTAAAAATTTTACTTAACGTGAAAATGAAGGCGACATGTGAACAGTTTCGAAACACGTTTTATCTATTTTTAAAGCGTGTTTTATTCATTTAGTTCTATTCTATTTAGTCGAGCGGGAAAAAGAAATAGTTCTCTAAAAATCAACCATTCGCAAGTAATTATTACAGAAAGACAACAGTTTAATCGCGATAGTTAATGAATTGTGATAAAGGAATCAGCAATTATATAATTGGAAAAATCCATTTAACTATAATAGAAAACTGATAAATTTTATTGTTTTATTAGAATCTTTTGAAGTTTCTATATTACACGTCGTCTGTGCAATAAAAAAGAAGTTTTGCAAACGACGTTTGATAGTGCCGATTATATGGTACAAAAAATAACTAATGAAAAATGGCTGTTATAAGTAAAGTTTTATATTTCAGTTTAAATGTTACTAACGTTTAATTTTTAAAATTTGCTAAGATTACATTATTTTTTGTATCGAATATGTTTTGAATATACACTGGTGCTTGATTGCTTTTCCTTAAAATAACTTTGATGTTTGTATTTTATTTTGTGCATACATTGAATGTTTGTCATACATTAAGAAGAAGGTGTAAGCTGAATATCTTCTATGTCCTCCCACTTTATTCATATACGCCAGTAACATAATTGCATAATACACTGTTTCATAGATTTACTGGACAATATTGCTTCTTCTAAAAAAACATATCATTATCCTGATTTTATTTAAACACATTCTAAACACGTCGTAGTTTTTTTTTTTTTTTTACACAGTAGTCACCACTTATCAAGGGCCGGAAGTCAATCGAGGATGAAGGTTTATGAGTTTACAGTAGTCAATGAGAAAATATCGTAGTAATCGTTATTAGTGGACAGTTGGTAAATTGGATTACTTAGGGAGATAGCTAATCAAGAACTTGTTCACGTTGGACTTGAAGACGACGATATTGCAGTCAGTTGAAAAGTGGGAAAACAGAATAGAGTTCCACAGGTGTGCAATTCTAAGAAACTTTGTTCATGGAATCTACGTTTATATTTACGAACAAAGAGTGGGTGAAATTATTGATAGTGTTTTCAACTAGACTAGTGTTTTTCGTGAAAATCAGGCCAAGGAACTTAGACGAACACTTGGCATGAAAATAACAATAAAACAGAGTAAGGCTCGCAACGTCTCTTCTGTGAGAAAAGGGTTGCAGGGAAGAGAAAAGGGCATCCTCAACTAAACTACGAAGTCTATTTTGTAACTCTGCCAAGGCAGAACAGGCTGCTTCTAGCAGCTCCTGCCCAGATGTAGCAACAGTACTCCATCCTTGGACGTACTTGGCTCTTATATAGGTAGAAAATTGCATCAGCAGTAAGATATCTGCACTATTTTTTCAGCAACGGATTTGATGTACGTTTTCCATCTCAGATCAGGAGTACAGATCAAACCTAGAAACTTGTCAAAATATGGAGCCTTTCGAAGACGATAGCCATTCATTTCAATTGATGCCAGACGGGTATCAGAGCGTTGATGATGGAAAGATAGAAGCTTGGCTTTAGGCGCATTAAAATTAATCAGTCATCTCTTTGTTTTCTTTGGTTATAACTATAACTTTTTCTAATAGCACAGATACTATAATTCAAATACTCTTTTGGTTTTTAATGAAACGGCTAAACCGACCTTCCTTGAACAAAGGAATTTACACCGATTAGCACTATAAATAGCGTTAGTAATTCCAACACCGGTGAGAGAGATGCGACTGCACTTCAACTGCTAACCGAGTGCCCAGCAGATATACACGTTTTCCTATCTTTCTACATTATTTTTAATACACTTGTTCCTTAACCGAACCTCGACTTGATTTTTCTTATTTTCACTGTTGTTCCACGACACAACAAATTGGCGAAAAGGAATCGAAAGGACCATCACTGCAGAGAATCACCAAAAGTGATTGAAATAAAGATTCGTAAAATCTTTATGACAGAACACCTTCGTTATTTCAACTGATATTTGGATACGCAAGGATTAACAGCGAATTAATTACTACAATAGTAATTTGGCGACAGGGAAAAAAACTTGCTACCAAAATCTACAGCGAAAAACGCGAATGTTGTCAATTATTTAATAATTGAACACACTTACTAAGTGTTTTAGAAAGGGAAAATGGTTCATTTTTTTCTTCACCAGAAGCTATTTTTCTTACGATAAAGATTTTCTTCTGCAAAGTTAAATGTCTCAAACCAACTAGCAAATACTGTGTAAGATTATCGTTATTTCGATAACATCTGGGATTTGAAAAAAAAACACGCTTGGCTTTGTCAAGAGAAAAGGAGACAGACCATGAAAAATAATTATTCGCGTACGTCATTTGTGCTTAGCAAACACGTAAAGAATCATTTGTTGTAAAAGCGAAAGAGGGTAAAAAATCTAAAAGTTTCCCATACGAATTCGTCGAATATTTAAGGCGACAGATTTTAGTTTTGCTACATAAAAACGCGTGCAAATAAAAAAAAATGTTAAACAAATGTTATTTCGCTGGATTGTTTCTAGTAAGACTAGAAATATAGCGTTCAACAAATTAAGTTACAAAAGGACTGCTAAATTGTTGTTCTTCAAACAAAAGAATTGGGAAAGAAAACTTGATTGATTTTTTTTTACTAAGGAATATTTATTTAATACAAGCGTAAATTGTAAATTGAATTCGTATGATGGATGCGAAATTCAAAGACTCACTGTTAGAATTGTTCCAATTCCAGGTAAAGCAAAATCTCGCGTTGCAAAAGCAGCAAATTAAACAATTAGAAAAAGAAGAGAGATTTAAACAAGCACTTGAAGAAAAAATGCTTCAACAACAGAAACGTTTCGATGAAATATTAATGAAAACACAGGGGGAACAAAGAAAAATTTTTGAGGCGACACAGTTAACTAAAGCGGGCGATAATCATAACGCATTTTTCAAACAGCTGTGTGGGCCGCTATTGAAAATTTCAATTATAATCCAGAAGACGATGTCACTTTCGTCCAGTACTATAGGCGATATGAGGATATTTTTATATCGGATTGTGGTACCTGGTCAGACGGGGAAAACGTTAGGCTTTTGCTAAGGAAATTGGGAACAGCCGAGCATACAAAGTTCGTGAATTTTATTCTCCCAAAAAAGACCAGTGAGTTGAGCTTCCAAGAAACAGTTACTCTACTTACAGAACTGTTTTCTGCAAAAAACGTCTCTTTTCCATAGGGGATATAAATGTATGAATGTTACTAGAAGAGAGGAAGGCGACTACACTACTTATGCAAGTATAGTGAACAAGCATTGCAACGATTTTAAACTGGAGGAATTATCAGCAGATAATTTTAAATGTTTAATATTTGTGCAATGACTGGTCTTAAATAAAGACGCTGAAATCGGGCGTCGTGTTTTAAATAAACTCGAAAACGAACCGAATTTAAAACTACAAAACTTAGAGGAAGACTGTGAACGGTTTATTGCGTTGACACAAGACAGTCGTGACATGGACGAAAGCGGAGTGTCGCATATTAAAAAGATTCATCAAAAGAAAAATTCGACTTCAAAAAATAACCAGAGAAAGAAATAGGGAAAAGATCCACCTGGACCATGTTGGAGATGTGGAAATAAACATTGGTACAATGATTGTCCCTATAAATTCAAACAATGTGACAAATGCCACCAGAAAGGGCATAAAGCTTCGCATTGTAGAAAAAAATCTAGTAGAAAGACATCCATTAAACTTAAGAAAATTGAACCTGAGGAACAAAATATCCGGAAATATGTAAAGGTTTAAAATATGTTTATGTTTAAAAAGAAAGTAAGGTTACAGCTTCATAGTGGGTCTGACATTTCCATTATTAATGTACAGACATGGAAGAAGCTTGGGAGACCCACTATGATTAAAACACATATAACGGCAAGAAGTGTCAGTGGCGAAAATATTACCTTCGAAGGAGAATTATTGACGAATATTTTTCCAGAACAAGGCCGAAAAAGCAAGAATTTTTGTCATGCGAAAATCAAACATCCTCCTGTGAACTGATCTGTTCGACAAGTTAAGACTATGGGATCTGCCTTTAAGCTCATTTTGCCAAAAGGTTTAGGATTTGAATGTGGAGGCAGAAAAACTTAAGAGGGAGTTAAAAGAGAATTTCTCAGACGTATTTTCAGGTTGTTTGGAAAGGTGTACAAAAGCGGTAGCAAAATTTGACGTAAAAGTAAATGAACAGTCAGTGTTCAGAAAGAAAAGAAATGTTCCATACGCCGCTATAGAACAGATAGATGGTGAATTAGAAAGACTCGAATCCATGGGCATCATCGGAAAAATTGGTCACAGTGAGTGGGCTGCACCAACGGTTTACATCAAAAAGAAGAGTAAGGAGATTCGGGTTTGCACTGATTTCGCGACAGGCTTAAACAAGGCATTACGAGCCCTAAAGAGATATTTGCGAAACTGAGTGGAGGCAGCTCCTCAAGCAGCACTAAGAGGAGCAGCGGTGTCGGCTAAGCGGCAGTTGAGAACAAGTTCCTCCGAGTCTGAGGGCGAGGAAGGAGACGATAAGAGGAAAAAGACGTGAAAAGAGAACGAAAGGAAAAAGACCCAGATACTGAGCATCCACCACAGGTCCCCCAAGAGGAAGCCCAGTCCACACTCCCCTATTCAACACTCCAGAAGAGCAGAGCGAAGCTCCTATCACAGCTATGGAAACCACACCGCCAGAGAAGAAAGAAGAACCGAGACCAACAAGAAGCGGCCCCCATAATAGAAAAAACTAGAAAGTTTCCTTTCTGGCCGGGGGAGCGCCTCTGTGAAGTGAGAGTGGAGGAGACGACCAGCGACCTCAATGGACGGCAGAAAAAAAAAACATCTAAAATCCCTCGAAAGCCTCTCAAAGGTGGACGAGAAGGAGGTCGCTGATCCTTGAAATTTCTCAGATTCTCCTCAAGTGATCACATTTGTGCGTCCAAATAGGGGAGGGAAAGCAAAGGCCCTGTGGCGGATGCTAGAGCCCGGCAAGACGGCCTTTACCGGACTCAAGATCGTGAACGGGGAGCACCCATCCCTAGGGCAGATAGCTAAGCACTGCAAAGGGAGGGTCCCCATTTATGTTTATCCCTCCTTTTATAGGACTCTAAAGACTACTTTCCCCTTAGACGTGGGGGGCCTGGCTCAAGACAGACGGCGTACGTCCGACCTGCTCACGGGCAGTCTCGGCCAGGCCTTCGACGTACTTACCCCCGAGGACTTCAGGCCCTTAGTCGACGAATATTGCTAGTTAGGGAAACATGGCCACGGGCTTGAACCTAGCTAGTTTGAATGCGAGGGGCATAGATCCCGAAGTAAATCTGCTCGCGTGCTGAGGGATCTCGTGGTCCTTGAGGTAGATGTAGCTGCATTGCAGGAGACACACTTTGTTGGGGCTGGGGACTGAGATGTGCTGGTAAGCGATTTTGACGTTTACTCAGCATATGGCAGCCTCCGGAGCCGGGGTGTTTCTGTACTAGTTAGTCACATCCTGTCTGCGACGGTTAACGTTGTTCACACGGGCGCTCATTGGAGTCTGGTCGTCGTCGATGTTGCCGTTAAAAGTGGCGCGTTCCGGATCGTAGGAGTTTATGCGCCTAACATCCACAGCAAGAGGGTTTCCTTTTTTCAGCGGGTGGAGGAGTTTCTCTCTTCGGGTCCGGAGCGGGTAGTCTTAATGGGGGACTGGAATGCCGTCCTGGACCCCAATATAGATATATAGGTTCCATCTGGATCACCCTGAGAGGGAGGTGTGGACGTGGCATACGTCCGGCCGTCTGTCCGAGCACATACTTGGACAGAATGTTAATTAGAAGGGGCGACATAGATTTCCTATCTTGTCCCACGTTCCACTGGCTAGGTCATTCGGACCACAAACTCGTGTTGGCCCGTCTGAAATTAGGTAATAGGCCTAGGTTGGCTGGCTACTGGAAGTTGAACGTCTCCTTGTTGGACTCGAACAACTTCCGGGAACAGCTGACGTCACTAATTCAGAGGGAGTTAGTGGGGGTGGTTACCGGGAGTAGCTGGTCGGTTAAGCTTAAGGCTACCATTAGGCTCTTTTGTGTCCAATATAGCCAACGCTTCGCATTATCTAGGGCGCGGACCAAAAGGCAGCTAGAATATAGACTGATCCGGGTGGTGGCAGGGGGGATTCCCTAGAACTAGCTCTAGTTAAGAGGGACCTGAATCGCTTGGCTACCGAGCGATATGCAGGTCAGGTAGTTAGAGCTAGATTAAACAGTGTCTCCAACGAAGCCGTGAACGTTGACGCTGTTGAGTGTAAGACCGCCCTAAGGTGCAGCTCGGATGGGTACATTCAGGAGTTGAAAAACCTGGAAGGGTGCTCTCTCATATCGGCACGGGAGATCTGCAATGAGTTTTGGCAACCTTTGGAGGAATGCTTGATCACACTACCCAGACTTCGCGGCCAGGAGTTTGGCAGCTATTTAGCTGGCTTGCCCCGCCTTATTGCGGCCCGAGCGGCTAGCTGCGAGGGGATGATTACGGAGCATGAGGTCATTACTGCGTTGAAGCAGGTTGGCCACAACAAATCTCCGGAACTTGGTGGTTTGCCCTACGAACTGTTCTTGATGCTGTCACCCATGTTTGTACCACTTCTGACGGGCGTATTTAACCATTGGTTTGCCCAGGACTCGATCCCGAGGCAGGTTACCAAAGGATTGGTCACGCTTCTGAAGAAGTGGGATCAGCATGGAGGGGGGAATCTAGATGATTATAGACCGATACCTCTGCTTAACGCAGATTTCAAGATTTTGTACGCGCGTTCTTGCGAACCGACTGTATGTCGAGCCGGATCAGAACTACGCTGTGAAGGGTCGATCGATTCAGAACAATTTGCACTTGGTTCCCATGATCATAGAGGGGTTAGAAGCCGACATGGAAGCCATGCTGATCAATTTAGCTCAGTCCAAGGCGTTCGATAGGGTCGACCATGGGTTCTTGAGATCTGTTGTGGAAACCACCGGCTTTGGTCTGGACTTCCGCAAGTGGGTTTCTGCACTGTATCGTGGTTCCGCGGTAGTGGTGCAAGTCAATGGTAGGTTGTCGGAGTCCTTTGGGGTCTCCCGGTCGGTGCGGCAGGGTTGTCTGCTGTCGCCTCTGTTATATATCCTGGCATTGGAGCCCTTCCTTTGCAAATTAAGGGACGAGGCGGCGAGACCAGTCCTGCGCGGCATAGCTCTACCTGGCAGCAAATTTGCCAGGGTGTCCACGTATGCCGATGACGTCACCGTGTTTGCTGCAAGGCATAGCGATGTTAGAGCGGTGATGAAGGCAATCGCTGAGTATGAAGTTGTCACAGGGGCCGTGATCAATCACAGCAAGTCCGTTGGCCTGCGGTTGGGCGCCTGGACCAGGGTAAACTCGCTTCCAGGTGCGTTCGGCTGGACTGATGGCCTGGTTAAGATCCTCGGAGTGTGGTTCGGGCCAGACCTCCAGCTGGACAAGAATTGGACGGAAGTACAGATAGAGGTCGAGTCGTCAGTAGGGACTTGGATTCGGAGGAGATTGTCCTTGAAGTGTCGTGCGGAGGCATGTGCTACGTACGTGTTTCTGTTGATCCTTTACCGCTTGTCTGTTCTTCCCCTGCCTGCGGATTACTGTAAGGCTTTAGAGCGCCTCCTTTTCAAACTTCTTTGGAAGGGATGAAAGCCGTATGTCCGCAGACAGGTCTGTACGCAGAAACTTAGCGAGTGAGGCTTGGGAATGCCTAAACTACAAAGTCATAAGCATGCTGAAAGATTGGCGTTCCTGAGTCGGACACTGATAGAGGAAACGCATTGGGTACCAGTCGTGGAGCAAGCTTTTTCACGGCTCATATCCGACCCTGACACAGAAGGTCGCAGAAGACCGGTGGAGGAACGGCGTTTCCTTACCGAATGCTGAGCCGCCCTTAGGGCATTGCCAGAGTCCAGTGACCTTACACGGCCTAGGAGGAGGCTATATGAGGAGTTAGTGGTGTGTACCGTGAATAATCCGCTGGTGGCGCGGCTGCATCTATCGAGGGGGGAAGTTCTCTTGCTGTGGAGTTGGGCGCCAGTCAGTAGTTATATAAACAACACGTTTTCCGTCACATGGGGGCTAGTTTGGGATGCGCTGCCACTTTTCGGCAGACTATCCAGGAATTTCAGGGATAATGAATATTATTATCCCCCGTGCCCATGCTGCAACGATGAAGAGAAGGAGGAGACAAGAGAACACGCGTTCTTTCATTGCAGCAGGGTGCGGAGTCTCTGGGAGTATGTTCGAGAGGTTACGGCTCGCATCGACTTGATTTAGCGTACGTTGTCGACAATGTTGACCCGCCATTTTCCAGGGAGAAACAGGCGGTGTTTCTAGCGATCCTAGCTGTAGCTAGATTAGCGACGTGGGTTTCACGTCTGGGCATTGTCTATGAGGGGCGATCTGTTTCGGATCACGATATGGTTGTTTATTTTGAGCATCAACTTAAAATAAAGATCAGATGTGATTGGGAAAGATTGCACCGCATAGACTTTGATAGGAGGTGGATGCACAACACAAGCTTTATGCATCCGACGAGGTGCTAGGTTCAAGTTCGTGTTTCCACCCTAGTGGTATTGGTCCTAAGGTGCTATTTTTTTTCTCGGAACCCAGCCCTTTGCTTAATACAAAGTTTACTTTGTACTATGGGTAGAGAGTAGGTAGTTAGGCTTTCGTAACCACCAAGAGTGGAAAAGACGTACTTTATTAGGACCTTGACTAGGGTAAGTATGCGTGTCGATCCTGTTCCCGAGTCTTTTTATTTTTTGGTAGTCGGCACTAGGAGAGCTTCCAAAGATGCCCAGTCCACTTGTTTGTTTTGTCCCCGGCCTGTTTTTTGCCCATTACGTACTTTATCTTAGTCCGTCCCTGTTGACCCCAACCCCAAGTTATTTTCGCAAAAGTGCTGTCCTTTAGGTCCTCCACTCCCCACTAGGGAACGATCTCCTTGCTTTCATCTCTCCCCTCGGGGAGGGGACCTGAAGACAGTGGACGTTCTAATTGACGAATAGTAAGTAGGAAGGGGGAGTCCCCTTACTAACCCACCCCCATAGGCATTTTGTTTATTTGTTTTCTTTTTCTTTCTTTTCGGGTGTTTAATAGTTTGCCCCCTCCCCATCACCTCACCCCCATTATAAAAAAATACTTTTGTTTTGTAAATACCAAGTTTTGTTTTGTTTTTGTAAATATGTTCTTCTTCTTTCAAACAGCGTGAATGTCGTCCGCCATCCCATAAGCTGGGGAGCAGTTGTTTTAAGTAGGTCCTGGTAAGAATGTAGGCGGTTGTGTATAGAATGATAAAGACACTAGTATAGTATAGTTTATAAAGTACTTGCTTTTCAATGCAAGTCTAGCATAGTCCTTAGCAAAGACCCATTTTTCCCCAACCCCTCTACTGGCCCTGGTGCCTAAGCTCTTTCGGACCTCAAATGAGGCATTGGCAGTAGATAATGCCAAGGCCGGGGCCGAAAGGCTAAATATTATCTGTTCCGGCAGATACTGCAAGCAAAGACCCTATGTGGGGACGACCCCACAGATAAGACCTTGGTCAATGTAGGGGCAACCCTTCATACCAATTGTCACTATCCAGCTCCCCTACTCCCCGGGTAGTTGGTCTGCATTTCCCCTTCACTCCTTACATTAAAAACGGCCTTGTGCCTAATTTGCTCGGTGGGGGAGCAAATAAATTCCCTTTTCTTGGCCTTTTGGCCAAGATCAAAGTGTTGTATCTGCTCTTATTACATGCTGTACTCAACGTTTCAAATTCCCTAAATCAAATAATTTTTGTGATATAAAGTGGGGGATCACTTTCCTGTATTAATTTAATTTAAAATGATCACTCACTTTACAACCAGTCAGTCTCAAAGCTATTCAAGTCATTCTCCAGATCATTCAAGTTGTTCTTGAAGAATTCCAGTTATTTTTTAAGCATTCAAGTCATTCTTAAGGTCATTCAATTCATCCTTAAGTTTATTAAATTCATTCTAAGTCATTTACTTTTTATGTATTAAAGTCATTTCAGCCAATTTTTCGGTCATTTTAGTTTATCTTTTAGAATTTCATATCAATCCTACATTCACGTATTCATTTATTACAGGAGAGCACGCGACTAATGGCTATCGGCCTTGTTTTTTGTAAATTAGGGGATACCATTTTTCTGAACAATGGCTGAAAATAGCAGACTAATAATTACAATAGTCACAATTGCCTATCATTTCAGGCAAGATAATTTAATATTGCCAGAATTTTCATGCTCACTTACACTTCAAAACACACTCGGTTTTAAGCTTTTCACTTTGTGACGAGAGAAAATTCAAGGAAAATTTTTGCGTTGGGTCACTTCGTCGTATCTTCTAACCTTACCCCTAACCCTTCACCAGAAATACGACGTTTTGTTTCATTAAATATCTTTTCTATATCAAAGTTACTATCATGTTAAATGTTATTTGAGGTTTTTACTTAAATATTCTACATTGATTCCATCTTCTGTAATATAAATTTCACCTGTCTGTTTAAATGTATGGATGTATGCATGTATGTATGTCTGCCTAAAATTTTGACAGAGGCGATGCGTTTTCACAAGATTGGTTTCTCTTTGAAGCGTGATCCTTCGGATGACAAATATAGAAGAATTGTCCCAAAACATTAATTCCTTCCCCCTTAACTGGGTACTTTTCTACAGGGAGGGGTTACATTTTTCACCGATATTTTCGAAAGTCATCCCCTCATTTCGATTGTCTAGCCTTAATTTAAGCATTTGCTACTTCCGGTTTGACGATGGGCTCAACAGCAAAGACGTTACGTTTTTTTCACGTTCTTTTCCTCCTTCGCATTCGAGCCTCTGTGCATACTATCACATTTTTGTTGCTCAACACAGACCTCCAAACACCTGGGCAACGCCGGGCAACCAGGCTAGTAATGAAATTATAAAATAATTTATACCATCCCATATATTAATTATTAGCAAAAGATTAAATAGAAATTATATTAAGAGATTCATAGCAATGCGTTATTTTTCTTCATTTCTCAACACGCTTTGGTCAGGACGAAGAAGAAACATTACTTAGAAACTTGTTATAACTATACATGAGTTCATTATAGTTAAACATTAAAACGCTCAGTCTATTAAATGGTATATTTCTTTTAATGGCGGTTTAACATCAATTCAAGTTTAGTAAGCCATATTTTCCGACGGTGAAATAATTATTTGCCTCCATGTACACACACACACACACACACACACACACACACACTCGCGCACATGTCCACACATTTACACTTGCTATAACCGTTTTACAATACTTTTTAAATGAATGAATGCGTTAGATTTACGTACTAATATATATATATAAATATATATATATATATAGAGAGAGAGAGAGAGAGAGAGAGAGCGAGAGAGAGAGACTAATTAACGAGGTATGGCTAAAATGATCGAAAAAAGCACGAACATGGTTCATTAAAGGGGTTCGTCATAAAATACCCACTGATTTTTGCAATAGTACGGAATGCATTTTGCGTAATAATTTCGTTTATTATATGCATTTTTTAATACCAAAATGCTTATTAAATTAGTATATTTCTGAATGTACACAAGTAAAAATATAATTACTTTTATACATAAAGTCTCATATTTTACTTGGTATAAGTTTTTCATCTAGTAATACTTTAAAATTATTCATGGCATCTGTTTTTCATAAAAGTTTGAAACAAACATTTGAAAAATTATTGTTCGAAGCTGTATTTTGTCGTTAGAGATTGTATACTGTGTCAAGTTTAGTAATTACATTACTCGATTTATTCTAAAATCTTATTATTCATAAAGAGTAAAATATAATAATTGTTTATTAATGATTACATTGAATTCAAATTTGAAAGAAACAAACTTACACTTTATTTTTTCACCATTTTGTCAACCTACATTTCTTCAGATTCATCGTTAGTAGCAATTATCCCATTTTTATATCATTTCTTTCTAATGGCATATTACTGTAATGTCTCATGATCTTTGTTTTTCAGATTATAAAAATTCTTACTCTGATGTTTACATGTGCATGCGTACATGGGGGATTTGTTGCAATTATACAATTGTTGTAAATATTGATTAAACAATGCTTAATTTACTACGAGTTTTATTGATTTCATTAACATGGATTTTAAGGGCTTTTTTGTAGTATTTCATAAACAGGCCAAAATAAATTCATCCGTTTTTAGTATTTAGATATATAATTTTAGTAATAGGGTTTCTATTTAGACAAAAATAATAGATTTTTATAACGAATAAAAAATAATAATAGGGTCTTTATGTTTCGTGATTGTTAATTAATAAATATTGCAGTCTCATTTAAATTGTTTTTATTCCTTAAATCTTGGTAATATTTAATTAAAGGGAATGGTGTTTAAATTTTGGTAATATTTAATTAAAGGGAATGGTGTTTAAATTTTGGTAATATTTAATTAAAGGGAATGGTGTTTAAATTTTGGTAATATTTAATTAAAGGGAATGGTGTTTAAATTTTGGTAATATTTAATTAAAGGGAATGGTGTTTAAATTTTGGTAATATTTAATTAAAGGGAATGGTGTTTAAATCTTGGTAATATTTAATTAAAGGGAATGGTGTTTAAATTTTGGTAATATTTAATTAAAGGGAATGGTGTTTAAATTTTGGTAATATTTAATTAAAGGGAATGGTGTTTAAATCTTGGTAATATTTAATTAAAGGGAATGGTGTTTAAATTTTGAGAATTAGCTATTCATTTTGCACGTGCCTATAATTTACAGAACTCAGTCGAGTTTATAAAGCCGACTTTTTACGATCTCGAATTAAAATACAGAATTAGAAAAATACTCATAAAATATGTGTGCTCGTGTCTATTTCTTCTGTAACTTACATTTCTGTATTATTTTCTCTTGTCATTAACTTGATATTTATTATATCAGAAGATGTAATTTACGCTATTGGATTGAGATCCTAACGATTTAATAAATCGATTCTTGTTTACACGTGTTCAGTTTGCCATCTTTTCTGACGTCAAATATAAAAGCATACACACGTACACACATTATGTAAGTTATTTAAACAAAATCGATAGTGTAACTATTTACACAAGAATCCGATTACATTTCTGAATTTTTTAGATGATGCTTGACTATTTGTTTTATTTGGATTATTGTTCTCATCTTCAGTATTATTTCCACAAGCGTCGATGTAACCTCCGATCTTATTTGGGTGTATCTTGTCGAACTAGAAAATGTTTTTTTTTGTTTTTTCACTCACTGCTTGTCATCACTTTGTCTTTTTAACTTTTTAATGCAGAAACATCCCAGCAAACTGATAATATTCTTTCTATCAAACTCGGAAATCTGCACGAAATTTCGAACAGAAGATTTTATTTAATCCACGAGGATAGTATGCGCTTGTCCTGTCAGCTAGGACTGAGAAGTTCGCAATGTATTGTTTAGTGTCAGCCTCAGAGGAGTGTAAGTTGACGACGACTTTTTATTTATTGCAATCTACTTATTACATTCGAAAAGTAATGTAGTAAGAAATAGTGATATATAATAAGTAGTCGGGTTAGGGTTAGGGTTAGGGTTAGGGTTAGGGTGAAGAGGAGAGTTATGAAGAATATGCCACAATAGGTAAAGATCTTGTTGTTTTTGTCTTTATTCTTTTTTATCGACTGTTTTATAATTAACTAGCCTGGGTGCCCGGCGTTGCCCGGGTGTTTGGAGGTGTGTGTTGAGCAAAAAAAAAAAGTGGTAGTAGACAGGCAAGCTCGAACCTGTACCGCGAAGGAAGAAAAGAACGTGAAAAAAAACATGACGTGTTTGCTGTTGTGCCCATCGCCAAACCGGAAGTGACGTGAGTTTAAATTAAAGTTAGACAATCGAAAAACAGCGATGATTTTCGAAAAAAGCGACGCCTTCTGTAGAAAAGTGTCCACTTGAGGGTGAGGGAATTAATATGTTTGGACAATTTTTCGATATTTGTCGTTCGAAGAGTCGCGCTTCAAAAAGAAACCAATCTCGTGAAAATTCGTCGCCTTTGTCGAAAGTTTTCGACGGACATACATACATATATACATAAATTTAAACAGACAGGAAAGACTTATAGTATAAATTACATTTTGATTAGTAATCTTATTATAAATGTTCCTAATGTCTGTCTGTCTGTCTGTGTGTGTGACGCGGTTTATCTCAGCCTACAGGCAATCCACCCAAGCCAGTAAGGTACCGAAATGAAGCTTATGACCCAGCGGATGTCTAAGTGATATTCATATCCATGTTTGGTGTATGGAAATGCAAATTAAAAAAATGTAAAAAAAATAACGATTTACTAAACAACGTTTTATTTACTGTATATTTTTACGGTATTCACCGGAAGTTATTATCTCTCTTAGTAAGTTCGATTTACTGTCTGTGTGTGTGACGCGGTTTATCTCAGCCTACCGTCCACCCACCCAGGCAAGTAAGGTACCGAAATGAAGCTTATGGCCCAGCGGATGTTTTAGTGATATTTATATCCAGGTTTGGTGTATGGAAATGCAAAAAAAAATAACGATTTACTAAACAACGTTTAATTTACTGGATATTTTTCCGGTACAAAGACTCAAGTTTGCCCAGCTGGGCGAACTTGGGTTCTTGTTTATTAAAATGCACAGACAAAACAATACATATTTAACAGAACTATTGTCTACAGTTGAATTTATTAAGCCAATTTTTTCGACGTCGAATTACAATAGAAAACGAGAGAGAAGGCGGGGAGAGATTATGATGATGTATATTCGTGTTTATTTCTTCTTTCAATCATTGTGTATGTATTAAGCTATTGTCCTTGGTTTCTCTAACAATTAAACAAATATTTTTCATCAAAACTGTTGTTTACCTTATGGCATTTAAAACTATAGTTTACGAGTAAATATATTTTTATGCTTACCATAATAAACAAAATCATACTTGAATAAAAAAAATGTTCGTAAAGATGTTTTTATATTTCAGTAACATTTTTCTCTCACTAATTCGAATCTACTTTGGGCGTCCTAATCTGGCCCCTAAATAGCAGATTTGTCAGTTGCATTTATTTGGCCAATAATTCCAGTTGTTAACAAACGATACGTGCTTGTTGCACTAAGCCAACAAAATTGTAGGTTAGAACTTTACTGTTATTCGACTGTTGAAGATTACTCTGGAAACTCAGAAAAATTTTTTTTCTGCCTGAAAATCGGCAAAGGTGATTATTTCATGTCCAAAGAAGACCGATAGAGTCTTCAGTATATTGTAACTGGCATGGATTTATTCTCTGTCAGTCTGAAATATATATTTACAAACGAGTCACCGCTTATGAAAGCCTAAATGCCACTCGATTATATAGATTACTACAATTTGATAAATGAACGGTTAAAAATCGAATGGAATAGTAACGATGGGTGTAAACTGCTCAGAATGGACTATTTAAGAAATTTGGAATCAGTGGATACAGCCAAGCAGAAAATCGAGGTTAGTTTATACCAAAAATCGTCGGGGGTAGAGTCGTTCAATTATAGGAGGTCTACATTCTCTAACTTTAACTTTTCGTCCTTGGAGAAAGGTTTATTTTATTATTAATCGCAAGATTTACAAGTACTGAGAGATTCAGACTGAGATTCCCAAGTATTTTTCTTCGACCAGACCTACTCTTCCTCTTGTTTTCTTCGACTTCCCTTCCCTTCGAGGGGAAAATAAATAAAATCAGTCAAAAAAGAGATGCTTGATAGTCGCCTGTACTTAATCATGACAGCAGTCATTTGCCATTCTGAATCGATCTCGACAATAAGTCAGACAGAACCTGTATCATTTTGGTAACCTTTAGCTATTGAGTTTATGTATAGTCCCGTTTTATCCTAAGAGGTTTACTCCTCCAAAACCTACATCAATTTTTTAGGGTGGAGTTAGTTAATTCTGCCTGAAGTGCTTTGGTCTAGGAATGCCGACAAAATTGGCCAGGCTATTTTAAAGAGGGCATAGGTATTCTTTTTGAGTGTTGACTTTATTCTCCCCATCTTCCGGCCTTGAGCCACTCATTCTTGCGATGAGAAGGAAATGAATACTGCCACTAGTATTCAAAGTATTGAGTGGCCTCACATCTGCTTCTATTAACTTTTATTCTCTTTCTATTTTCTAAGCACCAGACTTGTTAGTTTTCTGTAAAGGATAGGAGACCTCAATGTAAAAAGACTTTCTGAATTTACTTATTTTAAATAGACATCTGTAGCAGTCACACAGAACTATTTTCTCTGGTAAATCAATGCCCCCCTCTGAGTTCTTAGGCCGCAGGCTGACCTATCAGCTAACAAGTCTTGAGAAAATATCGTCAGTCAGAACCGGACCTTCATCCTAGCAACACCTATCCTCTCTCGTCCCCTGTCCACCGGACATGTCGCTTTAGTATTGACGGCTTCCACTTGGAGACAACTGCTATTAGCTGGAGACGACAAGGTACTGACTGGCCGACGACAATTTCAAAAGAACTTTTTTCCTTCTTTCCTTTTTTCAGTCCGACCTACCAGTTCCTGCTACAAATAAAATATCTTCGTTATTATTGTTAAAAAGAAGTTTGTTATTTCTTTTGTGTCTTGTTTTTTAAACATATTTTATTAGGAAGGTAACACAATTACCTCTCGTAAACATCAATCAAATTGCCAGTGCTTTTTATGCGGATACTTTTCGATTTTTTACCAGCGGAATGTGGCAGAATGGTGATTTTCAAATTCATCTTTGTATACCCACTTTTGAACTGGCTCACTGGTATTCTTCTCATGTGAAAAAGAGGTACTGCTAATCAAAAGCAGAGATCACTTGATGTTTCAAGCGTTTTTCTCAGGTGGACAGTGAGACAATATCATTAGGATGATGGTTGGGCTGAAGAAAAAGGTATTATTACGGAAAAAGGCTTAAAGAGAACTTATTAACAGTGAACTTCAAAACGACCATTTTGTATCTAGCTAAAAAACACTCTGGTGCTTTTGCGTCCCATATACACGGGTAGTTTTTAGAATGAAGATTGACCGGCAATTTTTTGGGGGGTTTGTTTATTTTACGTCGACAGTTGTTATAGTTAAACGCGTTTTAACTGTGAATGATTTATAAGACAAAAATCATAGATTATGAAAGAAGTCGAATAAAACCGTTTCAAAAGAATTTTCGTATACCATTTCCCCTGTCGGATCGAGATTAGTGGATGGTGGGTTTTGTGCTCTGGTGAAGACAAAGCAATCCTCAGATCAGAAAGGAAAACATAAACAGGAATGATCACTGTTGTTTAATCAAGAATGCATATATAATCGCCTACATTCTAATTTGATTCCAATTGTTAAGAATTAACATTTCACACTTATTATTTACCTAATTTTTTTTTTAATTCCATATAATTTGATAAGTTCGGCATAAAGATTCCAAAGTTTGTAAACGTACTTGGAAAACTTAGAAACGACCGAACGCCATGCAAGTAAATAAGATGAGTACAGTAGTTCGATCATCATAGTAATTCTAATGTATACTTCAATATTTACTAGAATCTGTACAATGCCATTTTTATAAGTTTTGAAATTAGATTTTTAGGCAGAAGCGATTCTAAAACAACCTAAAAGGAAAGCACAAGAGAACATTAGTAAATAGTTGATAAAAATGATTGCTGGTTGTTTGGATAAGCATTATAATTTCATTGAATTAAGTAGACGTGGTGGTGGATGCAACAAATTACAATGCAATTCGGTATCATTCGCATTGTATTCATACGTTGAAGAGTGCAGAGCGTCGGGTGGGAGACAAATCATATCCTGAGAAAAAGCGACTCAATTATAAGCGATGACGACTGTTTGGCGTTGATCGATATTTGAAATATAAACGCTTTTCCTTTTTTTTCGAACCTAACGACATCTTATTATTTGGCCACGAAAAATAACTGTTCAATACAAATGAAAATGAATTCGTACAAAAACTGATAGGAAAACAAAAAGAAAAGAAAGTACATGTAGATTTTTAATATAAATCAAATAAAACAAATTCTCCTTTTTAGAGACGAGAAAATATTTTTTGTCTATAATATTGTGTTTTCTGTATAATTGTACCCGGCGAATAGGACGCATAGAAAATTAAAACGATACAAATTCATTTACTTTCAATATATATATATATATATATATATATATATATATATATATATATATATATATATATATATATATATATATATATATATATATATATATAATGACGATGTTCATATTTTAGCAGCATTATTCCTTGATACATGCTAGTATGGATAGATAAATTTTGAATTTATTACAAGACATTTTCAAAACATTTTACAATGAATTAACCAGTTTTAATTTGTAACACTATCTTGTTCTTGACGACGACTCGTGCAAATCGAAAACAAGTGTAAACATATAGAGCTCATATTCAACTTTATACATGAACATTAGCGTCTTGTACCGTCAATTCAAAACATTTGATCATAAAACGAACAAACATATTTTAACTTCTTTATAATCAAACATATATGTATGAAAAATTAAAAAATTACATAAAATGAAATACATTATCAACAGTTCTTTGGCTATGGTATTAATTTGCGCATCATAAATTTTTATTGATTTTTCCATGTAGAGAAATTATAAGTCCAGAGTATTCCCAAGTTATATTGGGAAAAGGCAGTCTGAGGTTAATAATTCTTTCATTGCCAAACGAATACACGGCCATAAATGTAGAATAAGAACGGATTATTCATCGCAAAAGATGACATTCTTTCACTATTTTTGTTAGGGAGCAGTTTCTGACGTTTCTCCACCTCTATAAATATTTTTTCGCCATTTGTGTTAAAAAGCAGTGTGTTTTTTTTCTTCATTCCAGCTATTCCATAAAATCCAGAGTTGAATTCCTCGGTAAATATTTTTTTTAGCGAAATTATCCAGGCGATTGTTAAGCTTTGTTAGAATTTGTGATTTTATGCTCTTACTTCACAATCCTTACACTATCTCTGCGATCAATTTCAAACAATTTCGTCTTCATTCCAGAATTTTGTTTCCATTCTTTTTTATCAGGTTTGTTACAGTTGCTCTCGAGATGGTCAACGCCGCACCAACTTTCGTTAGCTATATAAGTACCAACCATTTGTCCTCTTTGGAAATTTGAAATGCCATCTTAACTTAAATAAAAATAAATTAATTCAAAGCAACAATGAATTTAGATAAAATTGAAAGAACATTTTTTTAAATTTTTACAACTTTTAGAGATCACAAGATGTTCTATAATTGATATATTGATCATAATTAGTGTCGGTATCGACGATTTAAGACAAACAAATGGTCGCGTTTTGTTAATTCTTCTCGACTGTTCTTGTGGACTGTATTCGTAGACCATAAACTTTAAAAAATTATGTTCACACGTGTAGTACTTTCAAGGAACTTCTCTCATTATCCCCCCCTCTCTCTCTCTCTCTTTCTCTTTCTCTTTCTCTTAGTGCTATGTGAAGTCGCACCTGTTTCTATCAATCAAGCCCATTAGCTCCAGTAATTATAACCTTGAGGCCAGCAAGTTGACCCCGACTGGACTTTTATTTCACGTTATTTTCAACAAATTAATATACTAACGTAGCTAAGCATCCAATGTTTAACAATATTTTTGTATATAGTTGATAGATAAAGGTCAGTTTGATAAGTTTTGGAAAAGTTTTAGTTAAATAACAACACAAAATCTTATAAGCTGAAATAGTTAATTCCATATTCTGCACGTTATCCATTTAACGAAGAAAGCATACCAGTAGAATTAACAATGTTAATCGCTTAATATTCTCTCAACGATTTGTTTATTCGAAGCGGGAATAAACCATTCCTGTGTACCTATAATATTACAGCTCTCTATGCATGTGAAAGTTAGGTTACCACAAAGGCGGGAGGCGGGGGAAGCCTAAAACGATCAATGATATGTATATGGTCGAGAAAGGCCGTATCTGCAATGGACTGTTTACAAAAGAGGTCACTGCTTTTAGAAATAATATCTACGTTATGAAATGGACACATCGCACGTTTCAGTGACACTCCGCTGCGGACGTATGCAGTTGGCGATCTTTATTAATATCGGAAAAGGAAATAAAGAACGTTAAATGACGGCCAGGGATCGGGGTGAATGTATATAGATCAATACTGCGAACAATGGAGATGTATATGCAATTCTCGGAATGGGTCGAGGTAGAAGTATGCAGGTATATATATATATATATATATATATATATATATATATATATATATATATATATATATATATATATTGTACAAAATATATAAAACATAAAATTGTCATTCCATTAACGAAACGGCTGTAATGAAGCGATCCAAGAAAAAAATAAACGAGTTATATAAAAAAAAATTGTAAGTCTTCGAATTTCAACAAAATTTTCTACTATATTTGCTATATACCTATAAAATAGATACATCGAGCTTTACCCGAAATTAACGGTGATTCAGCTTTTTTTTTTACATAACAGTCTCAACCCGTTAAATGAAAACGGCATACATTCAAATTAACAATATTTCAAAAATAAACGTTCATAATATATATACATATATATATATAGTGCTCCTCACCTTGAGTTGAGCATATTGAGAAGTGAAAAACGAATTACCATTAGCATATAAGCGACGCTCTTTGTGTAAACAAATCGAGCGGAGGTATTTCGGACGATATCAAAACATCGTTAAACTCACTACTCGTTCAAGCAGCCGCCAATAGCGTAATGGTTAGAAGCCTTGATTGCCGTATAAACGGTCGGGTTTCAATCCTGGCTTGAGGTAGTTGCCTGTCTAGCCGCACTGATGAGCTGTGAAACAGCGAAACAGTACTTTATGTGGATGACTATAGTGCTCCTCACCTTGAGTTGAGCATATTGAGAAGTGAAAAACGAATTACCATTAGCATATAAGCGACGCTCTTTGTGTAAACAAATCGAGCGGAGGTATTTCGGACGATATCAAAACATCGTTAAACTCACTACTCGTTCATAGCGTAATGGTTAGAAGCCTTGACTGCAGTATAAACGGTCGGGTTTCAATCCTGGCTTGAGGTAGTTGCCTGTCTAGCCGCACTGATGAGCTGTGAAACAGCGAAACAGTACTGTATGTGGATGACTATAGTGCTCCTCACCTTGAGTTGAGCATATTGAGAAGTGAAAAACGAATTACCATTAGCATATAAGCGACGCTCTTTGTGTAAACAAATCGAGCGGAGGTATTTCGGACGATATCAAAACATCGTTAAACTCACTACTCGTTCAAGCAGACGCCAATAGCGTAATGGTTAGAAGCCTTGACTGCCGTATAAACGGTCGGGTTTCAATCCTGGCTTGAGGTAGTTGCCTGTCTAGCCGTGGATGACTATATATATATATATATATATATATATATATATATATATATATATATTAGATAATTAGTAACGATGGTATTACTATGTAAAGCTAAATAAAATAGCGTTGTAAAATATGTTATCATAAAAAATGTTCTGAATAGAAAATATATGATGAAAAATATATGATTTCACGTCTTTGCTGGGTTAGCCAGACAAACTCAAAACGTTCATGTTATTCGTCTGTTTACTTTCGGCTTCACTATTAAAACTAGAAGTACGTTTGTATATGAAGTGTTCGAATACAATACGTGATATTTTACCTCTAAACAGTTGGGTATTTAAAATGTTTTCCTCACTCGAAAATCACGTTTTAATTTGATATCAACTCGTTTTTGCGTTTCCAATTTCAGTGACAGAGGTTTAAATGTAAAATGTTCGTTGTGTTGTTTATGTTGAATTCATCGTGTTTTGTATTCGAACTTTACTATATGTATATACATATATATATATATATACAAAAATCTACATATACATATGTATACATATACATATATATACATATATATACATATACACATATATATATATACATATATATATATACATATATATATATGTATGCATATATATACATATATATATACATATACATATATATAACATTTAATACCTATCATAACTTTATGCAGAAGAATATTAAGCTATTTTATGTTTAAAATCTGCTGTTGTCAATATGTTCCATTCCGATCATGAGCCGTTGATTTGTATGTTATTACCGTCATCGGTGAGCAGATGTTGTTCTAACTTCTTACTTCTATTTTTTATCAACTGGCAAGAAGTAGAAAGCTAACAGAAATTATATATACATATATATACACACATACACCCCCCACACACACACACACATATATATATATATATATATATATATATATATATATATATATATATATATATATATATATATATATTATACTAGCATTGGTACCCGGCGTTGCCCGGATGTTTGGAGGTGTGTGTTGAGCAAAAAAAAAAAAAAAATTTTTAAGTGGTAGTAGGAAGGCAGGTTCGAACTCGTACCGCGAAGGAGGAAAAGAACGGGAAAAACGTGACGTCTTTGCTGTTACGATCACTGTCAAACCGGAAGTGACGTAGGTTTAAATTAGGGCCAGACAATCGAAAAGAGGGGGAGGTCTTTTGAAAATACCGGTAAAAAAAGCGACCCCACTCTGTACAAATGTGCCCAGTTGAGGGCGAAGAAACTATGTTTTCAGCCAATTCTTCGGTATTTGTCGTCTGAAAGGTCGAGCTTCAAAACGATGCTGATCTTGTGAAAATCCGTCGCCTCTGTCGAAAGTTTTAGGCATATATGCAAAGATACATGCATGCATACATTTCAATATTGGTAGCTCAAATTTTCGACCCAAACCAATTAAAAAGCTTGTTCTATCTCTGAATACCCTTTATGTAAAATTTCAAATGTTTAGACCAGAAATTGTCTGAGTAATTCAGTAGAGACCACAGAGGTAAATTTTTTAAAACTGTGACCCCTATTATGACCTCTTAACATTTATTGTTTGAAATACATCAATAAATTGTAGGCATTAGAAATCACACTTTCTTAACTACTTACATACTCCTCCACTTAGGTTCTTATCAAACACGACTCGAAAACTACATATACTAAGATCACACAAAATGCACCTTTTCACTTAAATCGCCACAAAACGAGCATTCGCTGATTTCATTACTATACCATCTTTGTCGGCACTGCTCCGGAAAATCATTCCATATAACTATACTCATTACTTCCAATCAATTTCCCCACACACTCCAAATATTCATCTATTTCCCTCAGTTCATCCACTGAAATTTTAGCACTTGGCATAGCCCATATCAAGTCTCTCTCAAACTTTAATGGCGTTTGCTCTTAAGAGAAATATTTGACAAATTTCAGATTTTCTGTATGTCCTTACCTCAACTCTTATACTATAGAAATGCTATCATCTTTAATTCGACTTAACACAACAAAATAAAACGGAATTAATAATCAGCCTAAACTCAAACGTTAATTTTAAACTTTTTGTTCTAATTGAAATCAATAGTTCTCTTTATTATATTAAAGCACACTTAACCATAACTTTTAAATCGCCAACTCCAAACTCTGACGAGTTTCAATCTCTCAAAGCCATCAAGTAAATTTTAAATTCAAACAGTAAAGAATATGCACCTTTATATAAAATAAACATAAAGGCTAACCTTGAAATATTTTTATTTGAATCTACTCGAAATGGATAAAAAATATTTATGTTAGCATATATATATATATGTGTATATATATATATATATATATATATATATATATATATATATATATTCTTTCGCGCGTGCGTGAATTCAATTTTGCGCGTTTATACATTAATTCTGTATACTCAATATTTCATAGCTAACTATAACACATACTGACCCAACTGGTCACGGTAGTCTAGTATATATATATATATATATATATATATATATATATATATATATATATATATATATATATATATATATATGTATATATATAACAATAAGGACGACCCTACGCGGATCCACCAACTTTTGATTTTATTGTTTCTTTTCAATTATGTCGATCATTGTTGCACTTCTGATGTGTTTATCTTGTAACCTTGGTCAACCCGAAACTTTCTAATGTTTATATTATATATAACTAGGGCTATGACAACAGCATATTCTTTTCTTTGTTTTGATTCTCAGGTTTATATCCATTGATATCTTATATGGGTTTTCTATGTAGAGTGACGTGGTTCTTGGTTGATTGTGTCTAACTGTGTCGGATATATACTCGAGAGTCAAAACTATGAAAAGAATATGCTGTTGGCATAGCCTATATATAACTTTTAAAAACGTTACCTACTTTTTGAAAACTTTTGAGAAATGTTTTTTTTAATTTTATTTATTTATTTTATTTCATTTATTATTCCGAATCTCTTTCTCTCTCTCTCTCTCTCTCTCTCTCATATATATATATATATATATATATATATATATATATATATATATATATATATATATATATATATATATATAACTACTTCATTTACTCACATAAACCTAATATACGAAAGTATAGATTTATGCGTAAACTTTAAGTATTTACTTCAAAAGTGCTCAATACGTAGGTAGAACTAGTTAGTAATTTATAAAATATCTATGACGATTAAGCTACACTGAATATTCTGCGTTTCATCCACTATAGGATTCGTCAGGCTGACGAATCCTATAGTGGATGAAACGCAGAATATTCAGTGTAGTTTAATCGCCATATATATTTTATAAATTACTATATATATATATATATATATATATATATATATATATATATATATATATATATATATATATATATATTCAGAATTGAAATTTTCTATTGACTAGTTTTCCCTAGTTTTACGCTCAAGAAAAAGCCGATTTTTGAAACTCCATGTAATAAGGAAATTATTATATATGTATATCTTGTATACATCGTATGAGAAATAAATGCTGTAAGTTATAATTTACAAGTTTTTTTACTATTTCTTTCTCTCTTACTTTTGCTTTCTCGTATCTATCATGTTGACAAGAAAGTTCTTGCGGTTATTAACTTTTAAATTCAGATGGATATATCTCAGTGGGAACAAAAAAGATTATTGATCGAAATAAGCATCCCCCCAAACAAGTGTATTTTTGCCAGTAACGTAAAAATCTATATTTATATATGATAAATTTGGTATGTTATGTCCAATAAAAGGCCTGCTATAATCTCTTCCAATACGCCCGAATCCTTCGTCGTAAGTGTTGTCCTTAAAAGGTCAATAATAAATGTTATATTAGTGTGGGATATTTACAAGAGTGTGTATTTACAGAAATAAAGTATAGTATATTGTAAAAGAAAAACTGCTCTGCGAGATTACGTGATATTTAATTCATTCCCGTCGTATAAAGATGTAACACACAACTTTACTGTGGAGGTACATCCTAGGGGCCAAGAATTTTCGCACTTTGTGCACTCTGGGCTCTTAAAACTTGTAGTCAGGATTCACCGATAGGTAATCCTCCAGCAATAAACTAACTACTCGCCCAAAAAGGTAAGACAAGGCGAGGGTATAATGACTTCCTGGGGCAACTCCTGACTAATACCCCAGTTCAACAGATAAAAGTGCACTGAAATGGCCAAGTTTCTACCTGACTAATTGTTAAGAATATATCATCGACTGATAATTGGCCGCGAAAATCCTCCAAGGCAACACGTTATTGTTTTCTTAGTAATTTGAGAAAAGGCCTGGTTATTGTTTTCCCAACCTAAGAAAATACATCATTTTCTTACTGATCTGAGGCAGATATAACTTTATGATCAACGTAACTATGTTAACTGCTCACAAAGGAGTAGGTATTGTTTTTGAAGATTCTCTTTTTGTAAATAGAATTCGTAGTAGCATTAAACGATAGTACAGTAAAACAACAGTATGAAGCCGAAACTATATTTCATATTAATGACAATAATACTATAAACTAGAGTTTCCGCTTCAAACAGACACTGAGTAAGTATTATAGATTAATATATTTGCGAGTTGAATCAATATTCTACGCACTTATACCTTAGGTAAATCGCATAACTAATAATTATTCAAGTAGGAATTCATCATCTCTAAGCGATATGCTGTGCTAAATCAACAGGGAAAACAATCCCGTGGGCCTCTTCCACATGACATCTGTGTCCGCAAGTGAAACTTGTTCTATATATAAGGTGGAGGAAAATCGAATTGCAGTAAGGGCGTTCTATCAGGCCACGTAGCAGCCAATGTTAGGAATCCAAACGAGAGAGATCTTGTATGGAATGAAGATATCTGAGGCAAGAGAACTGTACTGTGAAACGTGATCATAAAATATCTGCATGATAAAACAGGTTGCACGTTTAGATGACGCGTGGTGGCAGACGAGAAGATTGCAGGTGCGAAGAAGATCTCAATTACGATTGGAGAATAAAATAAGAAATGTGGAATTTGTTAACAAGTCAAGTATAAAAACTGAACCGGATATATATATATATATATATATATATATATATATATATATATATATATATATATATATATATATATATATATATATATACAGAGAGAGAGAGAGAGAGAGAGAGAGAGAAATACCAATACTTTAAATGAGGAAATTTCATGAGCAACTGTGGATATATATATATATATATATATATATATATATATATATATATATTCTACTATTATGTAAAAGGAGAATTGTCTGTGTGTGCATGTGTCTGTGTGTGAGCTTGTTACCTATGCACTCGAAAACGGCTACGCCGATTTAAATGAAATTTCACACGAAGGTGCTTTATCTATCTGACAGTGTTCTTCGAGAGGAGGTTTATCAGAACGGCTTTGATAAGTATCTATAATCGATAATCAAAACAATCCTATGAAAGAAGGGACAGGCGATTTTCACTAAAGTTAACATTTGCATAGCTTAACACCGCAAGTATATTTGAGAGGTTTTATAACTAAACAAACCTAAAGGCTCGACACAATTGCACAACGATACTTGCTTTTTTTTTTCATTTTAAACTTAAATTCAAGCGATTATAACCGCACAGGCAGTAAGGCCAGGCATATAAAATCAACAGTATATTCTTTGATATGACAGAGGGCGTTCGAAATGAATGTTTCTGTTCAGAGCACAATTGAAGCATGATACTTAACTTTTACATTTTAAACTTAAATTCAAACCATTATATATAAAAATGATTTTATAAAATCAACAGTAGGTTCTCTACAGTGCATTGTAGACTACAATGTATTGTGAACTAAATTACCGTGAGAAGCATGTGAACCTGCTTTCAGTGCACCGTAATGGATCCCCAACTAGAGCAGCAATCAATCGATTTGATTGAAAAATTAGTGATTTCATCGATTTCTATGACGATAAGAATATTAGTGTGAAACATTCGTTGATTATAATTCAATCCCGTGTATAAAATACACAATATAGTATAAAATGAGATGTTGTCGATACAGGATGTATGAAAAAAGCCAAAGGTGTTTTCAGATTAAAATTATACAAAGAAAAAAATAATAATATGTGTTTTATGGATAATCCAAAAGCTGTTTGATCAAATTCAAACAATAAATAAAACCTCACCCTATCAGAAATTGTTGTCAAATAAATAGCATATACTATTAGATGGAATTTAAATAAAAAAAATATAGACAACAGTAAAAATCGATGGTGAAATGAATTGACACACGTGTGAAAACTAAACATGCAAATATTCAGGAAAATATCGTTTGCATATCGAGCGATTCACCGGGAGGACAAGATTCGGTTGGGATAAGTATTATTATATTATGATAAGTATTATTATATTATGATAAGTATTATTATATTATGATAAGTATTGTTATATTATGATAAGTATTATTATATTATGATAAGTATTGTTATATTATGATAAGTATTATTATATTATGATAAGTATTGTTATATTATGATAAGTATTATTATATTATGATAGATATTATCAAAGTCAATTACTTTATATGAGTATCGCTTATATTGTTTTAAAGTGTCTTCCGTTACACACGGAAGACGGATATATCCGCTTATTCTTTAAGTATTAGTAAATCAAACAAGATTAAACCCAACATATTAAAAATGAATTTTATCCGACAACCGAAACGTTCTTTTATTCGGTAGCTAATGCTAACAGATTAATCAGTGTGAAGTTACCGATTCCTGACATAAAATGCATAAAACTTTTTCAACAACCAAACCTGATACCATGAAACAAATTTTAACAAAAAGACTGAGCCTGAAGGTTGATATCCCATAAAACAAACAACCAAATCAATCCAGTCCAAAACATTTGGTGATTTTCAAGAACATATGTATATATACATATATATATATATATATATATATATATATATAAAATAAAATATATTATAAAATATATTTTAGTCATCGACATACAGACCTGTTTCGTTGTTTCACAACTCATCAGTGCCGCTAGACTAACACCTCTCCCAAGCCGAGGATCGAACCTAGAACCGTCGTGATGACAGTCGGCAGTCCTACCCCCGGACTACGGAATCGGTGGCCGAAATTAAACTGTCCGAATGCGTATTTAAATAAACATCCGTCCGCTACTCGTAGAGGGCTCAAACGTTTTGTTTGTAAACAAATTGCGAGCTTCGCATTATTTCAGCTAAATTAAGTAGCGAGTAAGATAATTTACGAGAGTGCTCTACCGAAGAGGGGAGCATATATATATATATATATATATATATATATATATGTGAGTGTGTGTGTGTGTGTGTGTGTGTGTGTGTGTGTGTGTGTGTGTGTGTGTGTGTGTGAAGTGAAGTATGTATATTGTCACATGATGGATTTTTTTGTTGCGTATGTTTATCTGACATCGTTGCTAAGAATCAAACGAAGTTTAGCAAAGTTTTCTTGTAATAATTATCGGATTAATTCAAATAACTCGTAGAAAAGAGTCTATCAGAATTGCACTCTGCACATGTTGTCATAATTAATTACATCTTTTATTGTCTTAAACTGCCAACTCTCGCAGAAAGAGATAGAAAGAGACAAATAGAGAGCGGGTATGGAAGAGAGAAAGAAACAGTCAATATGTAAAGTTCACTATTTTACACATATTATCATAACCATATATAACATGTCTGTTCATTCGTTTTTCAAAGAACTGCCTTGAAATTTTCACAAGAATTCTGTCTCCACCAAATATCACGTGCTTCCTCTCCTTACAGTTGTAACTACATATTCTTTAGATATGAGTGGTCTGCCTTTCTATGTGTATTATCAGCTAAACGTAACAAACTACAAAACAAACACCACAAAGTTAGTAAATTCTTAATCGGCGTTGAACTGAGTGAATATTAAAACTTTAAAACTAACTATTCATTTTTAGAGGGTCAATTGGGGCATGTTTAATCAGATTTTTTTCGGTATTATTATGTACTAATTAGGAAAGAAAATGCCGATCCATTCCTGTAAGAATTTATCATATAATAGAAAGTTGTTTGTGTGTGCGTGCAGTTATATAGGAATCGAGTGGGTAATGAAGAAAAATTGGGGAAGGGAAAGAAAAATTAAGGAAGTGATAGAGAGATGTGGAGATAGATGTAGAGACAGAAGTTTTAATAGGAATATGTAACACGTTTTATCTAGTTAGTATTTGATAGTTATATTCGTTGGTCAGTATCGTTTTCATCTAAATGTATCTTCATATCTGTTTTACGAAACCACAAATTTCGACTTTATTTCAGGCAGATAGCAAGTTATCTACTTATTGATGTTTTGTTGTATAAACATGTTTTTTCAAATGTCTAAATAGGCAGATAAATAAAAAGTAAGTCATAACTTGTGATTTCGGACCCAGAAAATATTTCAATAGAAAAGTAGGTATGGACTTTTTAAACCTCTCTGTGAATGCTAAATGTATAATGAATTCATCATTACATTCAATATAATCTATTATGCCTGACCGGTATTTGAATAGCAGTGGCAGTACGTGTTATGATGGCATTTCTTCTATTATCGGTCAGTTCATATCGTGGCTAAGACAACCAGTTTGACAACTATTTTTTGAACGGTATTCCCCTCTGAAAATTTGAAACAAATTTTGTAAGATTATGGTTAATATCTATCTCATTATCTAACCATCTATATTTTTGTCTTCCATCTGATCTTCTATTCGCAGCTTTTCTATCAGCAGGTTCGTCAGCACCACGGATAACATAATGCAACAGACGCGTTTTTTTTTCGCTGAAACCATGTGTTTCTGAACCACGAGAGAAGACCTTCAGAAAGAGATTCCATATCAATAGGATGGGGGCATTCTCTAGCCTTCTGATCCATACTTGTAGCCTGGTATTTTCTTGAAATGTTGTTAGAGGTTCGACAGAGATTAGGACGCTTCTCTTTCCAGTTGTTGAACCGTTCGTCCATTAAGGAGATTGCGTTCATCACTTATAGCGGGTGTAATATCTACTCGGCTGGTAATTTCCAGTCTCGTATCGGGAATGAAGCAATCAAAAGTTGCTATAACTAAATGAGACTACAAAACTGTGGAAAAGTTAAGCATTCGAAGCAACACTGCGTTATCCGCCCTCTACTGCAGCTTAAAAAGATCATGCGGGGTACAATAATAATGTAAATAACGGCGTAAAAACGTGGGCAACTGCCAGACACGCAAAAAAGCAGTGTATAAGAGGTGTTTTTACTTTCTCAGTTTCCTTTTCTAGATCCATACAATTAAGCACTTCTTTTTTCTTGAATTCTTTTCTGTTTAAACAATTCTATTTTCCTTTTTGCACAATTATTATAAAGATTAAGTTTATTCTATTTCTTTCCTATCGTTCATGTTTCGGTTTTATATTTGTCTTATATTAGTCCATTGTAACATTCTTAGTTTTGATGCAGTATTAATATAAGAGTTACAGGGCAGAGTTTTGAATTTCATGAACCGATCTTCGGATCTGGCAATTCTGTTTTTAATTTCTGATTATCATATAAATTGTTTCTAAAGTGAATTGTCTGCCTTGTTGCATATCTTCATCGCTAAGGAATCTATCGTCGTTATTCTCATCTTCCTCACAAATAAATATTGCTTTGGTTTTTGCTGGGTAATTTTTCAGACAAAATTTTCAACTTATATTATTGATTTCATTGTAATGTTGCTGTCGCAGAAAGAAAGGAAAGAAAAAAGTATTTTTATTGTTTTACAAAAGTTTTCATTACCGTTCCTTTCCCGTCTTGACACCACTTAAAAGTCTCTCTCCATCGTCCATTACACTTTTCTTCATCCTCCGACTGCATGCCGACCACTGCCGGTCTATTCCGTCCTCGATTTTACACGTCCATTTTCTTTGATGTCCACTTTGCGCGCTCTCTCTCTCTCTTTCTCTCTCTCTTTCTCTCTCTAGCACGTGGAGCATTTTTCTCCTTTATTTTCTTTTTCTTTTCGCGCAAACTTCCTCATTAGCATATGCGCATTTTTAGGCTACTGCTGCTGCTGAGCTCTTAGTAAGCCAGCCATTCTTCGCTGCTGCTGATATTTCCCACGCATTCATATGCATTATATTACAACGTTAGCAACTTGTGCAATTCTTTATCATTTATCGCAATAAAGGCGGTATCAATCGCATAATTTATATTTTCAGTAGTTTTCCATCAATTGTAATGTCCATTCCTTCACTCAGTTACTTCGCATGTTTACAAAAAATACCAAAAGGTGATTAAATTTTCTATTTAAATATGTATTATCGATAATATCATAATGATAATAAAATACATTAAGACATAATCCTGGCGAGTTGTATAAGGTAAAAATCGTTTGAAAATTAGAAAGTTAAGGAAAACAATCGATAAAGGAAATAGCATGATAATTAATGAGGAATTTTAAGAAAACTAAGAATTGAGCATAAGTAGTGGCGTGAAACCGTTAACGAAAATGAACTAAGAAGTTACATTATTTATTATTCTTTGTCTTTTCCTATTCATAAACAAAATACCGTGTTCTCAATTAACGACATTTCTTCAGCATCGAAAATGCTTTGGGGTGTTTGTTTTCAGAAAAAAATATTGATGTTAGTTTCGCGATAAATAGTTTTAATCAATGAAAAACGGATTCCACAATATCGACAACCGAAACTAATACTGCCAGTATCATATACGTTTACAAAGCCACCATTCACACAGTCATAGACTATTGTTGCCACATCTTAGCGGTACTGGATATGACCTTAAACTATATTAGGCACCGCCAAAAATGGCCGCAAAATCAAGTTGTTGTTGTTTTTAAAACTAAATTACATTTATTAAAATCCATTATTTCTGAGTAACTTTTTTTTTCCAGAAAGATAAAACCCTGAATTTTATCATATAGAAAACAGAATAATGTAAAACTTTTTCTACTATTTTTAATTCAATTTTAAATGTTAAATTTTCCCAAAAAGTTAACAATTGACATTTTTTGTCTTGCACAAAAAACGTATTTAAATATTTAAAAAAAAGGGTTTTTGAAATAATTAATTTATTTATTTATTGTCTAACTAAGATTTAGGATGATTTTCTAAAAGAATATGCAAAAATATTATAATATAAGTACCGGAATTTCAAATAATTCCACTTATTCATATAGGTAACCAGATATTTCGCATCTACGTAGAGTTCAGATCGACTCTGTTTACGTTTTCGTTTTGATAATAAGAAAACTATGGAAGACCAAACAGGCCAAAAAAACTTATTTTTCAGTGACGAAAATTTCAATGTATTATTAAGCTGAGGCTGGCCAGTACCAGATGTGTGACCATTTGTATGAGTTTGGTTTTTAATGTGTATGTGTGTGGGGGCTAGGCTCCCCAAAATGGGGGGGGGCAATTTAAAGCAGAATAAAAAAAAATTATTTCAGCGCGTTTGGTCCACCGTAGTCGAAAGGCGGCAAACGTTTTCAAACGGGATCGAAAAAAATGATGCTATTTTTAACACAAAGGGCACAATATTTATCGAATGTTTTTTTTGTATCGATTATTCAAAGCATGCCCTGTTTAATAATGGTCATGCATTATTCGGCTCCTAAAAAAAAATTGTTAATTTATTTATCAAAAATTTTAAAATGGCTTTTTTTCGTATAAATATTAAAAAATTTTTTTTTTTGTTTTGCTTAACTTAAATTAATTATTTTACTTAACATATTCACCGAATTTCACACTTCAAAACTCAAAAGCGGGATAATTAAACACAATCGAAGTTCTGATATTCAGACGTCAAAATAAGGTATGCAAACAATTTTTTTTTTTTTTTTTTAATCTATAATTCTGTCCGTTACAACAACACAATATGTTTTGTTCAGTTTCAGATGATTATTTTAAGCATATTTGTTCCCACTTGTAAGCAAAATATATATATATATATATATATATATATATCGTTTATGAAAAATAAGTACACTGTTATAAAGTTCATTCTTCTCCTAACAATCGCCGAAAATTTCGTATTGATCGGATAATTACCTGATTTTTGGTAGATTTTTAAAAAGACGGTCCGTCAAAAAGTACTGACCTGCCCCCCCCCCAGTTTTGGCGGTGCCTAAACTATATCCAATGGTGAAGCCCCACCGGAGTGGTAGTACCAGTTAGGGTCCTAACTATAGGTTAAATAGAAACCGACTTGAAAAAAATAAAAATATATTCTATTAAATTTTTTTCTTCAAAATCACTGGATTCGGCATTAAATAACCTTAGCTGCAGCATGAACCAATAATTTATCGTTACTAGACAGGTTGCCGCTAAAATTCTTCTATTCTAATAGGTCTCGCCCTATCAACCAAGCTGTAACTCTTGTCCCATCTTCGCAATGTTGCATCTCTGTGCCTGTTTTATAAGTATTTAGATGGAATGTGCTGCAATGAACGAGCGGTTCTGGTTGAAATAAAGGGTGGCCCGCTGTGGCATGTATCCCTGCTTTGCCCCGCTGAGGTATGATTATGTGGACTTCTAAATAGTCAACCGCTCTCGGTTTCTCACACTTTGGGAAAGGAATTGTTTATTACTAATCGCCGGAGGCGCCCCTGTCAGAAAATATCGATACGGCTATCCATGTGATTTTTTAGGTCAGGTTGTTCTTTCTCAATGACCATGAGTTTCAATCTCTATTTTCCAGCATTATTTCACATTTTTCCTGCGCTAGGAAGGATATAAATTAGAGGAACACATACAAAAGGTATAACTCAATTTGTAAATCACGGGGAACAATTTGACTAACTGGTGACAATTGTTTTGTAAAGGTTATTTGTTGTAAATATGTGCCTTTTCACCCTCCTTTTGGTTTACTATACAATCACCAATAATCCTACTAAAATCAAATCAATAATTGCTGTGGACAAAACATTACCCAAATCAAATATGTTACGTTGAACGGAAACAGTTCGTTTAAAATATAAACTTTGAGGCTATATTATGAATGACGACTCAGATTATATGTCACCCTTTCATAAATCGAGCTCCGTGTATATATCCTAAATGCCTCCATATTGTCGTCGTTTTGAGCCCAGGATCCTGATCGTCCGTTGATACAAAACCACTCGGATGGCAATGTTGAGGTTTAAATACTGTTTATTTGAGACAGAAGAACAGTAACAGAGATAGATTATATCATACGCATTATATATAAGTAGATGGAAAGCTCGTTTGGTTACATTAGTCATCGTCTCTGCTTGGAATCTCATCGACTAAGAGAGTGAGAGTCCACAAACAGAAATTACACCGTTTCACCAACTTCCATTGAAGTTACCTCTGATATTTTAAGCTTAACACTCAAACTTTTCCATTCGTGCACAAACTTCGTTATAGAATCAGTTAGGTTAGCTTAAATCTTGTTATATTTAGTGTGTAGTAGTGGATACAAAATGAGCGGATATATATGTCGTCCGTTTCATATGGAAGCCACTACAAATAGATATAAGCAATACTCATATAAGTTAATTGAATTAAGATCGATAATTACAGTCTTGAAATACAAGAAACATCATGGAATTTAGTAGAACCTCTCGATTTATTATTCTCGTAATTGGCAGCTCGAGATATAAGAACAAATAATAATAATAATAATAATAATAATAATAATAATAATAATAATAATAATAATAATAATAATTAAGAGGTATTTCAATCGAAGAACGTAAATTTCTTTTCGTGTGATAAAGAATTAATAAATAAACGATTCTAAAAACATTGTAAAAAATAATTTCCCTTTGAAAATAGTAAATTAATTCTTTAAAAATATGTTTAAACTTTCATTCCAATTCAATAAAGTGTTATTTTATTATTCATAATAAACATTCCTTATTATCAGAAGCACTTAGATTTTCTCATGTATTAATAATTAAGAAACAATTGGTGAAAACAAATATCTAATTGCCCGCCTTCAAAAAAACCTTCTATCTAAAATAAGGGTAACAGTTTCCTGATAAACAGTGCGTGTCACTTTTGAAAAATTGGAAGCCACCATCCAGTATTTTTTTTTCCTTTCGATTTCGCATTTTTCGATATCATCTGTTTTTACATGTAAGAAGCTTTATTTGATTCCTTGAGAACTTCAACTTCGAGGACAATCGCACCGTTTACTGAGATTTGTTAATTTAAGTTTTGTTACTTTGTGAGTTTGAAGCGATTTTTATTGATTGAAAATACCTAGTTAACACATTCCTGTGAACACTGTACTTGCTTTTTAAAATGAAGAGGAGAGCGTTTCTAAAAAAAGGGGGAAAATGAGGGGACCTATTTAAATAAGCCGCCTTTTGGAGTTCGAATCACCATTCACCCTACTCTACGCGTTCTCTGAAGTAAACATTTTTTTGCAAATCGAGTTATATAATGTACGAAACTTAAATAAGATCAAACACAATTTCGATTCCAAAACGTTATGGTACTATCGCCTCCCCGGGAGGGTTACTTGGTTGATGAACGTCTTGGGAACGCAACCATCCCCCCCCCCGGGGAATAAACGATATCCAACGATATCTAACGATAGACACATGTTGGAAACATCAACAAAAATAAACGGGTCGATATGCGGTCGGCTATAACTGTTTGGCATGTTCCCATCGTCGCTTCTTGTGTGTTCATTGTGCCGTTACAGGCAGCTTTTTGTCGTCCGCATTAATGGTATGCTGAAATTGAACACTTGTACAAAAATAGCGAACAAATGCATTGTTTTAATTTATTTAACAGTTAACAAGTAGGAGCATATTTAGTCGACCCATCGCGTATAGCGTGCAAGCCTCAACTGTTTTTACAACAATCATATTTCAATTCTCTCTTTCAATGAAGAAAGAGAGAGAAAGGGAGCGAATGAGAGAAATAAGAAAAACGTGTCCGCACTAAAATGTGTGTGTATATGTGTGTTTGCCTCAAAAAAGGGCTAGCCATTGTGCCACAACGTCAAGTCGATGGAAATTAGTTTTTAAATGTGAGCTACTTAATGGCGCTTTGAAATTTGAAGACTAATAAGTCTAACAACTGTGGAATAGAAAGATAAAACTCATTTTTAACATTCGTCTCAAACCTTTCCGCATTAAAGGGTTTTAATTTTGGACGTTTAGCTGAATAAACATCTGTCATAAATCTTGATAATATTTTAGTTGAATCAATGATATTGTAATAATTTTATTCAACTTTCAAAATTTTGTTAAAAATTAAATCATCAGTTTACTGAAATTTGGTACAGATTATTGAGTTCGACGGAAAGATTCACGAGTTGAGCAAGATACAGCTAACGATGGTCGAAGGTAAGATCGGCTGAAATGTTATTTGAATAACCCGATGAGAATAGTAGTTGAATACTCCAAAAAAAATTTACTTCTCTTCTAAAACTTAAGAAACATGAGGATAAAAAAGATTTCAAAAGCAAATTTAAAACACATTTCGTTTATCATATGAAATAAGAACAAATATTTTATCTATCTGTTCAGTTTGGCAACTTTTTTAAGAGTAAGGTTTTTTTTCAGATTTTATATCGCAGTTCTGAACAAGCAACACGATGAGAGATCGAATAGTTCGGTATAATGAAAAGTATTTTGATATAGAGAACTTAAAACTAGTTTTAGTAAGTTAAAATTGAATCAACTTATCGAAAATTTATTATTTATTAAATTATTTAAGGTACGTTAATTTTTTTTTTTTTTTTGTAAAGAAAAACATTCATTAAAAGCACGCAGATTGATATTCCTGTTGGATTTTGTCATTGCACTATTACTATTAAGACATTTCCGTATAAGCGAGGAAATAAAAACATCTATTTAAATATATGGGTATTTCCTTTTTCCTCTTTATCCAGATTTTAAGCTTGGGGCATAGGCTAAAACAAAATTGTAGAGGAAATGCAGATACATTTAGTATTTATTTATGCGTCACAAAACGTGCCATTACATTTGTTGATTTCATTTTGCCGCTGGTGAAAATAGAGTAGAGATATAAGTGAAGTATTTCATTAGGCGAAAATAAAATTAGTTCATCTAGTTTATGTATGATTGCATCTCTTGCGATGCAGTTCGTCAGTAGTGAAGTACATTGAACAGGACGTATACTCTTCGACATCCAACTAAATAATTTGTACACAGGCTGAACCAAAATCAAATAATACAAAAATGTTTATATTTAACCTACTCAAAATTATAACCACTTAAATACAATGTTACCTAGAAGAGACTGGTAAAATCATTAAAGATTATTTTGTAATGTTATTTATACAACGTATGGTGTTATATGTCATATAATTGTTATTATAAATGATATCTATTTATGAATGCTATATTTTTTTATTAAATAAATAATAATCATTTATTTAAATTTTTTTAGATATTTTAACAAAAATATGGCTTTTTAAAGAAGACATTGTTTTTATTTTTCCTTCATTCACCTGGTATTAACCGTGTGGGGTGGCCTACTAGTGAATACAACTAAAGACATGTCCTATCTTATTGACGAATTAAAGTAATGTCCCAGTCGGACGTGTTTGGCTATCTTGGGTTACATCATTGAAAATATTATTTCGTAAATTGTCTTTTCTTAAAAGAAAATAGAACACCAAATATGTAGCAGTATCTTTTATTCAAAATATTATTTCGTAAATTGTCTTTTCTTAAAAGAAAATAGAACACCAAATATGTAGCAGTATCTTTTATTCAAAATATTATTTCGTAAATTGTCCTTTCTTAAAAGAAAATAGACACACCACTAGGCACAACAGATTTAGACCGTTCTTACATTCATCAAAAAGATCGACGTATATTTTGCTGTATTCAAGGAGGGGACAATGTATAACGATTAATACCAACGAAATAAAGTGGAAAAAAAAGAAGTCATCTTTTCAAAGACATATTAAAAGTAAATCTTCAAGTGATCCAAATATTTAAAATCCACGAAAACAGCGAATGACCTCATCGCTGAGTTGTGAAGGTAAAAAGCAAGTCCACGAATGTATCAGTTGGAATGTTTCGTGAAAAATAACGATTTTAATTGCCTGTTAAAAAGTGTAAATATTTAAAATCCACGAAAATACCGACTGGCTTCGTCGCTGTCTTTTAGTTGTCGGTAAATTGGGAAAATATTGAAATAATCACCAAAATACAGACTTACTCCCTCGCTGTGTTATAAAGATAATTCATAAGAAATTGCTTCAGCAGAAATAGATTCATAGATGCCGTTTCTTCTGATTAGTTATAATAACTACTCATAGTCTGAAAGAATCCATATAGTGACTAAAAAAGCAGATCATCAAAACACATGTAAAACCATTGTCATATTTATCATTTCATATCTGTTGTTTTTATATTCCCAATTATAATTTTTATTTAATTCACAATACAATCCTTAAAACCAGGCGATCACGTGCGCTTAACGCACATGGCTGGAGCTACTCACTCGCCACCCCAGCCACCTTTTTTGCTTTTTCATGTCGAACTACATACTATCAAAATTTTTTTTTTCGAACTACATACTATCAATTTTTTTTATCTCGAACTACATACTATCAAAATTTTTTATGTCGAACTACATACTATCAAATTTTTTTATGTCGAACTATATACCATCAAAAACTTTTATGTCGAACTACATACAATCAAAATTTTTTTTATTTCGAACTACATACTATCAAATTTTTTATGTCGAACTACATACTATCAAAATTTTTTATGTCGAACTACATACTATCAAAATTTTTTATGTCGAACTACATACTATCAAATTTTTTTATGTCGAACTACATACTATCAAAATTTACTCAACCTTGCTCTTGATTGGCTGAGAATCATTACTGTGTACTTCGTTATTGCTCATAACACCATCTTACTTTCTTAGTTTTTAACCTCTTCCTCTTCCCGGTGGGTCCTTTAATATAGTCAGAAGCAGAAATGTTGCAAAACTCTCTGAATTAGTTTCTTATGAAGGCGGTTTGAATTCCATTAAAATCGGATATAAATATTTGAAGTTTTTAGGTGATCCTGCCTCCATTAGTCACTTAGAGGGGGCGCACATAGGTATTCGGCCAGAAACTAACTGTTTGTCTCATGCATATATCAATTTCATTAAAATATGATATATCTGAATTTAATAGCTCGCTCAAATTATTAGAGTACTTTCTGTTCCGAGATTTCTTTAATTATCCTCCTCCTCTCATATCTATATGGTTTATAATTGTGATTTAAATACCATTCAATAAAATATAGATAGAGTTAAAGAGAAAATATGCACTAATTATATTTTTATAAGTTAATTTTGAGACTTGGAAACATTTCCATTATAATAGTTATAGTTGTCATGTGAAGAATTGATGGTTAGAAGAACATTTTATTCACTAGTTGTATAGTTATAACTATGCATTAGATGAGAAGAGGTTTGCATATAGACAAAACAATTAAGCAGAATACTAGGAATGAATATTTCAAAATATATAAAGAAATATACTTCGACTAAAATTACTAGAATAGAGATTAAATCGCATATAAAGATTTGGAGTGTCATAAAACAAAACAACAAATGTACATACTAAAAAAAGGTTACAATATACGAGATTGCTTACAATGTACAACCTTTATTCTTTTATTCTACTCGCTGTTTAGAGCTAGAATAAACACAACAGTAGAATAAGGAAAGAAAGGTCTATTACAATAAAGTTTGCATATGTAACGTGTTTATTACTTTAAATTCTTTACAAGTGTACAGGAAAAGTAACTAAGACGTTGGCAGATTCAGTTTATTTTGGAGATAACTATCTCACACATAAAAGAGAGACGAATATATTCTTAACTAATTAATACTCTTAACTAAAAATTAATATTCTTAACTAATTACTATCTTATTCGGAATAAATGAGTGGATACAACGAAAAGAGATCTCAGGGGCAATTTCTCTCCTAGCGATTATCAAAGATTTTATTTCAGTTATTACATCATGATTGGTGATTTATTCCCCATGACACCTATATGTTAACTGATCCGAAAACCTTTGTTTATTTGTCAATCTGGATATCCGTGACATCATGTCGGCTTGTATCTCTTTGGTCCATTTTAAACTCCATTAACCTTAAGCCTGTCTCTTCCTGTTATCTTTCGTATGAATCTGGTTTATTTCACAAACTTCATTTCAGTTGTACCTGTATTTAGTGCGACCTTTGTTCAAAGTAACACTTGGTGATGTAATGGAGTGGTGATATATTATGCAAAGCAAGGACTGAACAGACAATGAGTATTATGAAATTACTAATCTCCGATGACTAAATTATGTGTTTATTTACGGCAAATAAATATCAACGCGATCTGTACAATTTCTACTCAACTAACTAAACCTTAAAATGGTCGATATATCGTAAAACAACAAACAACTTAACTTGCTGTTGGATCTCTGAAAAAAGTTACAATATACAAGGTGATTACAGGAGTGAATTATGCAACTATTAAGTTGGTGCAAAAATAATGTCATATATATATATATCTGCGTGTGTGTGTGTGCGTGTAATTGAATGTCAAAAAAACAACATTATTTTTGCACCAACCTAATAGCATGGTGGAATGAAGGTTTATTACAAGAGACTACACTGAACCAATACACATGATATTACTAATCTCTGAAACTGTGGACGCGTATTAACTATATGTACTTATCAGTTTTAGTAAGTTCACATGAGAAAATAGGATATAGGATATTCTATTATCAAAACCTATAAGTTTTTGGTCCAAATTGGAAATCGTCCTTTGCCGATATTATTTCTGAATCAACCAAACGTTTTTCGAATCCTTAGCAATCGCCAAAAATCACATCGTGAACGTTGTATCCATAATTGCATGAAAATCGTGATGGGCATTGCACGGTTTAATATCAGATTAGCCTCGAGAAATCGTGGAAAGTTTGTTAACAAGCTCGAAAGCCGCGTCTATGTTATGAGACTAATCAATAATACCAAACAAATGTTAACCCCATAAAAATATACATATCTTACCATAATAGTGCTTCAAGACTAAGTGTCTGTAATAATAAGTGGTAAATGCCAGTATAAAATATTAAAAAAATAATTATTGGGTTTCGGAATTTTTGGATTAGGATTATTTGCATTAGTTGAACGTATCGATTTCTTAGTCCGACATGATGCATCCAAAAAAGGTTGAAACGTTGTGATGAATTTGTTCATTAGAATAATCCAAATAATACAAACAAATAATAGTAGTATGAAAGTATCTACCGACCTGTAGATTTTTAACATAATAAAACTGTAAAATTAGTTTTATTTCAGAAATTAATGTCAATGAACGAATTCTTATCGACACACGAGAGAAAAAAGCAATAGGCACATTTTCGAAGTGATCGTTTGAGTTCGGTTAACTTTATGCTGATAAGGTAGTAACAAAATCTTATGTTCGAGTTGAAAGTCCCAACCTTAAACAAAAACTCCCATAAAACCACACGTGATCACCCAAGTTCAGCGAGGCTAAGCTATTAGTCAGCGGTCCTTGTTCGTTTATTGTATGTCGATCAGACATTTTTTCGAAAAAACATATTTCAATGCATAAACTTGCATTTTTTTACAATTTTTTAGATGAGGATTAATAATTTATATTACTTGGATCATCTAGACTACTATTCTCTCTCACAACATTTCAATCAATGTAACCTCTGACTTTCTTCACGTGTAACTTGTCGAACTCGGGATTTTTTAAGTCAAACTCTGGAGTCTTTATGAAATTTCAACGGAATCCCTTATTCAATCTACGGGGTAGCATGCTCTCATTTCGTCAGCTATGACGTCAATTAAATAAAGAGTTCCGTTCGAAATTCCGTGCCAGTTTAAGACTAAAGATATACATGAAGGTCGATGGGAAACGTCTGTTATAAAGTACTTGTCTGTATTTTTAACTACAAGTTATCGACTGTTAACTATTCTGTACTTTAGCCTGAATACTACGTTATTATTTTTTTAAAATAGCATTGTTTCAAACGTCTGAAATACTAAAAGTATTGTGTTATTATAATACTAATGTACGTCCTATGGTAAAAAAATAACAGAACGTGTATGCTTCGCCAGTATTCGCATTCATACTCATATGAAATTATAGAATGACGTGAGTAATTTAATTTTTTACACAAATATACATATGTGTATATATCTAAATATTTCTATTCACAAAATGATCTCCAAAATTAATGAACAGATCACAATAAAAATTGAAATGTATATGGTGTAGAACACGACCACATATTATGGTTTTGTTATTCTTTTATATTTAATGCTGCGTAAAAATAAAGTTTTGATACAGTGTCCCGCAAAAGTTTACAATACACATTTGAAACTGTCAGTTTTTGTATTTCTAGCTACCAAATGGTAATGAAACGTTTATAAACATAGAAAATGTATTGAAACTAAGATAGAAACAGTGGGAAAAATTAAAAAAAATAATTTAGCATGACCCGAATAGAAAACTCAATAATTAACAACGCAAAGTTTACAACACATTTACAAAATAATATTTATTATTTTGTAGCATAACCATTATTGTTGATTACAGCATGCAGACGTTTTGAGTAATCTTCTACGAACTACTTACATGTATCTTGTGTTAGTTTATTCCATTCTTTCACACAAATTCTCTCCAATTCTCGCAGATTTGAAAGTTCTCATCTATGGACCCGTAATTTCAATTCTCCCCATAAATTTTCTATAGGGTTGAGATCGGGAGGCGACATTAAAACATTCACTTTATTTTAATTAAACCAATTTGTGTGAGTTTCGCAGTGTGTTTTAGATTGTTATTATGTTAAAGATCCAATCTGATTTCAATTTGAGCAACTTTACACTTTCTTTAGGGTTTTTCTCCAAGATACTCCTATAAAGTGCTCCATTCATTTTTCCTTTTATTATTTCCACTTTTCGTATACCTCTTGCACTAAAACAACTCCAGATCATAATGGATCCTCCTTCAAATTTTACTGTTGAAATGGCGTTTTTTTACTGGTATTCAGTACCTTTTTTTCTCCAAACTTTCGGTGTTTTTTTGGAGTGCCAAACAAGTCAATTTTGGTCTCATCTTATCAAAGCTCGTTATGCTAAAATTCTAGAGGCTTGATTGCATGCTCATTTGCAAAATCAAGCCTAGAACGAACATGCTTTGGCTTAAGAAAGGGAGTTTTCATTGCTGATCTAGAGAAGATGTCTTTAAAGTGAAGGGTTCTACTGATTGTGTCCTTGATAATTTTAATTTCACTGTTTTCTAAGTCCTTCTGCAGCTCTACAAGAATAATTCTATGCGAATTCATAACATCCTTGTTAATAACTTTTCAGCAAGTTTGGTTATTTTCGAAGACGACCTGATCTGGCCAAAGCAAGGGTTGATTTGCGAGACTTCCAGTGCTGAATTATTGTTCCAACAGAATTCAATGGAAACACCAACTGTTTGGATATTGTTCTATATTTCAATCCACTTTAATGAAGAATTACAATTCGTTTTCTGAGCTCTTGACCAATCTGTTTATTCTTTCCCATGATGTGGTTGCTTGCAATACCGTTATTAGATAAAGAATGACGTAATAATTTTACTAATTGCTTACTTCGATGTCTAATTTTTGTGGGACTCAGTTGGGTCCACAAAAACGACACGGGAAAACATGTAGTAGGTCGTTTTAAAGGTTATTAAGGATAAGCACAAGGATATAGAGAAAGAAAAAGAGAATAGTATTAGTTGCAGGTACCAGTAAGATCTCGCTCCCCGAGGTACAATATCCGTTGAGATCTCGCACCACCGTACCAGCCTTAGGAGCTGATTATATAGGATCTGAACGAGTCCATTATGGGGTGAGATCCGGTCTAACACTGTTGCATATTCCTGAACATTCTAGAAGCTTCACAGCATTTTACCATGATAAACCGCCATAAAATTATTGAGAAATCTAATGAATTTGATGTGTTGTAAAATTTTGTGGTGCTAATTATTGAGTTTTCTCTTCGTGTTGTGTTATTTTAAAAAATATTTTCACTGTTCTTATTTTAGTTTCAATACATTTTCTATGTTTATAAAAAGTTTCATTACCATTTGGAAGCTAGAAATACAAAAACTGACAGTTTAAAATGTGCATTGGGCACTGTATATATATATATATATATATATATATATATATATATATATATATATATATATATATATATATAGTGGAAATGGTAATTAATAAAAACTGAAGAAAGTGCTCAATACTGTTGTAGAGCAAATATGCGTTTTATTTTTTATTACCGTATCTTTCTGTAAAGTTACATTATTGTTTCAGCTACCCGGCCGTTTTTTTTTTGGCCGTGTGTTTCTTTCTCAGACTTTTACAGAAATGTTCGTTATTATGGGATGAAAGAGTGAAAGAATGAGAAAGAGTGAAAGAGGAGGGCGGAAGAAAGAGAGGAAGGGAACAAGGGGGAAGGTAGGAGGGGGCGCTTGGTATGTCGGTAATGTTTTAGTTTTGGAGTTTAAGGAACTTGTGGGGGAGGGTCTGGGAAGTTCATTTCTGGTGTGGCTGAGGGCATAGGGATACATGGAGGGGGAAGGGGAATATGTGGGGGTAGGAGGAGGGGTTACTTTAAAATTCGAGTCCTGATGTTAAAGTTTTTGGCGTCTCGTTAGTGAGATGATTTCTTGGTAAGTATGTCTTGACCTGTTGGGTGTTCGCTTATGTTTGGAGGCGGGGGGGCTATGATTCGGTTTATTTATTTAGTTTTTATTTTGTTGTTAATTGTTCGGAGAGGGTTAGCTAGCGGCCGCAGGCGTGAGTACACACATGCGAACGTACACACATATATATTTAAAGAAACGTTCACATGTACACATACATCCCCGCCCTGGCGTGCAAATATATGCACATATGTGCGCCTGCATGCATAGGCACCCGCGTTGGTCCCGCTTACGTCAAATTTTCCTTAAGGTGCTAAAATTGGGTACGTGTGCGCAGGCATGGATGCGCTCATACACAGATACATACACACATCGACGCCCCTGCCCCCAAGGAGGCGTATATACGGGCCCATATGCGCATATTGATTCAGGCATGCCTGCACTCCACGCATACATGCAAGCGCATGTGCACATACAGATACCAATACTCGTGAACACATACATCGACATATATACACGTATATATATATATATATATATATATATATATATATATATATATATATATATATATATACATAAGAGACTAAATTTCTAAAGTAATGAACTTATCCGATTATTCTGAATTTAAGAATATATATTCCTGACAACACGATTAGTAAGATAGGTGCATATTTTTGCCAACTATTATCATAAACCTCTACCAAAAATCACTCCTTTACAACACAGTGTGTTAGATAAAACATTTTAATAGTGATAAAGGAATTTCTCTACATTAGATTTCGAGTCATATCAAGTAATCCATTTTAAAAGTGATCGATGGAATAGTGTTAATTCAAGCCAAAGTTTACTGCTCTTGATTCGCTGTGTTCCGTGTATGATATATATATATATATATATATATATATATATATATATATATATATATATATATATATATATATATATTAACACAGTAATTTCGAAAATTATGTAAACATTAATGGTGAAAAACTGATAGGGGAACATAGTTTTTAAAGCCTATTCATCATAATTTTTTGTAGATTTCCCGTTACTTTTTGATTGTATTTAAAAGAAAATTAATTCCCAAAATGAAAAAAGAAATCGTTATAATGAAGTGTTTTCAATGCGGCATTCGGAAACTGACAAGTTCAGCTAAATTTTGAAGTTAAATAAATTCATTGTAAAAATCCCTTTAAAGATAAATATCAGTTTTGGAGGACTATTAAAACGGTAATTAGTAAATTAAAGTCCTAAAATATTGAATTAAATAAAAACACTTGTTTGTAAAAAAAATAGTAACTTACCTAGTCCCCGAAATCGAGAAATTTTGGCTTCACACAATCAAAACAAATGAAAACTTGCATAGCATGAGTTCTACGGAAGCCCAAAATGTCCGAAATCAAAAGGTTATCTAAAAATGACGTCGCGTGATTGTAATGAGGAAGAAGGTGTAAACCGACTGTTTTTCCCAGGCGTGCATCGGTACATTTATATCATGAACGTTTGTATTATTTTTATACTTTTTTAAATTAATTATTTTTGTGTGTTCCTGCTTTTAATTTTTTGGAAATTAAATTATTTTTTATTGTTTAAGATTTTATAAAAATTATATTATGCTGAAGATTACACATTCAGTCATTCAATGAAAATATTATACATAAAAATAAAATATTAGAATCTTATACATAAAATATTATACATAAAATATTATACATATATTATACATATATAATACATGAAACTTATACATAAAATATTATACATAAAATCTTATACATAAAAATAAAATATAAGAATCTTATACATAAAAATAAAATATTAGAATCTTATACATAAAAATAAAATATTAGAATCTTATACATAAAAATAAAATATTAAAATCTTATACATAAAAATTAAATATTAGAATCTTATACATAAAAATAAAATATTAGAATCTTATACATAAAAATAATATAATAGAATCTTATACATAAAGAATAAAATATTAGAATCTTATACATAAAATAATATAATAGAATCTTATACATAAAAATAAAATATTAGAATCTTATACATAAAAATAAAATATTAGAATCTTATAAATAAAAATAAAATATTAGAATCTTATACATAAAAATAATATATTAGAATCTTATACATAAAAATAATATATTAGAATCTTATACATAAAATAAAATATTAGAATCTTATACATAAAAATAAAATATTAGAATCTTATACATAAAAATAAAATATTAGAATCTTATACATAAAAATAAAATATTAGAATCTTATACATAAAAAATAAAATATTAGAATCTTATACATAAAAATAAAATATTAGAATCTTATACATAAAGAATAAAATATTAGAATCTTATACATAAAAATAAAATATTAGAATCTTATACATAAAAATAATATATTAGAATCTTATACATAAAAATAATATATTAGAATCTTATACATAAAAATAAAATATAAGAATCTTATACATAAAAATAATATAATAGAATCTTATACATAAAAAATAAAATATTAGAATCGTATACATAAAAATAAAATATTAGAATCTTATACATAAAAATAATATATTAGAATCTTATACATAAAAATAAAATATTAGAATCTTATACATAAAAAATAAAATATTAGAATCTTATACATAAAAATAAAATATTAGAATCTTATACATAAAAATAATATATTAGAATCTTATACATAAAAAATAACATATTACAATCTGATACATAAAAAATACACTAAAATTTAATTAAAAAAGAAATATGATTTGCAGTTATAATTTTTTGCGTAAAATATTAAATAAAAAATGCTTAATTCAATGATAATATCGTTAGTTTGAAAAATTAACTATAATTCGATTTATATCGATTACGTTAATGCAGACTTTATGTTCTTTTTCGTGATGTCCTTGAAAAATATTTTTATTGTTACAATGCACGACGCTTTATTTTCCAAAAAAGCAAAAATAAATTCATTTATGTTTTTTTACTATTGAAAACCATAACTTTATTAATGGCGTTTTTGTTTTAACAAAATGATACATTTCCAATAAGATTCAAATAATAAAAATAATGAGTGCATTATATTCAGTCATTATTATAAATCATAAATGCTAAAAATTTCATTAAAATGAGTTAATTTCCTGATTTTTTGGTGATGTTTTTAAATATAAGAAGTCAAAATGCTTATACATTTTACATGTCTAGTAGTTTCCTACTGCGCACGGACGGTCATTTACTATGGAGAGATTATATTTTTCGTCTTGTATTGCGATGCATTGTAGCCATTCGAGAACAACCTTAGAAGCCACTCGGAAATGTCACTTCTCCTTTGCAAACCAGTTATTCTTACTTTACACTAAAACAACAATATATACGATCGCAAGATCAGCGACAAATTTATTTAGAAGTTGAGTAAGTCTATCGAATATTGAATTAATCAAAGAACAGCAATAAATAAACTAAATTTTTTTTAAATATCGTTGAACTACAATAAAAACTTACGTCAATTTATAATGCATTCTTCCATGATATATTATATCGATTTCAATCGGACGTTTATAACCTTCTCGGGCTTGTCTAGCGTCGACAAAAAGCAGAAAACTAAAAATAAGTGATGTATATTTCAGCCAATGTCTTCATGCTGAACATCATATACCAAGGCAACTTAATTTGTCCATCTTTTAATAATAGACTTACTATTTAGCTATTGGAAGCTGACACTTTATTTCAGGCTATTAAACAACAGTCTGAAATATGTTATGGGTTAGGTAATGTAGTATCTGTTCTGAAAAGTGCAATATATGTTCTGTTATCATGCAACCATCGTTGCGGCCATTACGTCTTTTTGATGGGATCCTCCAATGCATTACTGTCTCCTTTTTGACAGAATCTTCCAAGGTTTTACCTCTTTTACACAATGGTAGCGTAAGATCAGTTCTGCCATAAGACCCTACCTCTCTGCACTGGGGAGTATTATAGTTTCGTGCGCTATGATACCATTCTCCCAGGAATTACACTTACATTATATAAACTGTCAACAATGTGCAAACAAAATGTAGCATATATTTGTTAATTTTAATTATATGTATTTCTTAGATAATTTGGATAAGTATGCTTTAGGCCGATATAATCTCCGATCTTTTTAAAAGCATCACTTGAGAATATTTACCGCAAACCTGAAATCTATATGAGGTTTAGAACTAAAACCTATATTTAATCAACGGGCGTAGATTATTCGCGTTTCATCAAGTATGATTCGATAAAAGTGTTAATATTATTTGTATTTCTCCTTGCTTTGTTTTCTTCACGGCATCCGCAAGAAAAGCTGTACGTATCTCCTCGTGGAAGTAATTCTTAAAGAAACCATTTTCAAGACGATGCTTTTATTTCTATTATTCGGATTGTTATTCTCAACTTGTTGTTATATTCATATCTTTTCACTCGATGTAACATCCATCGTTCTTAACAGCTATAAAGCAATACAAGATGTAGAACGTGAAATATATCATACTTACGCATTATGACTTGTTTCAGGTTAACTTACCTTCATTAGTTTAAGAAGTATATCTTATACATAGAATTGTGTATTATTTTTATTTTAGATACCTCCTTTTTGTCATAATTCGCTATTCTAATCATCTGCGTTTAAAAATAAAATACTCCTAACCCAACCAACTTCGACTTATCAAACCCAGTCATGGCTGCCGGAACGAGAGCAACCTACCGTCTTTGATTAAATAAAGAATTCCGCTCGAAATTCCGTACAGATTCTCAAATATGACAGAAATATCTCAGTTCAACAATGTGCACTCGAAAAAAGTTGGAGATTACATCGGCCAAAACGCTGATAAAAAACATTCAAGAAAAAACAGTAGTTGGAATCATCCAAATAAAGCAAAATATTTTTTAAGGTTGTCACCTGCAGCTGCTCATTTTCCTGGGGTTCATCCGATTAGGGTCAGTTTTATTCCCATTACCTAACACCTGCTTCCATCTATACCCACATACATAATCATATTTTCATATGCATCACATTCTTCATCTCTTTTGTTTCTTCACTGTTAATCCTACGCCATCCGCAATAATAGATTTTTCTCTATAATTGAGACGATCAGATCACAGGTTTCGTGTGGATGAAGGCCGGTTTAAAAGAGATTTTTGTGCAGGCTGTTTGTCTATCTCAATCCTTACAACTTGTGATGCAAAACCAAGTTTTCCCACAAAGTCGTTGTCCATCTTTGCCACCTGACCAAACCTCACGTTGCTCTAAATTGGTGCGATGCTGTAACGCTTTCGGATATTCTCATTGTAGACGTAGATGAGCAGTGTAATTTCTCAGACATCCAGCGAATCATTGTGGTTTCATTCAGCCTTCTTTGTTGTTGGTAAGCATTCAGATATGTACAAACCGCCGGGTCTAATCAGATTTGCTTGTGTTTGATAATAATATATGATCTTTATCAAAGACTAAAACGTAGCAGTAACAAAATTTATCTAAATATACTGATAATATTGCAATTATACTACACATTAAAATTGCTACATTTAATTCATGATAATATTTAAAAAAATATAAAATATATATAATCCTGTGTATGTGTGCCCTTTTGACAAAAATGCTAGATAATCTACATAAAACAGAATATATTCTTGTGTCAAATGAATCGGTTGAGAATATCTCTAAAGTTACTATGAGAGCATAAGCCCTCTTCAAAATTTAAATAAATGCTATATTTATTCAATTTAAATCATATCTATAAACATAAATAGACATTTAAATCATATCTATAGAATTTTCGGAGAAAAGAAAATGGAATTGTGGCTGAACCTCTTTTACAGATTAAAATATATCCTATTTTGATGAAATTTTAATCTGTATAAAATTCTCCAGAAAAAAAAATAATGGAATTAGTCTCGAATCTCTATGTAACCCTCTGCGAAATATATATGTGCTCTCATATCTGCGACCTTTTCAAACATCAAATACGTACATTTGATTTAAATGAAATGTAAACCATATGTATAAAACACTAATTTAGAGATGTTTTCCAACATATCAGCTTCTTTCGAATATAAAGAGGGAAATAGGAGGGGTCACTAAACACAAATCATGTAATATAGTTTCGTGTGCATCGTGCAAATGGAAATAAATCCTCAATCAATGCCGAGCAACGTCGAGTTTTGCTGTAAGTTATACATGAAATGAAATTATCTATCTTAATGTTTCTCTTATCAGCCATGTTGTTAATCTCCACTGAAAACCCTCTCTGTTATTTGTATATCTTTGTATATCTTTAATCGGTTTTTCTTATAAGCCTCTCCTTTTCTCCAATCCATCACCCATTCTCGACCGTTTCATACTTCAAATATTTCCCATTTTACAAAACAGCATGACACCCATGTTATCTTTCTCAAGAGTTACTCCGTAATAAGTAACACAGATATTATTCTATTGCCCATAAGAATAAAGAAGAAAGTTCACAAAGAAAAAAAAGCACCGATCGAAAAAAATAACGATTGTTGAATTATTGTTTGAAGACACTATTGAGAAATAAGTTTCTTTAATGTTTTCTAGAGCCATTTATAGACGATTGGAAATTTATAGGTACGTTGAAAATAGTTCAAAACTCGTGATTTTCTACTCAACACTCTCTCTTTCTTTCTCTCTTTTTCTAACTCTCTCTCTCTCTCTATATATATATATATATATGTACATGTATATATATATATATATATATATATATATATATATATATATATATATATATATATATATATAAACTTGTTTTCTCTTTCCTCTCCCTCTCTTTCTAGTTAGAGGAATGGAGAGGAGTAGAAAGATAAAAATACTTATCCATGGAAACATGTTACCCTGCTACTGCGATCTATTAGCATGGCTTACTGGTAAATCACTCGATTAAAGCCTCTGGTTTCAAATCGTCTTATTGTCAGTCACGATCAAACGTGTTCTTTTGTTACGTTATGATGCACCTATATTACCACTAAACCATAAAAATTCGACTATTATAAATTAATATTTACTGTTCCATCTCTCCGATATCTTATTTCAATATAACTATTTTGACGAAATTAACAATAATTAATTAAAGTGATGTAATAAAAAGGAAAATTATCAAAACTTTTCTTTGAAATGTTATGATTATTAATTTTGCTTTGAAATTAGAACGAAATACTTCGTGGGTTTTAATTTGTTTCTTAATTTGTTTTAATTTGTTTCTTAATTTGTTTTAATTTGTTTCTTAATATGTTTACAGTGTTTCATCAAAATAAATAAACAATATATATATATATATATATATATATATATATATATTGTAAGAAATTTCTTAATATGTTCACAGTGTTTCATCAAAATAAATAAACAATATATATTGTAAGAAATTTCTTTCCCACACGCCCAAGTTCCTCCCTGCAGATAGCAAATGAATTCCACAAACAAAGCCATACCTTTAAAACTCAAATTTTATTCACAATGAAAGTTTTTTGGTCACGGTAAGTCATTTGCAAAAACAGTGGCTGAATGAGCTATCCATACGCATGGAGCCTTTAGTTATGATTCCTCTGTGGGAATGTTAGTTCGGGTTTCCTTTTAGAAGGATTCATGTTGTACATGGTGAACACGGGGTGAATGTTTGCGCCCAATACGGCATATTTAGGGACCTCGTGGTCTCTGGAAGAAATAGGAATAAATTCCTATAATCAAATATATATCCTCATTGGGTAGAATAAGTTCAGCAATCATGTTGCCTCTGTTCACCCGCTGTTTGGTGTCCAAGAAGTAAATCCTGGCACTCTAGACAGAGCGCTGCTGTTGTGAGTCTGCTGGTTCCCATATTCATTCTCAGACAGAAAAAAAAACAATACATGAATACAAATTGGCGCCAAGACAAGATTTGGCGCATTCAAATTAAACCAATGACAGACCGGCTTACAAAGCGGCCAAGAACAATATCGCGGTTGTACGTGGAAGATTTGTCACCATATATATATATATATATATATATATATATATATATATATATATATATATATATATATATATATATATTTCGGTGATCTGACGGGAACCGGTGTGTCAATGTAATTATGCCGTGTATATATAAATTAAGGAACGTTGAGCCTGGCTAGTACCAGATGAGTGACCATTTAGGAATCCTAGGCGCTGTATGTGCTTTCCGCTTATCTCGGCATTGGTTCCAGTCGTTCTGAACCTCCACTTACCACTCATCAGGAGAGGTGAGGTTGAGATTTCGCAACTCTTGCCACAAAAATTTCACGCGCAGGCATCCTTACCCTGGGTATCCATAGTCTATCAAAACTGAAGGAAGCCTTTATATATATATATATCCTGGTGTCTTTATCCTTTTTTTTGCCCTGAAGGAACTGTTGTGCATGTAAAATCTCTGTTTAAACGTCCCTTTCGTCATGCCTATGTATATTTCTGGTGTATCGTTAGCCTGATGTGTGAGTGTCGCTTCATATACGAGGGATTTCACCCTGCATTTCCCCGCTAATGGGCAATCTTTCTTGGATCTGCAAGAGCGGTCCGCAATTTCATTTTCATTGCGTTCCTTTGCGATGATCTTTTTTTATTGATGGAGTGGTGGAATAGCTGATCTTAATCGTGTTTCTGTTGAATAGTTTGTACAGCTTAAGTTGTGGAAGAAAATTTCTGTCTAGCAGTTTCAGGAGTAGGTATCCCACTCGTGTTTTTGTGTTGAGGGGAAATGGTGGTGAGAACCAAATGATGTTCCGCCTCCTGTTGCGCCTGTCTTTTGTTAGCCGATGTTGGGTTGGCTGGTATTTAATGCTTTCTGTGAATCCGCTTTTTGGGAATATTTGGAACGCTTCATTGTAATATGGAGCTGCTTGGTTGAAGATGTCGGCGTTTGATGAGAGCGTGGAGATTCTTTTGCTCTTATATCTAAAAAGTTTTCTTTGTAATCGAGCACTTTGTTGAAATTCTTTCCCCCCAAAACAGTAAACAAATAGATAGCCTGAGTAGTTATTTCCTTGCCAACGCAGAAATATGTGGCATAAGGTTAGAAAGTCGGAAGAATCAAGTTTGCACCACTAAACAAGGGGCACTCTGACTTATTATAAATAACTTGGCAACCTCGCCGGCATTCTCCGGTGGGGGCAGGTCAAGCAGTTAGCAATACCTTTTAAGACTACTCAGGATGACTATATCAATTCGATAGATTACTAACATGTTCCAGATTCTGTCGGAGTGATTGAAAAAGATAGTAAACACGCGTAACATTTCTACAGATAGAAAAGTAATTTTGTTGCGTTTGGTAACAATTATTTAGCGTCTATTTTTGCTTTTTATCTTTTTAGTTCTTGTTAACTACACTGCACAAACGTCTATGTTTCTTCTTTCGGAGAACATCAGTTATCGAAACACGTAATACGTAAATACGGCTTCATCATTGTTTCTGTGTCTCGGTAAATAAACAAATCGAAACTCTCTTGCTTAATGATTTATAAACCTTTCAATACATTTGTATACAGACCCTTTTACACGAGTTTATTTTTCTTGTTTAAGAGTGCAACTCTTTTCATGACTATTATTGGTAACTTTTTATTACTACAAAAGTCACATTTTTTTACTATCATCTTCGCTTTGTCTTATTTAATGCCATTCTATGGTTGATGTATTCCCTATTCAATATTTAAAGATTCCTTTATTCCGGCCGAGACATATAACGAGTTGTTTTAATATTGTTTACTTTGCACTTCATATTATCATTTAAATCTGGTGTAACTTCTTGTCTCTGATAGGAAGTTACACCTGCTTATTTTGACTTCGTTTTAAATACAAATGTTATTGCATCTGTCAAAGGAATTTACTATTAAACAGGGAAAATGAACTGTTAGTGAAAATAACAGCCAAGGCTTTTCTGTCAGAAATAAATAAGAAATTTTTGTTGTTCGCCAAAACGCAAATTTAATGGACATATTTCACGAATGAAAACATTTTATAAATGCAAGCATCTTAATATCGCATGTATCTTAAGAATGGGTGCCTTGTACAAATGGACACGGGTTAAAAAAAGTAATTCTTTATTTAGTACGATGAAATAGATATATCTTAAGAAGAGAGTGATCTTCAGAATTGACGGATCTCATAATTGTGAGAGCTAAAAACAAGAATATATCTTAAGTTTGGAAACATCTTCAGAATAAACGCAGTTTAGTGGAAACATCTTCAGACGTTTCTAAATTTTGGAGATGAGGATTGGTCATTCGCATTATTTGGATTCATCAAACTACTGTTCCCATCCTGAATGTCGTTTTCACAACGTTTCGGTCGATGAAAACCCAGATCTTCTTCAGTTGTATCTTGTCGAGCTTCTTTCAGTCGTCTTACTCTTCACCGTTCCTCTCTGTCTATAATTTTTATTTCGTCCCATAATGGTAGACGGCTTCCCTTTTCTTTCCAGATATAGTCAGCTACATCTGACTTTTCAGTCTCTCCACATACTATGGATTTCGATGTTCTTCTAACCGTAATTTCAGTGGACGACACGTTTCACCTTCGTATAGTTTTCCACATTTACATGGGCTTTCATATACACAGATCTTAGTCATGATTTTTTTCTGTATGAGGCTTGACTCTCACAAGCTGTTTTCGGAGAGTTGAATCACTCCTGAATACTGTCCTGATGTCATATGGATTACATATTCGTTGAACCGTGGTGATTTTCTGAGTGGTATCCTTTTGTGTCTAATTCATATTTCTTGGAGCTGATGTCATGCTCTCTGGATCGTTGTTTCGGTGGAGAGTTTCTCTTAAATTGTCAATATCCTCTTGATATGCTCTGCTGTTACTATATATTGCTTGTTCTCCGTATTGTAGGCAACGGGGGATTCCTTTCTTTACATTATTGTTGTTACAAGTAAAGTAAAGTTGAAGCTTAGGTACTGTCTAGTGAAAGTTGGCTTTCGGTATACAGATGACATAATCCCCTGACCAGTGCGAGTTATCAGCACATCTAGGAACGATAATTTATTGATATGTTCTTTTCCCATCATGAATTGTATAGTTGAACGGATCGAGTTCATACGCTCTAGTAACGTTTGAACATCTTCCTGATCGATCTTTTGTGATCAAGAATTTATTTTTCCATATCGTCACTACCATTCTGAATGCACTTTTGTCAGGAATTCAATGACGCACGTCCATGACAGGGTTTATTCTCTTAGTATTTTACACTGTCAATATCTGCAAAAGAAAGATGGAACTTTTTGGTCATAAATACATAGGTAAAGTTATCATAAATGCAAATACTTATTCTTTTTTTATCCATTCAGGTGAAATAAAAAAAATAGGATTCATTACTTTTGGAACGCCCTTCGCAGATTCCACAATATTATCGTAACATATTTTTTTAAACTGAAACCCTGTTATATAAGTGCGCTGAATTATATAGTTACAATGGTCTATCTCAAAACCTTGGTAGGATTTTGTAAATTGCTTTTGTTGTATTGTCGGAAGAAATTCAGGAATAAATGGACGTCCACGGAGATAACAACTACAGTTGCATCTAAACGTCGTGAAGCAATTTGTGGTAGCCAGAATCATAATATGTACTTCTGTAACGCACTGCTCTTAATACATTTTTACACGTTGTTTGTTTATGCCAGTGTTTGTCTTAATTATTATTATTAACATATAATTCCACAACGCATTCTATAAACATCCGCCGCGAACGCAAACCTTACAATATTGTATCATCTTTAAACAAAAGAGAAATTACACGTTGATCACACATCGAATGTTTGGAAATAGTATTTTAGTTCGGGTTGTATTTATTTGCTTCCCCACGAGAGCAAATTAGACACAAGGTCGTTTTTTAATGTGGGGAGAGGGGGAGGGGGAACGAGCTCCCTCGAAGGGACACTCTGGCATGGTCAAATGTGACAATTGGTATGAAGGGTTTCCTCTACATTGATCAAAACTGATTGCTTCAAGAGAAATCGTTTAATATGTGGGGTTTCCCCCATATTACTTTGATTGCAGCATCTGATACTACAGAACGGATACTACACTTTGATCCTTTGCTCCCGGGTCAAGAAGGCCGGCGGTGGGTAGTATTTTAGTTCGAGTTTTACATTTACATTACGACAACAAATTAAAAAAAATACTTTGCTTTGCATCGTATCTTCGGCGATCGAACAACCGATTTTGTTTTTAAGTGATGGACAATACAATGTTCTTGGTGTAGTATATCTTTCTCAGATGTGCATAAATATGTTTTTGAAGTCACTGATAATCAATTTCACTTTCCAATATTGCATCGACGCAAGTGTTTATACCAGGATACCAAAAGAAATAAATATAAAAAGAAAAAAATTACCGTAAAAAGAAAATAAACAATGACGTTTATTTATGTTGAAACGCTGATATGACTTTTTACTTTCGTTTGGCGTTGCCTATGATGCAATCAAAAATTGTTGAATGGCATGAATAGCAATCCACACACGAATCTGTAAGAGTATCCTACTTGAAAACCAAAGAAAACGAGAAAGACGGAAGGTTTGAAAGACTTTGCATAGAACACTATGATGATGATAAGTAGACATTCCTTTTTGCGTAATAGAATAAAAAAGGAGTTTTAGGAAATGGGAAAAATCGACTTAGCACAAAGACAGAAAATGGCGTTAGTGAAAATAGGAGAGTTATGACTTGAAGTGGAAATGAAGCGAAGATTGAAGCGATGAAATGGGATAAAAATATCGAAAAAGACGTATAGAAATATTGTGAAAAATCATAGGTTATTTTTACAGCAGGGACGCGTGTAAAAATTTGCGTGTTTAAGATCATAAATGAATAATAACACTTGATTTTCCCTCTGAATTTCATTTAAATAGAGGCATTATATTCCATGCGACGGTTAAAAAGCGTTAGAATTAATTTTGAATTTAAAAGTCAAAAGATAGTGCACACGTGTTCTTTTTTGTGTCAGAATGGAGTGTGAGGCTGTTTTGTGTGTTTGTCTTTTTTTGTTGTTTTTGTTTTTTTTGTTTTTTTTTTGTTTGTTTTGTTTGTTTTTTGTTTTGTTTGTTTCTGTTTTGTTTGTTTTTTTTTGTTTGTTTGCTTTGTTTGCTTTTTTGTTTTGTTTGTTTGCTTTGTTTGTTTTTTTTGTTTTGTTTGTTTTGTTAGCTTCTTGTTTCGTTTGTTTGTTCTTTTGTGTTTTGTTTTGTTTGTGGTTTGTTTTGTTTTTTGTTGTGTTTTGTCTTTTGTTTTTTGTTTTTTTTTTGTTTTTTTGTGTGTTTTTTTTTTGTTTTTTTTTTACTCATTTTCACTCAAAACAAAGCACATTGCTATTTTGGATATAAAGGGGCAACTATATGAGATTGTGCTTTACAGGAAACAATGTAGTTGATCAATGAGATGTCTGTTCACATTACATTTAACATTTTGCGTGTACAGTCAGAGAAGCAGGAAACGTGAAGAGAATTTAAAAGGCTGGCAGTTTGAAGGAAATACAAAAAAAAAACTATTAGAGTAGAAGTCTTTCCGGCATTTACAGACCTCAATAGTAAAAAGAGGAGTTTTTCTGTTTGTCGGTTTAATATGTACGACGAGAGAGCACAAATGCTACGGGTCTATAAATGAAAAGGTTATTGAGTATTAAGATGATTAAAGAATGAAATAATAAGCTACCAGTTTTACGTTCTAATAAAAAAAATATCAGTAAAAAAATATCTACAGACTTGGCAAAAATGTCCATCATTGATGTGTGTTATCGTCTTCATAAAAATGTCGATACTGAATTATCTCGACGTGGGGGGGGAGCTAAGCCCATTTTTTAAAACTTGTTTTATAGACCTGTTACTATGTTATTTGCATATTTCGCTGGAAAAATGGTGCGATCATTCTGCCGCCTATGTAGATATCGCTCTGCCGATGCATTTCTCTACCTCTATAAGAGCCAAGTACGTCCAAGGATGAAGTATTGTTGCTACTTCTGGCAGGAGCTGCTAGAAGCAGTTTATACTGTCTTGACAGTTCGAAATAGACTTCGACACTATGTAGAGAATGCTCTTTTCTCTTCCACGCCACCTTTTTTCCACATAAGAGACGTTTATCGTTATTTTTATGGCAAGTGCTCGTCTGAGCTCTAATTTATAGTACCTTCTGCTAAACTTTCACGAAAAACACACGTCTAGCTGAAACTGCTAGCAATATTTCCCCCCACTCTTCATCTGTGCCTAAAATTAAATGTAGATTTTATAAACAAGGTTTCTTTCTTATAACTGCACGCCTGTGGAACTCTCTTCCTTTTCCCTGCATTTCAATAAGGTCGTCTTCAAGTCCAAGGTGAACAAATTCTTGATAAGCCATCCCCTTAAGTAATCCTAATTACCAAATTTTCACTACTAACGATTACTACGATATTGTCCATTTGACCACTGTACACTCATTAACATTTATCCCTCAGAGGCTTCCAAGCCTTAATAAGTGGTGACTCCTTTGTAAAAAAAAAACTATCAACTTAGGACGCACCTGCATTTATAGCACCTACTTTACAGTAGATCTTTATAATTCAGTGCTAATGTGCCTTGTTTGGGGTATATATATATATATATATATATATATATATATATATATATATATATATATATATATATATATAATTTTTCTATATCTTGGGGTCGATGAGACATAGAGTCTAAAAAGCTGAGTTTATTTTAATGTATTAGTAAATGTATTAATACTTTTAAAGGGAAACAATTCCCATTAGAGCTATATTAATATTAAGTAGAACGATTCATAATTGTGAATTAAAAATCAGTTTCAAAAGGAAAATCAAACAAAATTAACTCGATTGTACGACCGTGTCGGAAACGATGTTCATTTTATTGAAATTGACAATAAGAATGGACAATAATTTGACAAAAGTTTTGTCCTTTAAAACATAGTCTCCTCATCAGTAAAAATGGGGGGGGGGGGCAGAAGTTAAAGAAACCAAAATAAAACTAGCATTTTGTAATGGAGTAAAGCAGGACTTCTTTTTTTATCTCCATTATAAAATGTTTTTAATTTCAGTCAGCCTATCTTTTTGGCATGCTGTTATATTTTGTCTCCGAAATCAATATATATATATATATATATATATATATATATATATATATATATATATATATATATATATATATACTAGCATTTCGGCCAGGCGTTTCCCGGGTGTTTGGAGGTGTATGTTAAGCAAAAAAAAAAAAAGCGGTAATTTTTTTTAACTTTGACCGCTATTATGACCCCTTAAAATGTATTGTTTTGGGCTCAAATTAAGTTATTAAGTTAGATCCACGTCCAAGGAATCTAGATCCACAATTTCAAGTGTTTAGACCGAAAATTGTCGGAGGAGTTTAGTAGAGTTCTCAAAAGTCAAATCGTTGAACTTTGACCCCCTAATCACCAAATTTCTGGCCAAACACCGATCACATCGATTTTACCAAATCTCAGTACCCTGTATATCAAATTTCGAGTCTGTAGACTAAAAATTGACAGAGTTATTGCGTAGGGAAATGTACACACACACTCACACACACACATACAGACACTTTCACTTTTATAGATATACTAGAATTGGTGCCCGGCGTTGCCCGGCGTTGCCCGGCGTTGCCCGGCGTTGCCCGGGTATTTAGGGGGTGTATGTTAAGCAAAAATCAAAGCGGTCAATTTTTTTAACTTTGATCCCTATTATGACCCCTTAAACTTTATGTTATTTTGTTTCTTGCATCCCGTTTCCGGGTGCAACTCAAAATGATTTCTCAGTACACACGGATATTTAACAAATCTACCGACATTAATTTAATGAAAGCTTTAATTCGATACGTCGTATAGGTTTGCGAGTTCAACATATGTGTCGTCAACTTGCATGTATAGGTTCACAAGTTCAAAAAGTCGTTTCATAGTCGAAATATTGAGAATTTGAATAATCAAAATCATTAATGGCCCAAATTCTGAAAAAAAAATTATCTAGTAAATCTCAAACGTAATGTATTTACATTTTCTTCGTTACTTCCAACCTTACAGATGATTTTTACAAATTCGCATACAATGTGCAATATTAAATTGCTGTATTTCTGTTGTGCTTGAAATAATGATGCCATATTGTCGGTGAATGAATTTAGAGAATGCATAAGAATTAACGCAAACTGTATTCTCTTTAAATCACCATTAATCGTCGGTCCACTTAATTTCAGGTTGATTTATACAATGATTTTATAATAACCGTGTATCCACCAGTAAAAGCCTACTTCGTTCGTCTATACTGCAAATGTATTCACAATTATTGAAAAATTATTTAACGATGGAATATTTATATCATTCGGTAACCATTTTCTGGATAACGTTTGCAGGTAATTTTGCATTAGAAAACACACTTTTTGTTTAAATATTTATGAAGAGTTATGTTTCCATGTGACTTTCGTTATCTATCAGCTGTGTTTTTGCTTGTTTCTCCCAGGTACATTTTAGTGTCAGTTACCTTTTATTCCTGCCAGGTACATTTTAGTGTCAGTTACCTTTTATTCCTGCCAGGTACATTTTAGTGTCAGTTACCTTTTATTCCTGCCAGGTACATTCTAGTGTCAGTTACCTTTTATTCCTGCCAGGTACATTTTAGTGTCAGTTACCTTTTATTCCTGCCAGGTACATTTTAGTGTCAGTTATCTTTTATTCCTGCCAGGCAACATTTCCAGTAAATAAAACCCGATATTATACGAAATGACGGAATTTAATGCTAATTATCTTTTTAATCTGTTTCAACTTTAAATCATTTTATTTTCTTTAAAACTAATTAATTTGAAAATTAGTTATTCTTGAAGATTCTTAAAATTAAGTTTTTTCAGGGACAATTTAAGATTAATCCTATCTTCAAAAGTTTTTATGACGAAAATGTAATTTTCTTTTCCGATAATATTACATACTTAACACGTATTACAGTGTTTCATTTTTTTCTTTTTAATTCTTCGTTAAAAGGCCGAGTCAAAAGGTTTCAAATATTTTCAATTCGTGATGTAAAATTCTAGATTAATTTTCTGTAACATTCGACCAGTTTAGTCTACTGCAGTTTAGCCAGACGGCGGCTGATGACACAATCTAGGGTCGTGTTAAATAGATGGCACTTAGGAGTAGTATGTTTTAATGATGTATATCTATTTCTCATACGTTTCACTAGTGAAAAGTTCTACTATGGTGGACTAATTTTTTATCTCTAGCAGGCATCTCATCACATAAATAGCTGGGGTCGTGTTATGTAGATAACACGTAGCAGTGGTATGGCTTGAAGTTATGTTCCTTACTTTTCTCTTCTTCTTTATTTGCAGTTGTCTCATTCTTAATAGCAGCGATTGTAGAAGTTAGAAATAACAACAACACATGGTCATTTGGTGTTGAACGATCATTTCTGTTTTTCTTTTCTGGTATATAGTATACATACATAATAGCCTGTTGATCTTTTCCGAAACTATTCCCGATCAAAAAAGGGAGCGAATGTCTTAAACATGATCTTTCGCTGTTTTACATTTCCTAAAACAGAAAGCTTAAACGCTTTATGTTTTTGACGTAATATCTTACGGATATAACATGAATATTTATCTTTATTGTACTTGATCAAGCCTTATATGACATATTCCTTTTTATGTTATTTTAAAACACGTCAAATAATGCCACAAATAATGCTACAAATAATGCCACAAATAATGCCACGGTTTTCTCTGCATTGTTTCCGGTTGTTTCGACTTTTCCTTTTCGGTAGATTTATTTGTATTTATTCATTTTTCTTTCTTTTATTAGTGAGTGGTCAGATATCAAGGTTAACAACTCCCCGAATATAAACGTTATGATTGTCAGCAGAATGATGAAGAACATAATGGGAATACTATAATTATTCACTGCTATAAACTAAGTTTCATTATTTATGACAGCAGTAATGTACGGTTGAGGATTACGCAACCTTTTTCACATGGAGTATTCTAATGTCAGCTCATTACGCAAACAGTTTCTGTTGTGTTCTGTAATTTATACGTATCATCGTAAGGCACTTCATTCATTTATATCTCATGTTTTCTTTAAATTCCAGTCTTCTTCGTAGCGGTTGTAAAAACATTAAAAACTAGCAGGATCCGCGGAATTTCATCCGAATGAGAAATATATTTAATCCACAAATAGGGTTTAATAAAGCTGATATATTTCTGGATAGCGCAAAAATAGTTTTGAGACAGAAAACCAATTACAAGTAGTAAATATGAATTTATTACCATTTATATCAAAATAGTGTATATTTTATTTCGAATATAGAGCTGACCTAAATAAGATTAATTATTAAGTACTAATAAATACTCAAAAGTAATATTGTGCTACATAATTCAATACAAAATAATGAAATCACATTGTCAGAGACAATCTTTAATTTACTCCTTTAGATCAGCACGTCTTAGCAGACATTCTTTTTTACCTTGCTTCTTTTGAATGTTCCTTTCTGTACGTAACGTTTTGCTGGCTTCTTTTATCGGCGAAGAACCGCTGCATGTCGAAATTACTACGAGGTCTTTTCTAACAATATTACAGCAATAGTCAATGATATTCGGAAATAATGCTACATCAAAGGGAGGTAATTCTCATATTCTTATCCAGGGTTCCAGATTGGGGGTTTTTAAGCCACATATTGCTAATTTGGCCATTTTTAAGCAGTTAATCCTTCAAAAATTGTATTCAGCCTTTGACAAAGCGTAATGTACAGACTAACTAATGAAAGAACAAACAGAATATTATATGAATGACAACGAAACATAATCATTTGAGGGTTGATAATTTTTTGTGTGTGTTTTTTTTCTTTTATAGAATAAAGTATGCATGGATTTTCCAGCAACGCATCTCCCATAGGAGACGCCTACACTTTTTATTACGATCCAGAAACAAGCTGAAAGATATTATCAGCTTATCAACTACGTGTAATTGGAGACTTTTGATTCGCAACACAACATCCTCAACGCGCCAGCTTCAATTTCTATTTTGAATTCTCTTTTAGCCTGACTTTCATATGGAAAATTCCGTTTGTAACATTATTTTAGTAACCCCACATCTAAACTTTTGCAATAGCCTTTAATAGACTTTAATAACATTTCATTAATACTCTAGATAGTTTTACGAGGTCGTGAATGTGATTAACTATACTATTGTTCTATTCCATAGATTTATCATTTGGACACGTGTTTGAGTTAACTAAGCATGCTTGATCGTCGGAGTATTATGCTATGAAGTTCGAGGATGGTGAGCACAAACTTAAAATGATCAATAGGATCAGAATGTGTGGAAAAACAGAATTTCAGTATCTGACGTCATTTGCCTACGAGGTTATTGTGGTTTCTGTTCTTGTCAGCTTTTAAAGCGAATGGTTGCAAAAAGCAATCTCTCGTTACGTCATCGATTCTGGTAGGAGGACGAATTTCTCCCTCCTTTTTCAAAATTTTTCTTAGGCGAATAAATAACAGTATATATGTTTGCCTCTCATGTAATTCTGTGACTTATTAATACGTACTTAATGCGAATAAATATTACATTAATGCTCTCAAGCATTTTATCTTCCTTTTGAGAGGCAATGTAATATATGTTTGTTCGCCATGAGAGCATCTTTTAAGGTTAGTACCAGTCTGTGGCCAAAGAGAGCATGTATTCCCTACTAGAACTACTAATAATAATAATCACGAGAGCTCGATAGATTCAAACAGAATTAGTGAGTTATTCCCCAGGATAACGCCGCGTCCCTCGACTAGAAATAAATAAAGAGACGCATCTAAATAATGTCGCTTTATTTAATTTATAGAATTATGGAGTCATAGAAATGCTAGATAAGATATCGGCTAGCCTGAGATCAACATCGATTCTTTTAAGGTGTTTTGTCATCAAGATAATAACTAGAAAATCCCCTTAAAATTAAGACCTTTATCAGAATAACAAACACCAAACACACGTGATGCGATAGTCAAGCAGGAGGTCAAACCTTCAAAAGCATCAAGAATGTAATGGCATTGAATCTAAAATGAATGTATTCATTGAAATAATCTCTATTGTAATGCTGAGGAAAGGGGGAAGTTCTACAAGTGCCATTGTTGTGAAAACAACGAATCAGTTTGTATTTGTGCGCCATAAAACCGGATGTGTGATTATAAACACCAATTATCTGAAAAAGTATCAGTCGAGGTTCTTTACTTGTCATGTTTATCAAGACTTCCTTTATTGTTCGTTTTTCAGTAAACAAAATTCAAAAGATAAGAGGTGATAGTATATTTCACATTGTTGCGATATTTGGAACAAATCACAATTCCCGTGCTTGAAGCTTTCATTTTGCACACAGTAAAACATTCACAACAAAAATCCATCTATCTACAGCCACTATCAGTTAATTCCCTATCTCCCTCCATGGGCAAAGTTTATTTCGTAGATCTGACCATCTGTGGAACACAGTGCTTCATGAAAGCTTCTAGCGTTGCTGTTTTCAAATTCAATATAAACAAATTCTTTAAATAATCAATTTCTGACCACTAAAAACCATGGTTAAAAATACTTTCTGTATCTCACCATCTGTCCAACCCAATGGCCCTTATCTTCAAGTCTTGATAAACGGCAACTCGTTTGTTAAAATGCCCCCCTCTACACTTACTACACGTGCTACTAGTTGTACTACTATTCCAACTAATTGATTGCCCGTCATCTTCGGCTATAAGACCTCGGCCTCTTTTAATGAGGACTTTTATCGACTCCAGGTCTAATCTACTATTAAAATCGTTTATAAATATTTTTCATGGGTTTAAAAAAAAAATAGCGAAATTAAAAAATATAATGAATGATATCTTCACATAAATATAATATTTTAGCCTAAATTGCATTAATGTTGGAAGCATTCATTTTGCACATTAGACTAAAATTAGCATTACTACTATTACTATTTGGTCGTTCATCATCTCGAGTATAACAGTCCAGCCTCAATTATCGATGTGTTCTTATACAGCTATGCATAAGCACGATCAACAGCTACTCTTTAATGCATTTTCAAAATAAATGAAATTAAGAGCAAAATAACGAATAAAACCTTTACATGACTGCGATGTTTGGAGTAAATTATCATCAGCCCCAATATGCATTATACATGTAATACCGCGGCCATTACTATTGTCTGTCCGTCATAACACTGAAGCATTTACAAGTTATGAGCACTTATGTAGTTGTGCAGTTTGATCCACGAGCAACGCCTTCTGTTTGTTTGCTTTTTTTATGTATTTTAAATTTTCCTCTTTTTTGATTTCAAAATAAACAAAACGAACGATGTTAAGACTACATTGTTGCGATATTTAAATCAAAAAAATATTTATATCAAAAAATATTTTAATACAAAATATTGAAATAAAAATAATATTTAAATCAAAAAATATTTTAATCAAACAATATTTAAATAAAAATATTTAAAGCCAAACATATTTAAATCAAAAAATATTAAAATACAAAAGTATTTAAATAAAAAATATTTAAATAAAATCAAAAAATATGTTAAATCAAAAAATATTTAAATCATAAAAATATTTCACTCCAAAAAATAAATATTTTTTGGAGTTAAATATATTTTTGGATTTAAATATTTTTTTATTTTAATATTGTTCATTTAAATATTTTATTATTGGAATATGTTTTCATTTAAATAATTTTTATTAAAATATTTAAATAAACAAACATTTAAATAAAAAAAAACATTTAAATTTAAAAATATTTAAATCATAAATAATTTTTTTAAAAATATTTCAACATAATGATATTTAAATAAAAAATGTTAAAAACAAAAATATTTAAATAGTAAATATTTAAATCCAAAGATATTTAAATTAAAAATATTTAAATAAAAATTGTTAAAGTTAACATATATTTAAATAAAAAAACTTATATTTAAACAAAAAATTAAAATCAAAAAATATAAAAATCAAAAGCAAATTTTTAAAAAAAATTGAAATAAAAAAATATTTAAATCAAAAAATATTTTAATCAAAAATATTTAAATGAAAAATATTTAAATTTAAAAATATTTAAATGAAAACTATTTAAATAAAAAATATTTAAATAAAAATATTTAAATCAAAAATATTTGAATAAAAATATTTAAATCAAAAATATTTGAATAAAAATATTTAAATAAAAAATATTTCAATCAAAAATTATTTACATCAAAAACTATTTAACTAAAAAAATATTTAAATAAAAAAATACTTAAATCAAAAATATTTTAATAAAAAGTATTTTAATCTAAAAATATTTAAATAAAAAATAATTACATAAAAAATATGTAAATCCAAAAAATATTTAACTCCAAAAATATTTAAATTGAAGAAATATTTAAATAAAAAAAAAATTTAAATCATAAAGTATTAAAATAAAAAAATTAATGGAATTTAAATATTTTTATTGAAATATTTTTATTAAAATATTTTTTTATTAAAATATTTTTTGATAAAAATATGTCTATTTAAATATTTTTTTATTTCAATAATTTTATGTAAATATTTGTTTTGTTTAAATATTTTGGATTTAAATATCTTTTTACATATTTTTAATTTTAATCAAAAAATTTAATGGAATTTAAATATTTTTTATTGGAATATTTTTTATTAAAATATATTTTGATTAAAATATGTCTTATTTAAATATTTTTTTATTTCAATAATTTTATGTAAATATTTGTTTTATTTAAATATTTTTTATTTAAATATCTTTTTACATATTTTTAATTTTAATATTTTTTTATTCAAATATTTTTTATTTAAAATTTCTTGATATAAATATAATCAAGAAATTTTAAATAAAAAATATTTGAATAAAAAAATATTAAAATTAAAAATATGTAAAAAGATATTTAAATCAAAAATATTTAAATAAAACAAATATTTACATAAAATTATTGAAATCAAAAAATATTTAAATAAGACATATTTTAATCAAAAAATATTTACAAAAAAATATTTCAATAAAAAATATTTAAATTCAAATATTTAAATCAAAAATATTTCAATCCAAAACAAAAATATTTACATTAAAAATATTTAAATAAAAATATTTAAATAAATAAATATGTAAATCCAAAAAACATTTAAATAAAAAAATATGCGAATAAATAAATATTGAAGTAAAAAAATATTTAAATAAAAAATATTTAAATAAAAATATCGACATAATAAATATTGAAATAAAAAATATTGAAATAAAATATATGTAAATCAAAATATATTTAAATCAAAAATATACTATGAAAAATTCTTGGTCAAAGACAAGAAATGGAAGTACGTAACAATTAAACGTAAGCGTTAAACAGAAAATAACGCACACGATATATATATATATATATATAATAATAGATGATTGTCATATGTCCACTACTGATGATTTCTTATATAGTTGTGCAATTATAAACACACATTGCCATAATCGAAATAGATGAGGATATCGAGAGAATGTTGGAGTTTTTTTTTTTTGTGTATCGTTTGGTTTCAGTTATATACCCTCCAAGCAAGTTACATTGTCACTGAGACAGAACACGCAATTTTAGAAACGTTCATATCTATTAGTGGATACATTTATCCGCCGATCGAAGCATCCATTGTTCTATCACGTTTGTTTTTTATAGCATGCTCGGCCAGCGTTTCAACTTGTTTTGTTGTGGTTTGAAATAACATTTTCGTTGGTTACACTTCAAAAATTATATTCACACGACCAACATTGCTACTAAGACGTAAATCTACTAAGAATTTGAGGCTAACTTTATAAGGTATCCTTAGCGGGAAGTTGTGCATTGAGGTACTTGTTCACATTACATTTAAATTTTTCATGCTAGTACACTATAGAGAAATAGGGGCATTGCATGAATTCTAAGGGCAGGCAGTTCGGGGAAAGAAGCTATTGGGGTACACACCTTTCTGGCATTTGATGATCTGTCGAATAAAGGGTGGGATTTTGTTGTCGGATTGATGCGGTGTATTTACGCTGAGATGGAACCATTGCAGTGTTAGAGTAAGCCCCTTTCATTGACGTATTTATAAAACTACACAGAGATGCAACATTGCGATGGAACAGGGGCTGGGGCTTGGTAAACAGTGTGAAACCTATTAGATTAGAGATTCTTTTTTGAACCACGTCTAAGAGAAAAAGTGAATGATTGATGTACCAGCCAAAGTTTGGCAAGAATATCTCATACTGGAGTGATGGTGGCTTTATAGTAGATACGAGCAAAATGGGCGGGAAAAATAGTTTTTTTCTAAAGATTCAGTCATTGCCTTGGCTATATATACGTTTGATTGACTCACACATCGAGCATGTTTCCACCAGCAATAGAAACAGTGTAGTTTATTTATGAAAACAAAGAATAATTAAGATCGAACTCTCGAGCATAACCGCATTAATGTGATGGTGCTTAGATGTGTGATCATCGAAAGCGACTTCGATTTTACTTTTAGTTAAGAAAGATCTGTTTATATTAGATGCTCGTTCAGTAATGCTGTACGAATTAATTTTCTTGACCACTTTCATACCAGACTTGTTATAAGCTTGGTATATATAAATCGCAACGGTCCTAACTTATCTAATTTATCCTATGAATTGTATATACTTCAGTAATGACGGTTATGGCATTTGCAGTAGAATGATATTTTCTAAACCTATCCTGTTTCTCAGGTAGACGTTTGGTTTATCGAGGTGGTGAAATATCGCCATATTGAGTAAAGATGGAAACATTCTAGTGATAAGCAGAAGAAAAGTGACGTGGCGATAATTTTGCATGTTAATTCTTCCATCAAAGTTCTTGAAAACTGGTACCACAGAAGTAATATTTAAAGTTATCAGGGACGCAAGATTCAGCAAAGTATTGTTAAGGACAGGGGTCTTCTCAGCAGAATGTTTTCTTTTTATTAGTATAAAAAGGATAAAAACTGTTCCACACGCTTTGAGGCGACAAAATTATTTTTATGATATCTTGGACATGGAAAATGTGATTTTCAGATCATCACGTATGATGATGTAAAAAATCCATGAGTGAGTGCTCTGTAGTCTAATGTAGAGTTTAAGATGGACCGCTGGCGAAAATTTGCGGTTACCGTACAAACGACATTATGGTGATTAGATATTAAGATGGATTATAATTGCCTATTATGCACCACATTATTATAGATTCAAATTGACGAGTTCTTAATTTATGCAGCTCATCTCATCACGTTTAGCTGCATCTATTACACTCTTTCAACGGTTTATTCTTAATGCTTTGAATTTGTATCGATTTCTAACAGACGATTGATACAGAGAATTATTTGCTGCCTATGAGCATAGTGTAACACCAACGAGGGGCCACATCAGATCAGTAGGGTCGATGTGACGTTTTTTTGTGTTGAATGTAATATTCAATCCCGGGCGAACACCGATTACAGAAAAAGAAAAAAAATTTTTTTAGTTAATATTTTTATGTGTCAAAATCTTGTTGTTGAGATACCATACGCTCGGGGGATAAAAAAAATAGAAATCGCATGCTAAACTTGAAAGCGAAAGATTACTTAAAACATTTTTTAACCAAAATACGCTCGCGTTTGAACTAAACGAGCCAACACAAAATATTCCGAAACAGAGATTGGAAATGTCGGTCGGCTTGAAATGTGTTGTTTGACAGGTGAAATGTCGGATCGTTTTTGATCTAAGAAACACACAGACATACGAAACCGATCAGGCCTGATAAAAGAATTAATGACGTCAGCCCAAGGTTCGACATGAATTGTTTTTCAATATAACTTATCTAAAAATGTCTTTTGGCAAATTGTTTTGGGCGCTAAGGGGAATTCTGACATGTAAAGAATATGTCTTTTAAAAATCACACGGATGTTTTTACAAAACAAATAATTCAAAAGGGGAAAGAAGATCAAAATGATATTTTTAAATAGATGAAAGCTGGTGATCTATTACAAGCTAAAAATAATATGTCATCTGATTATCAGTTGATAATATGAAAAAAAACATTATCGAGAAGGCGGAGTCAGGCAAGTTGGGGAGGAGTCAATTTGATTTTGGAAATTGGGGGCGGAAAAATAATACCTGCCACAGGCCAAATTGACCAATGAGAAGGAATCAGATGGATTGTTATCAATCAATTTGATTGGTCGAAGACGAACGTAGGCGTCGTCATTATTCAAGGGTTTTACTATATAAGATCTGTAAAATTCGATTAAATCAGATAGAAGGAGATAGAAGGAGATAGAAGAAGAGAGAAGACAGAGATAAAGGTCTCGGTAGAGGAATCCAGCCACCCAACTTCTCTCTCCCCCTCGCTGGTCGCCAGAGAGCTCAATTTGCAACTTAATAGAATTCAGAGGACCTAGGAAGAGACCAGCCAGAACACCTTAACGATAATTACAACGGTCCGCGACTCCGACCGAGTATTTCAACAACAAGCTCATTCACAAATCTAATTGCTTGCTTCCATTTAATCTTAAATTGTACATACGTCTGTAGATAATCATTTATGAATTTCCTAAATATATTATATATCAACCAACCTCCGGAGTTTGTTTGCTGATGTGCTGTTGTTTCATGTAACTTTATTTCTTTTACTTGCCACTTGTGACCCCGTTCCCGTCAACGAACACCCAGTCAACAGGACGACCAACTAGATGATCAAGAAGAACAGGCCTTGAGGATCGTGCAACCGAGAAGAGTCCTCCAACGCCTTGACGAGGACTCACTGGGTGACGCGACGTACCAACGGTTGGCAGACCTGGTTGCCCAGTCGACATAATTAATTACCCGGTGACTAGGATAGTCATAATTCGGCATCGACCCAGGGTTAAGATCATAACTGGGCCGCGATCAGAGGGTTAAGGTCGTGTAAGGTCACGTACAAGGTCACAATAGCAGCGTGCAGGTCAAAGTGAACTATAAGTACATGTTCAATTAATATTGCTCAAGCGTTTCTCAACCGGACGGATCTAGAGATCCGACTTGCTGAAGGAAACATAGTCGACAAAGTAGAGTAACATCTTATTGAGAAGGAAACTAACAAGTGGCGGGAAATTCTAGCTAGATTGCAGGACATTATCAGGTTTATTGTCAAGCAGAATCTGGCACTACGGGGTCACCAGGAAGACATCCATAATGATGAAAGAGATCAAGAAAACAAAGGGAATTTTTTAGAATTGATAAATTTATTGGCCAAGTATGATGCTGTATTCTATGAACATTTGGTGAATGTTAACCTGGGAAAGAAAATCGCTACTTCTTATCTGTCATCAGAAATTCAAAATGAATTTGTGAGCATTTTGGCAAAGCAGGCGAGAAAGGAAATCATCGATCAGATCAACGAAAGCAAATATTTTTGCATAATTTTTAATAGCATTCCTGGTGTATCTCACAATGAGCCGATGAGTGAAGTGTTGCACTACGTAAAAATTAGTGAAAATAAAGTAACAGTGGAGGAGTCGTTTCTCCACTCCATCGAGACAAAAGGTAAAAGCGCAGAGGACATTTCTAAACTGATTTTGAGAAAACTGGAGAACGATGGGATTCAGATTGGTGACTGTATTGGCCAGGCATTTGACAATGCTGCTATTATGGCACGCCACCGATCGGGTGTGCAGAAACAAATCTCTGAAATCAACCCAAAAGCTCTATTTGTGCTATGCACTAACAATTCATTAAATCTGGCTTGTGTACATGCCGCTTCTGTAGCGGTTCACTCTGTTACATTTTTTGCCATACTGGACCGGTTATTCTTGTTCTTTTCTGCATCTACACAGTCGCCGGGGCGTCTTGATTTAGTTGACTGGTCTAAGTATTAAGCGAACTATGGAAACTAGATGATTAGTCGAGCAGATGTTGTAAATGATATGATAAAAAAATTATTGGAAGTCGCCATTGCCCTGGAACAGCTCACAGAAGAAGGAGAAAATGCAACCACAAGATCAGATGCATCTTTAATTCTTAACTCGGTATTGTCGTTTCCGTTTCTTTTATTTCTGAGCTTTTGGAAAACTATTCTCCGAGAAATTAATGATGCCTAGACGTGTCTTCAAGAAAAGGGTCTGGATTTGCAACAATGTTCTGTCATGCTGACGGCATTGAAAGATTGCCTTCTTCAGAATAGAGAAAAGATGGTGAATACTGCAATAGACGAGTAAAAAAACTCTGCTCTGAAATTGGGATAAGCATGGAGCATCGTATCTGCAAAAAGAAACGAATGGTGAACGATTGACTGATGCAGCACTGCGGTTTGATACTGAGTTGAGATGGGAAATGCTGTCTGTCATAGACAGGTTGACTGAAGAATATCTTGCAGATTTCAACAAGTTCACAATCTTGCAAGTAAATACGCTTTTCTTACACCGTCAAATCTACTTGATGATAATTATGATTGTCAGCTTGGTGAAATTGATGACGATATAGAAAAAGATAAATTCTTCAAGTCGAACGTGAATACTCTCCAAGATCTTAAGGTGATATAATGAATGAGCACGACTAAGAATAGAAAAAGAGTCCGTGCTAAAGTTCGCTGCACAAGACGTGTTTTTAAGTAAATGATTAGTAATTGAGGACCCGTATGTGTTAGTAACAACATCAGTTGCCCGGTAGGTTCCATTCCTAATTTTACTGGGTACATGTTGTTAGATTCTTCCATCTAATCTTAATGTCATTCGACCCAAGTAGTTGGCACCGCAACCACATTCAAAATTGTAAATAACGTTACTATTATGGTGGGGGGTAGAAAGTTTTTTCGGGAAGATGGTAATAAAGTTCTCGTAGAGAACACAATAGGCACATTGTCAGCAAAATAACATCCATGAACTGCTGAACTTATTTGTTTGGCAAATTTCTCACTCCCAACCAAGGCAAACAGAGATAAATTGGACATTTGGCTACTATATTCTCTTTAATTCGAGAGAATTCAGCCAATTTCTTTTGAATAACTGACCTAATCACATCTAGTGGGTACCCATTTTTGGATAAAGTATCCGTAATTGTTTTCAATTCCTCACTAATTTTGACTTGGAACAAATCATAAGGGCACGATATGTTAGGGTCCAAATTAGATTTATCTTACGTTTTTTAGGGCAAAATGAATCCCAACGAGTGTACAAACCTGTAAATGTCTGTTTGCGGTATATAGATGTATGGTAACTAGATGGCGTTTTTGTTACCAATACATCAAGGAAGGCTATAGATGAATTGGACTCTCCCTCATAGGTGTACTTTAACGCGGGATATATTCCATTAAGTAAGGAGAAAAAGGTGTTTGCTTCCGTTTGGTTATTAAATAAACAGAATGTGTCATCAACATATTCGAAGTACACTAATGGTTTTATGGGTCCAGATAGTAAGCGCCCTTCATAGAACCCCACAAAAATATTTTCCATGGTCGGTCAAAGTATTGACCTCATGGCTACGTCATCTTTTTGCCGGTACATAATATTATTGAAACCAAATTCCACAGATGTCGTGGCAAGTTTCATAAGTTCAATAAAGATGTTTTCAGGAATAGAAGGAGGTGATATCCGGCCCCGATATAAAAAATCTGCATAGATATCTATAGTTTCCAAAACAGGGACACAAGTAAAAAGCTTGCTAATGTCATAAGAGTCTATCTGATGAAGAGTCCACCTGATGTTCTTAACTGCGGGGATTTTATTAAGCCGGATAGGTAACGCGTGGTCGCGCATTTTGAAAATCTTGGTAGTTTGTTTTTGTTTATATCTGTTAGAAGCGCTGAGTGAAATTTGAAGAATAAAAGAATGATTGGGTAACATTATAACCCCGCAGTTAACAACATCACGTGCACTCTTCATCGAACTATTTTTCACTCTACATTATGTCGAAGAAAAAGAAAAAAAAAGACTGACAAAGGAGTCTTACTCCAAAATATAGTTCTTAAAAAATAAAGACTCGTTTATTTTATAAAGAATTTTGCGTTGCAGTTTTTGGCTTCAAACGTATTTATACGTATTTTATTCTTCAAATTTCACTCAGCGCTTCTAACGGATGTAAACAAAAAAACTAACCAGATTTTCAAAAGCGCGACCCCGCGTCACCTATCCGGCTTCATAAAAAAACACAGTTAACAATATCACGTGCACTCTTCATCGAACTATCTTCCACTCTACATCATGTCGAAGAAAAAGAAAAAAAGACTGACAAAGGAGTCTTACTCCAAAATATATTTCTTAAAAAATAAAGACTCGTTTATTTTATAAAAAATTTTGCGTTGCAGTTTTTAGCTTCAAACGTATTTATACCTATTTTATTCTTCAAATTTCACTCAGCGCTTCTAACGGATATAAACAAAAAAAACTACCACGATTTTCAAAATGCGCGACCACGCGTCACCTATCCGGCTTCATAAAAATATCACGTGGACTCTTCATCGAACTATCTTCCACTCAACATCATGTCGAAGAAAAAGAGAAAAAACGATTGTCAAGGGAGTCTTACTCCGAAATATATTTCTTAAAAATAAACACTCGTTTATTTTATTAAAAAATTTCGCGTTGCAGATTTTGGCTTCAAACGTATTTATACGTATTTTATTCTTCAAATTTCACTCAGCGCTTCTAATGGATATAAACAAAACAAACTATACATATATATACATATATATATATATGCATATACATACATATAATATACTTATATATACATATATATATACATATATTAAAAATAATGTTTGCGTGTTTATTTATTATTTATTTATTTCATCGTTTACTTTACTAATCGTTTTCTTTTTACTCTTTCTTGTTACTTTTACTACTAAGGGTACTTTTAAGAGTCTGTGTTTTTACATATATATATATATGTGTGTGTGTGTGTGTGTGTGTTTGTGTGTGTGTGTGTGTGTTTGTGTGTGTGTGTGTGTGTGTGGGTGTGTTCTTATCCTTACACAGTTTCTTGCCTTGAAAGTCTTACATACCTGGTTGCCTTGGCCAGCGGATGATTTCTTCTTGGACGCTGGTCTCCATCTCGTTGGGGAGTGGTCACTGCAGACAGATTCATTAATGACAACAAGATGGACTTAAGCTTCAATATTTTATGTAAGGCAAGCCTATATCTCGAACCCTGGTTGTTGAGGAGAGACCGGAAATCTCCCGTCTGTTTTTTCTGCTACCCAAAACCACTCTCTGCCCATGTGGTCCTCAACCGGAAGAGCCTATGACCATAATTCCCGTGTCACTCCTTTATTTCCGGTGCATCTAATCTAAGTTTGATGGCTGTAAAATCTAACCTTTTCTGACCCCACTAAATCGCTGATGAGAAACAAAATATGCTTACATAACTTTCTATTTATAAAACTACCTATATAGCATTTAAGCTGAGACTCCTAATACTACACACACACACACACACACACACACACACACACACACACACACACACACATATATATATTTAAATAAGGGAGTAGTCACCAACAATGTGTATTTTTTAACATTATTTTATTATTCCGTGTCTTGGTTTTTCATTGAGAATTATGTTTGGATCATTGTAATAATGTTTTTAAGTCATTGGAATCATTTGTACGCGCGTTTCAGACGTTCTGTGAAGCGTCTTCGTCAGAAATTATTTTCAAATGTGTTGGAGATGTAAAAATGGCAATTTTTGTAGTTCATTTGAAGTGTTTCCAAGGGGTGGAGGCTTGTAAGTGTTTATTATTCATTGGCATGTTCAATTTTTATTGCTCTTTAATTGGGCTTGTCCAGGCCGCTGACCTGGTTGTAGTCACTCTCTCTTTCTGCTAGTGTGTTTTTCTTTTCCTTTAGGGTGAGGAAGGGTGTGTGCGTGTGTGTGTTTTTGTGTGTGCGTGTGTGTGTGCGTGTGTGTGCGTGTTGTTTGCTTTTATTGGTTTGAGAATGTGTATACTGTTTTATAGTATTATGAGGTTATTTGCTTCCTTAGGAAGGTGACTGTGATCCGAGGTTGTTACTAATGTGTATGTGTGAGGAGGGGGGGGCTAGCTCTTCTGAAATAAGGGTAGGGGTGCTTTCATTCTATTTTGATATTTATTTTTGGATTCTTGGATTTTAGTATTGTGATTTTTCGTTTTAGTCTTTTCGGGTATTCCTTATATTATGCTTGTTTAGAAAGAGGGATGTATTTAAAATATGTATAGGGGATTTTTTAATGTTTCTATTTATTTGTCTCCCCATGTAGGTATGGCCAGACCCAGGATCGGTTCCTAGTGTGGGGGAGATTTTGTTCCCCAGAGGGGGGGGGGCAATTGGAGGGGGTATAGGTATGGAAGGGGGTGGGGGATGATAGAAGGGATGATAGTTGTTTCAGTCATGAGGAGGTTCTCCTCCACTGACTGAGGAGGGAGCGAGGTGTTGGAACAGATATTATACTATGGTTCTAGGTGTTTCCTAGTGTTGTTGGTTTCGAGGTTAAGTAGGGTTGGTATTGTTCAATGTGTCGTATTAGAGATAGGGGTGTTATGTCTGTGTGTGGTTGTATGCGTGCACGTGTGTGTGTTTTAATTTGTCGGTTCTGATTTATGTGTGGGTGTGTATATATGCATGTGTATGGATGTGCATGCGAGTGTACCTTGCATTTCATGTTTTTGTGTGATGATATTAGGCTTTGTTCAGTTCAGGAGTGAATCTGGTGATGAAGTTTTTTTCCTGTGTAAGTAAATAAAAATAATTGTCTGTTTGGAAGATTAGCATTATTTTGAAGCTGTTTCCACTGCATGTGTGTACGTGTTTTGAAACATAGAGGTGTCTGTTATCTGCAATTTTGATGTTGCTCTTATGTAAGGCCACTCTATTGCTGAAATTTTTGGTGGCGCCTATGTAGGATTTGTTGCATGTTGTGCATCTTAGTGCATATACTATACTGGAGGTGCAATTTAGAGCCTTTTTTATTTTGAATGTTTGTGTTGGGTTTTTGAATGTGTATGTGTTACCTTCTATTATTATGTCACATACTCCACATCGCGGTTTGTTGCATTTTGTAACCCCTTTTGTAGTATGTGGGACGAGTTTTGAGGAATATACACACATATATATATATGTATATATATACATATATATGCATATATATATATAGATAGATAGATAGATATAGATAGGTAGATAGATAACAAATAACTTTTTCTAAAAGCGTTCAAATTTAATTTTCTACCGTTCTGAACTTCTTTTTGTTTTTGCAAAATTACATTTTGTCTAAAGTTCTTATTCGACTCACAAAAAACGAAAATGGTACGTAAGTAGTTCAAGCGTTTTCGAGGGCGACCAGAAGGATATTTTTTGTTCACTACTATATCAGGATTAAGGGGAGGGCGTTACTCTTTTCCCTGATATATTATCTCCATTATAACAAGATAAAGAATAGTTTGCCGTGCAATATTTTTATTCGACGCAACTTTCTATAAATATTCCTATGCTAACTTGGAATTACTTTTCCATTAAAAACTATGACGGAAACAAGTTGTTTTTTTCCAGAAAACAAAATAAAACACAGCAATATATAACATGTTTTGTCTTTCACTTGTTTCCATCTCGCCCTGCCCGCATTTTTTACTTTCCTTCAAGTCAGAAATTGACTTACTTTTGTATGGTTGAGATTCTAAAACCTCACTTTGCCATTCCGTCTTATTATTTTACGTGATTTGTATTTTTGTTCTTTTTTATTATTTATCCTGTTCTTTTGTGACTCCTTGTTGGAAGCATGTTTTTTCTCTTTTTTGAAATCCCGAATGTAAATCGGAATCTTCAAAGAGTTGTCTATCACATTCGTAACTTTGCAAAAGGAAAACATCAATTTACAAAAAAGCGTTTGCCGTTTAGTAATTACCCTGATGTTAGAATGATTGGGGTACATTATAAGCCAAATGGATAACGTCGTGGACAATGAAAACATTTATATCGGGTTCAAGCGTGGCCTTCGTTATAAAGATGGCCGGTCAGCTGAAAAAATGACGTCATCGCCGAGGTCCCAACAAGCAAGATATGTGGAACTCTTAGACTGTCAATAATGAACAGTAATTTTTACAGACAGCGTTACAAAACTTCAAAATTGGATTGAAATAAAGAAAGAACACGATGATTTATACTGAAACTCATCTAATATTAATAATAAAAAATAATAAAAAAATAATAAAACACAAGTTGTTTTAAGTATTATAAGCAATTGAATATTTCGTTGTATTATAGATTTTAAAGATTAGAATGCGTTCTTTAATTACTTATAAATTACATTTTTAAAAAGTGAAGGAACACGATTTGATTTGTAGTAAACTTGAAGTTTATTTAATATAATTAAATGAAAATTATGCATGTAAGATTATGAATATTTGAAGCAGAACACAAGCAAAACATTTGAAATATTAAAATTAAACTATTTTTTTAATCAAATGAACAATATTTTTAAAATCAAAATGAACAATATTTTTTAAATCAAAATGATTTTCTTTTAATCAAAAGGAATATTTTTAAATCAAAATGAACAATATTTTTTTAAATCAAAATGAATATTTTTTAATCAAAATGAAGAATATTTTTTAATCAAAATGAACAATATTTTTTTAAATCAAAATGAATATTTTTTAATCAAAATGAACCACAATATTTTTAAATGCAAATGAACCACAATATTTTTTTAAAATCAAAAACAATATTTTTAATAAATTCATGAAATATTGCACAGTAAAAAAATAATTAGCCTAGAGAAAAAACATGTTTCTTATTTAAGATTATTTCACCACATGACAAAAATAACATGCAAAATCATTTTTTTATATCCATATTTTCAGTTTGTTAAAATACGTGTGTTTGTATTACTGTAAACATAGATTCGAAAAAGTTGTCAAAAAACAAATAAATGTTATCAAAGGCAAGATAAGTTACTTTTCTACCAAACTGGATATATTTTTCGTGTTTTTATTCAATATAACATATTTATTCAGCTCGAAAACCATACAGTGTTTACCGATGTATTGGAAAATTCAAGATGGCGTCTGACTCCCTTTAACACGGTAAGTTTGGGAAAAGGTGTTATAAATAAAAAACTGGTTAAGATACTGTTAAAAACCCGCTCAATATATGTTACCGTGACATAGCTTGACATATATTTTTTCTAGTTTTTTATTTATAACACCTTGTTTTTCGAGCTGAATAAACATGTCACATTGCATAAAAACACGAAAAATATATCTAGTTTGGTAGAAAAGTAACTTATCTTGCCTTTGATAACATTTATTTGTCATATATTTGTTTTTTGACAACTTTTTCGAATCTATGTGTACAGTAATACAAACCCGAAATGAACGCGCGTTTTTTTTTACTTTTAAGTTTCATATATATATATATATATATATATATATATATATATATATATATATATATATATATATATATATATATATATAAGTATTTTTAATTTTTATCTTTCTAGCTTTAAAAAATAGTTTAAAAATGTTATCAGCCGGCATAATTTAGTTTTAAATATTGAAAATTTTAGGAAAATTAATTTTTGCTAGATTTTTAAAACATGTGTCAACAGCTTAAAAAAATCGTCTCTTCAAAAGAGTCGATGTTGTCTCGCATTTTCATTAGTTTTGTATGCTGTAAAAAAAATTTTTTTAATATTAGCAATTTATTTGAAGCTTCTTCTTTTGAATGGTAAAAAACTTAGGATGATAATATTGAATTAAATTATAGTTACATCGTGTTGAATACAGGGGGGAGCACGTTAAAACTTACTTTGCTGAATGGAGATATCTACGAGTCACTACCGGTGTTTACCGGTGTCAAGAAGCAACTAATGGACTACCCGTGATGACGTCAGCAGATTAAATTATTTTTGCCCACCGGCCATCTTGTCTTTTAAGACGGTCTTGGTTCAAGTCCCATCTATTAGTATTCAATTACTCACTAATGTCGATGGAATAGGCATGACCCCACCTCATGCATTCATATCGTATGGATCAGATAATTTTGTCGTTGGCATTGAATTCGTTCTAGAAAGATATCGGGTACTCATGGAAGGTACCACATGAAGGTTGCCAGCATCCCAAAGCGAAAATATTTCAAGTTTTCAGTTTGTGTTGTTAATCACTTTGTTGCTATCATTGCTAGGAGTAAAATACGATTCAAATTTTAGAATCGGTAAAAGTACATATCTTTAACAGCTAAGAAATCTAAAAAAGAAATACACAAGATGTCCATAAAATATGTTTACAATAAAAAAACTATTATTACAAATTTAGTGAATAAGTTATCTTAATCATTTTTGTTTGTATTCAGTGTTGTTTGTAGTTGTTATTGACAGAAATATTTTTGCATTTCAGATATTTTGTTAATGGAAGGAAAACCGCCAAGTGAAATTATAAAATGACTACTAATGAGTGAGATTGAATGAAATTAAAAATATTTCAATTGGACAGAAATTTTATGAACACTTTGCATATATATATAAAGCAAATAACTTTTACCAAACACATTCAAATTTAATTTTCTACTGATCTGTATATATATAACGTTCAGAAACTGTTGTTTCTTTTTTTTTTTTTTTGTATTTTCCAATTTAGATTTGATTAAACAGTCTTTTTGGCTCACAAGAAAAAATATCACTGCTTGTCGCTCTGTTGTTAGCGGGGCTTTATCCTGAAAATTAAAATAATAAAAAAGAATTACTTGGCAGAACAATAATCTTAAATGTTAGTGGCAAACAATACTGCATTAAGGGTTAGTGGCAAGGTAAGTCACTTTTATAATTAGTTTTGTCCAACATTTAAGCCCAAAACAACCAGTTTGTTTTCTCGCAATTATAACCGAAAATAATTACACGCCTCTAGTGAAAAAAAACAATGCTGATTCTACGCTATTTAAAATATATAAACAAAATGATTGCTTTAGACTGTGTAAATGAATTTCTTATGAGTATAGCTACGTAAATAAATAAAAGTTATTAATTTACTGCTGGATTTCACTTTTATGTAATGTGGTAGCTTGACAAGTCACAAGCGAATCTTACCCAACAAAGAAAAGAATACATGACAAACAACGATAACAAGTAACGTCATGCATGATCACTTAAAGTACATTAGCCACGTCACCATTTGTTCAGTGTCATGGGGTTTACTCTCCCAGAACGCACTAATCCTAGTGCGCTGGATTTTGAAAAACTCCCCTACAGAGGCGGTAAATAAAATACTGTGACACGTGAGTGATATTGGATGTGACACTTTCTGAATGGCACACGATCGTTCATGGTCGGTAAGAATTACCCAGAAAAATTGCCTGATCTATATGCCAGCAGTCCTTAGTGAGTGAGCCCAAAACGATCAGTCCTATACCATGGGACTTTCATTTCTTAAGAAGTAATGCATGGGAGAATTACCTACAGTGTACAAGCAGATACTTTGAACCTAGAACGAAGACACTAAGGAAGTTTAAGCGAGTGGTGAGTGGAGGTTATGAAAGGAAACAAAAGAAAAAATTGTAAAGTGGGTTGTAGACAGAAGAAAGTATTACTGTAAATGATGTGTAAATTCATGCAGAACATAAATAAAACAACTAATTTTTTATGGACCGTTAGATTTGAAAGAAACATTTGATGTTTATTAATTGGGATTTGAGGCAAGCGTCAATGAGGCGTCTACATTTCTTACGAATGTATTAATTACATATTTATAGTTGCTTTTGTCTATATCTAGTATGCTTAGACCAACGAATCGGACATCTATCGTCGTGTTTTGGTTAGCTACACCTATAGTTTATCATCATGGATCATACCTCTTACAACTGAGCCTTAATAAAATATATGTATAAAGGCTATCTGTCAATTTATTAGACTGGAATAAAATCAAGTTAATTCTCTCAAATAACAATAGCAACTGTTTTTGTTTTTGTTTTTCTGATCATTTTTTAAATTTACCGTTTTTTATGTAGGTATTTGTACGCGCATGTCATATATTTGTAACCTGAAAACCTTGTAATGTATTAGTTTAATCGATATAAAAATCACTATATAGGAACATCGTGCATTTTGGAAATCATATCTACACTAATTTTCTGAGTATATTTCTAATTAATATTTAACTGAGTTAAAATCAAATTTCTTTTCGTTTTTAATTATATGAATGTCAAATTAATTTTGCATTGGTTTCAAAACGAAATTAAGGCCAGTATTATTGAAGATGATAACTTTGTTATGATGACTTAATGTGACGTCAAACATTCCGACCAATGTTACGGCAAAAGTCAAATTTTTAAAAATAATAATTTGTTCTCTAGAAACTATTTAATTATTAGCAAAACTGTTTCCCTTTTTTATAAATGGGATTTTTAAATGTTTAATATGGAAATAGTGATTAACAATTTGTTTTAATTATTAAGACTATTTCAACTGAAAACATTCAACTTTTTTTTATGAATTCTCTTGAGAGAAAGCCATATTACATTGTTTTTTAGTTTTCCTGATCTTTTTTACCCTAATCTATTAAATGGAAAGCTGAAATATTGGGAAAAAAATCCTGAATTACTATATCGTAGATCTAGAATAAATTTTATTTAAATTAAATATATTAATTATTTTTAAGGGTGATCTCGTATTGTTCACTTAGCGATTAGAGCACACATACAGATTCAGCATCATTTCTATTGTATTTCCCATGAAATTTTATCCACATGTACATTTCATCAAAATAAGATATATTTGCATTTTATAAAGAAGTTCCTCTCTCATGGCTTCATTGAAGTATAGATTTGGAACAAAGTCAATTGATCTTCATATTATAGGTTATATATATATGATTATAAATTATATATATATTATGAATTCTATATATGATTATAAATTATATATATATTATGAATTCTATATATGATTATAAATTATATATATATTATGAATTCTATATATGATTATAAATTATATATTTGATTAGCATTCGATCAGAATAGGATACATTAGAAGTTTTAGGATGTGCGCTTCTTCCATATTTGACGGGAGACTTTATTATTTGGAGCCATTTGTATTATCTCTACCTAGTTGTAAACCAATAATTGAAGGGTTAGACACGATGTAAGATTTTAACGTAAGGAAGTTTAGCTCTCCCCAAAAAGTCATTCTGGATTACAACTAAAGTAAAAAAAAAACAGTTTGGAAAGATGTCTTCTGTCAATGACCGATTACAGGAAATATGAAATGTGGTATCAGAACAGATCCTACACGTTGTTCTTGGCTAAAGGGCCAATTTATTTAGACAAAAATTAAAACTTACAATAAATAGTAATTTGCCTTAGCCCTATTTGTATTGATGGCGGGGGTCGGGGGTCATTTTCTTTTTTTTTTTTTTTTGACAACAAAAAATTACTCTAAACTAGACACTGTTACCAAAACACCGCATTTATCCATGACTTTATTTTCAATTTAAAAAGTCAATTATGCTTTCAGTAAAATTTTATTTTCCAAAATCAATAAGCATGAGTAATTGTGAGAAATATGGTAATCCGCAACAAAGAGAAACACAAATGAACAATCAAATGAAATGCTAATATCCCCAAATTTTTTGAGAGGATTCAGACTGCCTACTGCCTTCAAAGCCTACCGAAAACAAGGGAGACATTTTCTAAATATGACTAGAATCTAAGGAGGGCATCAAAAATAAAAAGATCAAAGTGGAATATGAAAATGTATCCCTAAAGATAGAAAGAACGTTCAGTAATAGCCAAGGGCAAAATCAGGAATGTGTATAGTTGGAGACTCTTTAGTTTCTCAAAACAAAACAGGACTAGGACTCATTTATTCCACCTACTAAACGTATTTTTAAACATAGAACTCTGAACCGTGCATGTCAGGATTATGCAGGAATACGAAATCGTACTGGGATTATTATTGGATGCATAAGCTATTGTCCTTTATCTACCACACAACGTAATATTTTCCAATCACATCTGATTTTTACTTTCAGCTGTTTTTTAAAGGGAACAACCAGATTCGAATTAGAAACAAAATAAACTCCATAATCTTCATCAAGCAGTGTAATCCACGTCACTAGTTTTGCTGGAAAAAATGTTCTTTTCTCCTTAGACTACAGTGCGGCTATATTGTTAATAACAGATTTTATACCAAGGACCAACGGCTGCTCTCCACAGCACATGCATAAGGGATCGTTCTTCATGCAATTTTTCTAACCAAAACTCCAATAAAGTTCCTATCCTCTATTTTGGTTTTATAAGTATATACACTTTTGGTTTTCTTGTAGATTGTCTAACCTTACTTTCTATAAGGAATACACATAGAAACATTAAGATTTGTATAGAGAGATTATAGCAATAAATAGAAACATTTTCAACCCAATGTTTTAAAGATATTTTTTTTTAAACCACATGTTTTAACTTATTCATCAATGCTTTTATTAAGATGAAAAATATTGGAATCTCGTCAACAAAAACATCGTCTAATAAATTTTCTATCCAAAAATTGTCAAACAATCGTCTCTTCAAATGTTATTCTTCAATGTAATTATTTTATGTAAACGATTTGTTGCAGATAGTTTTTAAGCAATTATTATGTTGCATTCTTTTTCTCTTCCTCTAGTCCTCGCTTTTTCATTTTTTCTGTCTTTGATTTCTCGTTTTTGTTCTAACTCTCATTATCTCTCTTGATCTGTCTCTCTCCACCCTATATCTCTCTATTCCTTTTTTTTCGCTCTCTAGCTCTTAATCCCTCTCCCCTACCCATTCCTCTCTTTACCTCTGTTTCTCTCTCTCACATACACACTCTCCCTCTCTCTCTCCCTCTCTCTCTCTCTCTCTCTCTCTCTCTCTTTCTTGCTCGTCCGAGGTGTAATATATAAAATTAGTAGGAATATATTAATTTAACAAATTTGATGGAGCGAATATCAAATTGCGATACACGAAAGTATAAAACTTAGCAAATCTACTCAAGTCATTTAGGTAAACAGGAATATTCATAAACTACATAAATAAATAGACAATGAATTACGTCGATTCGTCAGCTTGTCCGATGACTATTTGGATTTTTCTTGTTCTTACATGCCCTGTAACTTAGGGGACGAAACTCTTATTTCTGTGCTGATTGGATCGAAAGGGAATAACTCTGGATCATTCAAACCTTCTTAGGCGGCTATGCCTAACAGTAAGTATAATTCGATGCCGGATAGTAGATAAATAATTCGTCGATCTTGTCAGTAGGAAAAATATGGATTTCAATGTGTTACGGTTACCATGTATAATTGAATGAGTATTAACAAAAATTTAGATGGACAGGTGGGTTTAGACCCTCTTTATATATGGGTGGGTTTAGACCCTTTTTATATATATATATATATATATATATATATATATATACTAATTTACCGTTTATTAATACCAGCTAAGGATGGTAGTTAATAACTTTGTCAGAAGGATGATGAAACAACATTTTGAGGATGAGTATCGATTGTTATAACCGATCAAAATTTTATCGTTTATTGGGACGGCCCAACAAGAAGTTGCTTCTCTTGGACTTGAAACGATCAAGTTGCAATCGACTAAGTAAGGGAATCATGGGATTATGTTTTAGGGAAGAGACTCTGCTCAGGAAGTCTAGTTTTAAGTATAAAGAGGGTGGAAGAGAAATTATTGACAGTAGATGAGTTTTTGTGTCTAAGTTATTAATAATAAGAGCAATAAATTACTAATGTCCTCATTTCAACCCCGTGTCAGGTTTTTTTCCATCAACAAGTCTAGACCAGCCCGTAAGAATTCAAAGAAAGAGAGAGCAAGAAGGATGATAAACTTAAATACTAAATACCAGTCTAGCAGGCGTTGAACCTGCTGTTTGGATACTCTACTGACATCAGTGTTGTTGAAGACGCATGGAAAAGAAATTACGACTACCAGGCTTTTACTTAAAAGATAATTCTCCTATGCACCTTTGAAATAAGATTGAACGCACATCTGAAGAAGGGGATTTTCTTTTCGAAATATTATATATTCTATTACACTTTATCGGTAGATCGATTTCTTTTAAATCAAAGTTTCATAATATCGCTATTTATCCATTTGTAACATGCAACTATTACATTAATGAAATGTCTTGGCATCGATAAGAATAAGGTAATAATCGAAGAACGGAGTAAATAGATATGATAAATAATCAAAAGATTGTGTTTCTGTTCATTCAGTACAATTATGAAATTTGTCATAAAATAAACATTTATTGAAAAGTAGTCATATAAAATATTTAAAAAGTTAGAAATTATTGTGGGAGAGAAATCAGGTGGTAGTAAGTATTTTTTTTTCTTTGCAGCATTAAGTGTAATCATCCATTTTTGGTCCCATTTTCAAACAGACTGAGATCATTTTATTAGGATTCAGTCATTGTCTTGGATATGTGTGCATTCCTTTTACCTGCATGTTGAGAATAAGGCGTGGTATTATTAGTAACTATACCCATCTCAGATGCATGTGAATCAGTGTGGTTCCTTTTTTAGCACGGTAGAAAAATCCTACTATTTTTGCAGTAGTAACTTCTATGCATGTGTTATATTTATGTCACCCGCGAAGATTACAGCACTTCTGAAACGTATGTATGTTTGGTTTCTATAATTTGAAGGTTGCAGTTGAATTGCTCTCTCTCTCGCTCTCTCTTTCTCTCTCTCTCTCTCTCTCTCTCTATTTTGTATATGGAAATTTAAAAGTTGCCAATCTAATTCAGTCGCTTCTTTTTCAAGTATATCTGATTTCCTCTTATGTCTACATGCCTATAAAATTACGCTTCGATAATATTGACATCAGATAGTGATATCCTCAAGAAATCTCATGTATGTAAAGGTGATTTAAATTTACTCTTTCAATGTTTGTCAAGGTAGACAAGCAATTCATATATTGTATTATTTACATAATTCGGACTATTATTTGATCTTGGTTGCGATATTCACAAAACTTCCGTTGATGTAAATTCTGACTTACTGTATACTCATCTTTCGTAATTTGGGAATCTTAGATTAAACTTCGAAATCTTCATGTCGACATCAGGAACAAGGAGGTAGTAAATGGAGCTTGAGTTTTCTTCTAACTATAGCTTCCCTTATTTTGTCCTTAGTTCTCGCATTCCATGAGCGATGTTTCCGATAAAAGAAGTAAAAATTACTGTTTTCTGGTTCGGAATAAATCCATCCAATTTTTATCATTGACTGTTTTTTTTAACCTTGAAGTAGATTTGTTTTTTTGCTTTTTTATATCAAGTGGCTTCATACATTGTCTAGAGCGAAAAAAAATAATTATTGCTTTCAAATCTCCATTGTCAAGAATGTATGACCATCCTCTAGGGCCTTTATTTTCACTAAGAAATTTCTAAAATCACTTTCATACGCTTCGATCACTTGCGGGCCCTTTTTCCGTTTGCTCGCATTAACAGTTCTTTTAGAAGCATTTTGGTATACATCTTTTGAATGTTGGATTATCGTATCCGGACGTCATTATTTCTACATCCGTGGCCATCGGCCGTCATCAGCTGGCATCAGCGGTCATCATCAGCCGTCATACTAATTATCTGAGCCATAATAAAAAATGGAATATAACTTTTTTCCACGTAAAAGTTTATCATTAAAATTATATTTTAATTATCATTAAACTTGGCTGGGATATTTTTTTTCATTTACAGTTTAATATTAAATAAAAAATGGAATGTCTATTTGATTACTGAAAACCATCCAATTATTTGAAATTAAAATAATCGATGTTTTTTTTTTTTAGTTTAATTATTTTTAGTGATGTCGTGTGTAATTATGAATAACATCTGGCTGATTGATTTGGATGCTTCCACTTGACAGAAATATAACATTCAGCACATTTGACACAGTGACGCTTGTAAACTGCACTTGTGGACGTAGGTGAAATCGGAGAAAACTGTGCGGGAGTTAAGAATTAGTTGGTATCCGAAAATATCTTATTAACTTAAATTGCGATCGAGTAAAACCATATAGCGAACTCGAGGGATCACCTTTAGTCACTCCCCGTGCAATTGCAACTTTATGACTTTTATCGTTCTCCACACACAAATATTTAAAAAAATTCCATTTTATTTTAATACGTACGATTCGTTGTCAATCTGTTAAATAGAGCAACAATATCACAAATACGAGGGGCGTGCAATAAGTAATGCCACTTCCCATAGGAGTAGAGTAACGAAACTTGGCACAGTTATTAGCCTTTCTCTACATAGGAACCATCCAGAGTTATGCATTTCTCCCAGTGTTTGATGCAGCTCTGGAGACCGTTTTTGTAGAATATCCCAGGTTGGTCCTCCAACCACAACCTGACTTCAGAAATCAAGGCTGCATCATCTAGGAAACGCTTTCCTTTCAAAAACAACTTCATGGCTTGGAAGAGGTGAAAGTCAGAGGGTGCAAGGTCAGGAGAGTAGGGAGGATGGGGTAGGATTTCATGAACACATTCTGATCTGGTGACATGCGAGTTGTGGACCGGAGCGTTGTTTTGCAGGAAGAGGGTACCTTTGCTGATATTGCCCCGCTTCTTGATTTTGATAGCTTCCTTTAATTTCCTCAAAAGTGAAGCATAATAGGCTCTTGTAATTGTGGTACCCTTTGCCAGGAAATCTTTCATCACTACTCCGTCCTCGTCCCAGAGGACTGTGAGCATGACCTTGCCAGCGGAGGGCTGCATTCTTGACTTCTTTGGAGGTGGTGAATCCAAGTGATTCCACTGCATTGACTGGGTTTGGTCTCTGGATCATAGTGATGGACCCAGGTTTAATCCTGTGTAACCAGTCTTTTGAAAACGTTGACTCATCTTCTCGTCACATCTCCAAATTCATCCTCGAGCACTCGACGCGTTCTCGCTTCTAGAATGGTGTGAGCAACCTGGGAATCCATCTGACAGACACCTTATGCATATGCAAACGGTCATGAATGATAGTTTCCACAGACCCTGTACTAATCTTGACATCTTAGGCTATTTGGCGAATAGTAATGCGCCGATCTTCCAAAATGGCAACCTCAACTTGACGGACAGTTGCCTCATCAATGGCAGAAGGGGGGCGACCAGGTCTGAGAGCTGTTTCCACAGACTCTCAGCCATGTTTGAATTCACGATGCCAGCGTTTTACAAGGTCATATGATGTGGCATTATCACCATAAGTTTCTTTCATTTCATCAAGTCTCATGTGGTGTGCGTCCTTTCAAATACAAAACCCGGATCACTGCTCGACATTCAAGAGGCTCCATTTCACACCTGACTCAGTTCAAACACCTGTAAAACATAAACCACAATTAATTCAGAGCTGTAATTTGCCACAAAACCCGTAGAGATATAAATCATTGTACATGCAAAATTTCAGCTAGATCAGACAACTGGAAGTGGGTCAGGGGCATTACTTATTGCACGCCCCTCAAACATTAGACATGTTTTTTGAAGAACAACCTAATAAAACCAGATTTTATTTAATAGAAAAAGCATAAATAATAATATTCTCCTGATTAAACTTAGAAAGGTAATAGGACTAGTTATTAAAACTGGAAAAGAAAAATAAATTTTAGTAACAAAGATACTAAATCATAACTAAAACTATTGCTGCATTAAGGATGTTTATATATAATGTTAAATTGAATTTTGTTTTTAAATTCTTCATGTTGCAATATTTTAAGTTATGAATATTTTTACTAGAATATCTTGTCCTTTTCTTTTCTAGTTTTAACTAGTTTTTGTTTTACTTATCTAAGTTTAATCTTAATCATATTACTTTTCATAGTCGTATTTTCTATGTATTCCGTGATTTCTCCAGGCTTTGCATTGAAATGATATATTCTTTTTCGTATTCAATATCATACGCATTGTCAACAAAATTAGCACGGTAAAGAGAATCACTTTTGTTAACTCCCTCTACATAACACAAATAAGATGGCATGCGAGCGATATTCCCGCTATGATTTATGAAAAGGTCGACTACAAAAAGGTTGCTATGGTAACCAACAGCCAATTACAAAAAATCGCCTCTAAAACGTCAATGTTGAAAAGTTGCTATGATAACCAACAGCCAATCGTCTCTTACGTTCCTTACTTATTCTGAAGACTTTTGAACACCAGTAGATTTATGATAACTTTTTGGACAATGTTTATTTCAGAATATAGCTTAGAAGGTGACTTATGAACTGTAAAAATTGTTTGTAATTTGGTTGCAACGTGAAGCTTTAAAGCAATTCGAAATGAGTAAAACTAACACTTAATCATATCATTCAAACACTACCACATTTGAATGATATCAAAACTAATAATAAAGAGTAAATAAATACACTGTGTAGATGCCAACAGGAAAGTTTTGTTTCTACCACACAGTCATAAAGAATGTTTTAGATTTAATTTAGGCGTTTTCAAACCAGTATTTATGCTTGCATACTAAAAATAACGAAAATTTCAAAAAAATGGATTCTTTTCAATTTTGATTTATTTGATGATTTTCAGTAATCAATTAAAAGTTACACTTTACGTGATATTCAAGTTTCATTTAAAATTATTCGAGCAAATTTTGAGAAACTATTAAAAGTTTACCTGAAAAATATTTTATGAAACCTTTTGTGATTATAAGAATTCGGTGCTTGCTCTTGTGAATTAAGAATAGCACAGCATGAGTAACGTCAATCAATGTCATCCTTTGTGTCAATTAGAATTCAACAAAACTCAACAAGAAAATGAAAATATATAAATATATTACAGATGATGATTTATCAGACACGATAAATAAAATGTATTTCACGGAATAAAATCAATCATTGATTGGTGAGGATTATCATCGATCCCAATATTGGACCAAACCTTTGAGAAAAGACAGTCTAAAATCACCGCAAAAGGACTGTCCTTGTCGGACACGGCGCACATCAAACATCCATTAAATTCGGCACATGCCGAGCTAGAATGACACAATCAATCGCAGATGTCCGCACTCTTAATTGCATCAGTCACAGACAGCATTAAGTGATTCTTGTCAAGCAGAAATGTGGTCAGTGGAAATTTGCGGTAAAATTAATGGAACCAATTTGTATGCACCACGGGAATTAACAGGCGGACAATTAGACCAGCGGTATCGTCACTCAAAGGTTGCGTTTATGGTGGGAAGTAAAAGACGGTCTACCTAACAGAAAAATGCTGTAACCATTGTGAATAGAATTATGTCATTGCTTACGTCACAATCATGTTGGCACAATGGTTCTCGTTAGATCAACGAGGTTGAACCCGGCGGGTATCAGATGGGTGATCATATGGAAGTATTAGATGCTGTATGCATTTGGGTATGCGGTTATGTGCACAGAGCTGAATACTCCTGCATTACCCAGTCCCAGGTTACCCTTGGGCAAAGTATTGTCTCGGTTTGATTCTCCAGAGAGTTACTATAGACGTCAATAGAGCTCCTCGGCCGTAATAAAGGCAAAATATGTCTAATAAAAGTAAACTAACTTAAACCGGTTTTTAAAATGCAAATTATTAAGACATATATAAGTTGAAATATAGTTGTAAAATGAACTTGAAACTAATTTTCTTTTCACTAGTACTCAATTGAAAGTAGAGATTTACAAATAAAATTTATATAAACGTTGAAACAGACTATATAAATTAATTTGAGTTGCTAAGCATCACATGCCAGTGTCTCGAAATGTTTAATGTTTAATCGTTCAAAAGATATTGGTTATACGCATGAAAAGAAGACCGGAGTTAATTTTGCTGGTCTATGTATCTATTTTTCTAAAAAAATATTTTTGTAAAAGATAGATATCTATTTTTGTAACAAATAGATATCTAGACCAGTTTAAACCGGTAAATTAACACGGGGTTTCTTTTCATACGTATAACTATGTTTACTAAGTTATAATTAATTTAGGTTTAATACATTAACGTATACTCAAACTAGTTAAATAGAAAATTACAGCTAATAGTTACTAAACATATTATTTATTTTTTTTTGTTTTTGCTTAACTGATAATGGTTGTTAAAATAAAATTAAATTCGTTACAAACAATTAAAAGGTATATCTACGTAGATATAACACAATTATATAATGATGCATGCTAACATAGGGAACAGACAATCCACAACATGGGATACATTCTAAACATTATTAATTCATCCTTACCAGCGTAAAAATAATTACACAGATATTATGAAATATGCTATTATTTTAAAATATAACATTAGTGGCATAATTTACAAATAAACACAAAAACGTGTTCATTTGTAATTATGCTACTGTTATATTTTGTCTGTTTCTTATATAATTAAAGTAAAGCTAATTAATTGATTACCCAAGATAATTTAGTAAATGTTTGTATGATTTCAGAATATATACAGTCAACTTCGAGATTCTTACTTCGAAGGTAGAATACCGTGGGAAAATTTGTAAGTTTTTTTTTTCTGTAAAAAGAGATGTAATTTTTAATATTCATTTTCTTGTTAAATTTTGACGATCTGAGTCTATCTTCTTTTCTGTTCGTGTACATTTCTTACTAAAATGTTTCACTGTGGAAAAGGATGTTGCAAAATTTTCCTGTTCACGTTTATCTTTTTTATCTTTACAATTATACATATATATATATATATAACTACTTCATTTATATATATATATATGTATGTATATATATATATATATATATATATCAGGTTCACAAGTAAGTTCTTGCGGTTTTATATTTATATATATGTATAAGCTGTACTAATAACTATTTATATATATACATATAAGCTTTATTTATAACTATATATATGAGTGAATATCCTCTGTTTGTCTGTCTGTATGCCTGTGTGTGTGTACATTCCTCTACAAACTAATCTGCCAATTTTCAATCTACAGACTCGAGATGGGGTAGGAGGTTCTGATCTGGCGACATGCGAGTTGTGGACCGGCGCGTTGTCCTGCAGGAGGAGGGTACCTTTGCTAACCTTGCCCCGCCTCTTGATTTTGATAGCTTCCTTTAATTTCCTCAAAAAAGAAGCATAAGAGGCTCTTGTAATTGTGGTACCCTTTGCCAGGAAATCTTTCATCACTACTCCGTCCTCGTCCCAGAAGACTGTGAGCATGACCTTGCCAGCGGAGGGCTGCACCCTTGCCTTCTATGGAGGTAGTGAATCCAAGTGATTCCACTGCATTGACTGGGTTTGGTCTCTGGATCATAGTGATGGACCCAGGTTTAATCCTGTGTAATCAGTATTTTGAAAACGTTGACTCATCTTCTCGTCAAATCTCCAAATTCATCCTCGAGCACTCGACGCGTTCTCGCTTCTAGAATGGTGTGAGCAACCTGGGAATCCATCTGACAGACACCTTATGCATATGCAAACGGTCATGAATGATAGTTTCCACAGACCCTGTACTAATCTTGACATCTTGGGCTATTTGGCAAATAGTAATGCGCCGATCTTCCAAAATGGCAACCTCAACTTGACGGACAGTTGCCTCATCAATGGCAGAAGGGGGGCGACCAGGTCTGAGAGCTGTTTCCACAGACTTTCAGCCATGTTTGAATTCACGATGCCAGCGTTTTACAAGATCATATGATGTGGCATTATCACCATAAGTTTCTTTCATTTCATCAAAAGTCTCATGTGGTGTGCGTCCTTTCAAATACAAAACCCGGATCACTGCTCGACATTCAAGAGGCTCCATTTCACACCTGACTCAGTTCAAACACCTGTAAAACATAAACCACAATTAATTCAGAGCTGTAATTTGCCACAAAACCCGTAGAGATATAAATCATTGTACATGCAAAATTTCAGCTAGATCAGACAACTGGAAGTGGGTTAGGGGCACGCCCCTCATACATTAGACATAGTTTTTGAAGAACAACCTAATAAAACCAGTTTTTATTTAATAGAAAACGCATAAAGAACAATATTCTCCAGACTAAACTTAGAAAGGTAATAGGACTAGTTATTAAATTTTATATTTATTCATTTTTCTTGTTAAATTTGGACGATCTGAGTCTATCTTCTTTTCTGTTTGTGTATATTACTTACTAAAATGTTTGACTGTAAAAAAGGATGTTGCAGATTTTCCTGTTCACGTTTATCTTTTTTATCTTTTCAATTATTTTGATCGCTATTTCAAAGAAAGGCACAATTTTCTTTCCAGCTTAAGAAATGATCCAAAAATTCAATCGATATCAAAAATACCTTCAGAGCCTTTATCGCCACCAGAACGCAAGTTTTTACGTTACTGACATAAATATACTTGGTTGGCGTTGGCAAAAATGTGTTGAGATTGATGGTTCATATTTCCATTAATACATTTTTGTTTGCGCCGAGATATCTATACTTGAATTTACAACTTATAAACCCCAAGAACTTTCTTGAGAATCTGATAGAAATATATATATATATATATATATATATATATATATATAAGTTCTTGCGGTTTTATATTTATATATATGTATAAGCTGTACTAATAACTATTTATATATATACATATAAGTTTTATTTATAACTATATATATATATATAAGTGAAATCCTCTGTTTTTCTGTATGTATGTCCGTGTGTGTATGTGTGTGTGTACATTCCTCTACAAACTACTCTACCAATTTTCAATTTACAGACTCGAGATTTGACGTAAGGGGTATTGAGATTTGGAAAAAATCTTTTTAATCAGTTTTCGGCCAGAAATTTGGTTGTCAAAGGGTCAAAGTTCAACGTTTTGACATCTGAAAACTCTATTAAACTCCTCCACCAACTTTAAATTTTAGATGTAGTTACGTGGACATGGATCAAACTTTTTCATTTGATTTGAGACCAAAACAAAAATGTTAAAGGAGTCGAAATTGGGGTCAAAGTTAACAAAAATTTGACTTTTTCGGTCTTTACCAAATTATTCATCAAATTTTTGGTCTAAACGTTTGAAAAAAAAAAAAAGTGTATTCGAACATAAGGCAAGCTTTTTAATCGGGTTTTGGCCGAAGATTTGGCTGTCAATGGGTCAAAGTTCAAAAGATTTGACTTTTGCTGTCTCTAGCAAACTATTCGGCCAATTTTTAATCTAAACATTTTAAATTTTACATAAAATGCATTCAGACACACAGCAAGCTTTTTATCAGTTTTTGGGCGAAAAGTTGGCAGCTGAAAAGTCAAAGAGTTTACCTTTTCAGACTCTACCAAACTCCTCCCCCAATTTTAGGTTGAAGCACTCGAAATTTTATATGTAGGTTACCTTGACATGAGTCAAACTTTTTAATATATGTATGCTTATGTACATTAAGTTATGAACAATACGTAGGACCCAAGCAAAGCCGGGCTGAACTATTAGTATATATACATATTTTTTTCTTCTTTTTTTACCTACATTGATATATCAATGTTTTGATATATAGATCTATTTGGTGACAAATTATTATTTCAAGAAATTTGCTCCAAAGAGACTTCAGAAGTAAAAACATCGAGATATAGATATGAAGCTGATATATATCCGCATTCTAAGTCATCCATATGTTCATATGAACAACGCATTCGTGTGATGTATGCCATGAAAGACCTAGTCACTCTTGTTTTTACTCACCTGCCAATTTAGACTGAAACTGTAGCCATTGTTAAGTGGTCATTAATTCTCATGGTAATTAAGTACTTTTCAGGCAGACGGTGACACAACATCGTGTGTATCGGTAACAATGGTAAAAACTGAGCTGAGTGTGATAATTTAAGAGAATAGTTCGACAAGAATTTGCTTATATTGTACTTAAAACCCCCATTAGCTGGGAAGCAGCCCTGTAGTATTGTGTAACTGTGTATTGTGTAACTGTGTATTGTGTTACTGCGTATTGTGTAATTGTGTATTGTGTTACGGCGTATTGTGTAACTGTGTATTGTATAATATGAAAAGGTAGATTTTGGAAATATATTAGGTTGGTGCAAAAACAATATTCTTCATTCACATATGTTACTTTTATACATTATTTCTGAATTAATTTATATATATATATATATAGAGAGAGAGAGAGATAGATAGATAGATAGATAGATAGATAGTCATGTCATATATTATTTTGAAACATGTTTTTCTTCTATCGAATCGTGTTATTCGTTACCGTTCTTAATCTCTTCGTTTATTTTTTTTTTCAATTAGTAAAATTTATTATGAATGGAATTATGATCTTTTTAAGTTTAATGTCAAACACATTATTTTGCACCAACCTAACACTTTAATCATGGAAGTTCTGTTTAGTCTTAGGTATAGACATAAAACAAAGAAGAAACTTCATTACAGTGGTTGTAGCTTGATGAGTTTATATTGTAAATATTTTACAGGGAGAATCAATTGAGTAACATGAAAATATCGATAGGACACTTTTAATAGCGCTTTCCTTTTTCTGGGAGTAGAATCATCATTATGTCTGTCACACTCTTCATCCCGGTATTTTCCAGTCGTTCCAGCTTTCAATACACAAAAACAGTATTGAATTGTACCGATTTTAAATACTTCGAATGATTCTGAAATGCAGGAATAACATATTTTAGCAAATTCTGAAGAAAATCACGCAAATTATCTGGATATAATTTTCATCATAAATAAAAAAATGAATCTTTCATTCTTTTTTATTGTGTTTGTTGTAATGACAAAGATAGTGTGAACGCCATGCCTACTGAGTACCATAATTGGAATGACAATTCACAGTTAAAATGAGAAAATCACTTTCTCATTCTAGTCTCCACAGTTTCCTAAACCATTAGAATTCTCTCCTGAGGGTAATTAGATTTGATCACCAAAATGCAATATTTTTATTATTTTTCATCATTTCTTTAGGATTACTTAATCAATTTTTAGTAGTAGTAGTAGTAGTAGTAATAGTGGTTGTTGTTGGTATTATTATTATTATTATTTCGAATGTCTAAAAGCACTTTTTTATTTTATGACACCATTTAATTAAGTTTTGAGAAATTTTTTAATATGATCCTTTTCACTGTATGACCATTTGGAATATTTTTGAACAATTAATAAATGTTTTCCCAATCTTTAATTAAGTCTCAGAATATTTTGGGCTTTCTTTTTTGTTTTTCTTTTATTTCTCCTTCTTCATTTTTATTTTTTTTTTCATTTCTTAATCTTATTTTTTTCTTCTTCGTTTTCATTTTCTCCTTTTTATTCTCCTATTTCTTCCTTGTTTTGTTTGATTTCTTATCATTCTCCCCCTTTTTCTTGTCCGTCTTGCCGTAGTTGAATTAGATTTGGAAAATAATTGCTGAGGTTGGCCTAAGCTTATAAAACTAATTTAGTTTCGAAAAGATTACATCTAATCCTCTAATGTGGTATCGTAAAGTCCCAAGTTTACAGGTAAAATAATTGGAATGTTCGAGAAAAGATAAATGTTTACCTAGTGCCCTTTATATGTTAATGAGATAGACTACCAATAGGATTATCGTTGTTTAAATCTGTCCGTATTACAGTGCAGAATATATATAACAAACATTTTAGAAATTGTGTATATACACACTCACAGACAAACACACACACACACATATTCGCAACTCATGCTTCCAATATTTTGTTATTTAATTAAAACATTCCATTGCTGACAGACGCGGAATCAACGCTCATTTATTTTCGATAATCCGCATGATTTAAGGAGCTTACAAGAACGAAAGATAATTATCGCAACGACAGGAAATTCCTATTAACCTTAGTCTTGAAAAGACCAAGTTAAAATTAAGGGGAAAACAATCAGCAGAAAGAGAGTTCCACAGGCCTGAAGTTCGTGGAAAGAAGCTAATTCAATAGGAAGCTGTATTATAATGAAATATCAAAACAGTGAATTGATGGCGACTACTAGACTAATACTTCAGACAAGCTGAGACAAAAGAAACATGTAATAGATTAGACAATTCTGAAGACAAACGTGTGTCAAAAGTAGTTATATTAAAAAGTGAGAGAGTATGCAAAATAGAATTAAATGTGTGGGTCGTTCAAATTCCAGATATGAATTTAATTTGATAATTCATTGATGTTAGAGTTGAAGATTTGAATGTTGCAGTCATAAGAGAAGCAGTCACGTGGTTTCGTATAAATATGATTTAAGTTTTTTAATCAGATATATACGTATTTGAGGTTTTTAAGAGGACCATGTCCCAATGGTTTACTTAGTGTTGGGTGCGTGTAAATATTCGGCATTCAGACAACGTAGAAATTCGGGATCGCTCATTTTGTCTTTCTTATAGTATTATATCCATGATTTTTAAATGATGCTGAATCCCTTAATAATCCCCCTTTTTTTATTCTGCTCGCATTTGAAATTCATATCTGCTCACTCTTCCTCAGACTGTATTAGCATCAAAAAATGTAAATGTAATATAAACAAATACATTGCTGCACTATCCATTTCACTTCAAATGTCTTTATTAATTTGAGCTTTTATTACATTAACCCTTTACGTCTTACTTTTTCTAATGATAATTGCTCGGAATAAAGAAAAATAATTATTAAAAAAAAAAAATAAAAGTACTGAGACATTTTAATTCATCCAGTCCAAAGTTTAAATATTTTGACGAATATTTGCGAATAAGCAAAAATAAAAAGATATATTGACGGATGATTAAATAAATCTTTAGGTAGACACACACACACACACACACACACACACACACACACACACACACACACACACACACACACACACACACACACACACACACACACATATATATATATATATATAACTACTTAATTTACTCACATAAAATTAATATACGTAAAGTATAGATTTATGCGTAAACTTTAAGTATTTATTCAAAAGTGCTCAATACGTAGGTAGAGCTAGTTAGTAGGTTATAAAATGTATATGGCGATTAAGCTACACCGAATATTCCGCGTTTCATACACTCTAGGATTCTTCAGGCTTATGCGCGAATTCTGTGGTTGTTTGTCGTTTTTATATGCTCATCTTCTATTGAAATTTTAGTTAGTCAATCAGCTTTCTAGTATCCACCGCGCCCTTCCTATCAGCCAATGAGAATGCATTTATCGGACAAAGGCCTATTTGCCCTCTGGTTGACCTGTTCCTTTGTGTGTGCTCTATTTAGCTTGGATATTTAGCTTCTTGATCTGTTTTAAATCTAGGTTAGTGTTTTTTATGTTAGTTTATATATATATATATATATATATATGTGTGTGTGTGTGTGTGTGTGTGTGTACACACATATATATGCACATATATATACATATATACATATATATATGTGTGTGATCGTTTATGTATATTCATGTTTATTTAATTTGTTTATTTGTTTATTTTTATTGTTTTTGTTAGTTTTAAAACTATTTTGTATCGCTATTCTAGAGTAAATTTTATCTTGTGAACACAGTTGTTTGCTATTTCTCTTCTACAGTTTAATAGATGTTTGGGTTCTTTAAAGTACAGGATAATAAATTTTTCATGAAGGCATAATCTACATGGGCCGTCAAGGTCCTTACACGTGGTAGCTTGTCTTATTATTTTCCATTCGACTACCGGCGAATGTCCGCTTTCCTTGAGTTCCCAGTATTTATTCGCTAGTGTTGTTTTCATACGGTGTTTTTTTATTGTTGAATGTACTTTTGTGGTCATTCGAGTTTTGAAATCTAAGGAAGTCATACCTACGTAATATTTCTTTTTATTCGGGTTTTCTTTCGCAAATATTGTGGCCTGGTAAACTATGCTTTTGGTTAGACATTTATTTTGAAGTGGGCAAAATGTGCGGTGTCTACAGTTGCATTTATCTTGTTCGTTATTAGTATTTTTATTTATAGTATGGTTGTTCTTGTCCGGTGTTGGTTTATTATTATTATTATTATTATTATTATTATTATTATTATTATTATTATTATTATTTCTGCTAGTGTTAGTTTTATTTTTGTCATGGTGTCTACTTTTTTATTGTTTATTTTGTTGTTGTTTACATTGTTTTTATTTAATATTTTGTTATTATGTGCTTTAATTATCATCTCTAAATTTTCACAACAACTGTAGGATAACTTTAAGGTTTTATTTTTGTCATGGTATCTACTTTTTTATTGTATGCATTCTCATTGGCTGATAGGAAGGGCGCGGTAGATACTAGAAAGCTGATTGGCTAACTAAAATTTCAATAGAAGATGAGCATATAAAAACGACAAAAAACCACATAATTCGCGCATAAGCCTGAAAAATCCTAGAGTGGATGAAACGTGGAATATTCAGTGTAGCTTAATCGCCATATACATTTTATAACTTACTATATATATATATATATATATATATATATATATATATATATATATATATATATATATATATATATATATGTGTGTGTGTGTGTGTAATGTAATTATTAAATTATAATTATTCATTTATATCCACGGACTCTACAGAGACTACAGATTCATGCTTATGCAGTCATCAGTGTAGAGTACCAATTCCTGCTGGTCATGAGACTCGAACCCAGCAACGAAGCTACCTTTTTGTTTCATTTGCTGAGCCTCTACCCCAGAGCCACAAAACATTTGTCATGGAAACGAAGGCTATTAAGAACTATTAAACGCCGAATTCAGACGACTACAATGAAAATCTAGAGTGTTCGCACCAGCATTGCGTATATGCTAGTTTACTGCTGAGAGTGCCCATTATTATGGCACTGGGCACTAGAAAATAATTGTAAATGTTTTAATTACTATATCAGTAGGTTTGCTTAGTCAGATGGTTAACAGTGATGGTGGTACGAAAGATAGATAAAAGTACAAAGTTAAAATGTAAAGTCGAAAAGTCGAAAAATAATGAAATAAAAAAAGCGAACGCAAATTAAAACGAACTAGAGAGAAAATACGAAACAATTAAAAGTGAATAACATTCGCTTTGTTTACAATCAATTTAAAAAAAAACATTGTAATGTTTATTTTGTTATTCGTTTTAAAATAAAATACGAAGCAGGTGATTATAAATATAAAACGATTTAATAGAAGGATTTATGTAAATATGGAATTTTTAAACAGTCGTCAAAGGTCAAATTACATTTGATATGAATTTTTTATTTCTTCTTTTAATTTACATCTGTATATTAATCACGACAAAACATGTCCTAGTTTTATCCGGAACAACGTTTTGGTTAATGTAACTCGGGTTAATCTTGCCCACCTTGGAAATCTTTAATTTTCTATTGGTCCCCTGTCTGTAAGTATTGTTTTAGAATATTATGTTTCGAAATTCTTTAAGATACGAATGCATAATTTGGATTATTTAAAATTACTGTTCTCATCTTGTTATTCGCACAATATTTCGGCTGATGTAACATCCGACCTTCTTTGAGTTCATGTTTTCGAACGAGAAAATATTTATTTTGAACTCAGGAATCTTTACGGAATTTGGTACTGATCCCTATCTTTACTCCACGAGGTAGATTATTCTCATTTCGACATCCATGATCGGTTAGAAGTATTAAGTAATCTTTATTTTATTTGTAGTTAGTATCGCCTGAAGTGAGGATTGAACCTTCAAGCTCCAGATGTTTACTTACAATTGATTTATCTCTTTCGCCAATCGGTCAGGTTATGTTTATATTTGCGCACTTATACTTCTAAAAAACTCGAAAGAATTATTGAAAAAACGACTTAAGAATTTTTGAACTACAATTTCGTAAAAGGACTTGGCGTATGACGTATGTGACTGGACTACTCGTGAACAAATAAGGTTTTCAATGTACAAAGTATTGGTTTTATGCTGAAATTAATTGAGAAAAGGCCCGGGAACTTGGGATTTCCGATCAAAGGTAGATATATTTGAGGAACCTAGATCTGTTTGACATAATTGTAAAGAAAGAAAGATATGTTAAAAGCGATTTTCGTGCGCCGGGAAGCTATTACTAAGGCATAGGACGTTTGCTTGATTCTCCTTTTATGTGTTAGTAAATTAAAGGCAGAATTGGGATATTCTCTCGTCAGCCGCGAAATTGAAACATGAAAGATACTATTAGCAACGACGAACTGTAAAATTTCAAGATAATAACAGAACGAAAAGGAATTTTAAAAATGTACAAAAACTAAATGTTATTAGATACAAAATAACTTCTACCTATCCGGGTATTTATTTATTTATTTATTTTTTGTATATTTGAATTTATTTTAAAGCGTATGTTTTTGCTTAATCTCTCAAATATGTAAGGTTAGGACGAGTAAACATGGATGACTGAATTTAGACTTCTCGTGGAGTCATTATAATTGCTCCAAAATCGAAAAGGAAGCAGGAACAATGGTAATGAAATATACAGGTAAGTTGAACATTACATAATCGCACAACTAATGAGATATACTAGCTATTTTTCTGATTTACAAAAGGCTTACGAAAAATGGGACTCTCATATCGTAGACGGCCATTTTGTCGACAGAAATTAAAAATATCTGAATTGCTGTTTTTTTATTAGGATAGGTTAATCGTATTAACTGGGTTTTTCGAACTACTATTCGTATTTGAATACCCGTTGGGCAGTGGTTAGATTATTTGAAAAATTTTAATTGCAAAGTAATGCTATGTAAGGTGTAAAGTTCAATCCTCATTGTGGCCGACGGAAAAGTACAGTTGCGAATTATTTAGGTCCTCTATCCAGTCATGGCTGACGAAATGAGAGTATACTACCCGTATAAATATTTGGATTACTGCAGCAAAAACATTTTTTAATATTTGGATTACTGCAGCAAAAATATTTTTTAATATTTGGATTACTGCAGCAAAAAATACATTTGGGTTGGGAATGATTTATAGATTTTTATTATACTGGTGGCTTAACATTAATACATATATTCTTTTTTTTATTCTATCATTAGAATGCCAATGGTAATTTGACTTAAGAAAACGACGATTATTAGAATCTTTTTGGCATTGGAAAATAGACACACATATTCCCAGTATTGTTCTAAATTTAATGTGGATTCCTGACAGAAATATTTCTGAGTTCGATAAGATACATCTGAGGAAAGTTGCAGGTTACATTGATGGAAAAGTTTTGAAAAACACTCAAAATGAGCACAGTATTCAGAATCAAAATAACACAAAAAATTCAGCGAACTTCAGAAATGCAATAAAAACATTTAACAAGTAATAAAAATATAAATGAATCATCCAAACAGGACGAAAAGTAAATTTTATTTATTATTCGTTGTATTTGAATCCTTTTTCCTTCTGTTGACTACAATTATACATACTTTCATTTATATCAGTGGATCATTACGCCATCCCCCTGATTGGTCAACACTTGACTTATTTCATCTCAGCATCCATTGCTCCGCACACAAAATAAACCCGTAATTGCTAAAATACTTTCGGTAATGCTTTCTCATGTTTATTTGTTTGTGGCTTTACATTTAAAAACAAAAAAATTAATTTAGTTTGTCTTATAGCGATTTTTAACGGAGTTATTTCTGCAATTGAAGTTCGCTTTTATTTTGCTTCTTTTTTTTTTGCAATTTTTTTCTACTGTTTTGCTTTAGGCGCTCGTTACATTTGTCGTCTGTTTGTCGCCAGTTTATAACATTGCGTTTTGCAATGGTTCTTTCTTCCCATTGGCAATTTGTTCTATCGATTTTTATATATTATGAAGTTACGATGTCAAAAATAAAAAATATATCTACATGACTTGGGTTCATCAGCTTGAATCGAAACCTAAGCCAAAACTTATGAAAAATTCTTGAAAAAGTTATTTATAAAAAATAGATTACTACCAAGTCTTATGAAGAATTCTTGATAAAATTATTTTAAAAAATATAGATTATTTGAGTGCCATTAGCCATCATCGAAACCGAAACCAAAACTTATGAATAATTCTTGGTAAAAGTATTTATAAAAAGAAAGATGACTTAAGTGCCATCACCTATAATCAAAATCGAAACCAAAATTATGAATTCTTAGTAAAATTATTTATAAAAAGAGTAAATGACTTGAGTGTCATCAGCTATAATCGAAACCGCAAACAAAACTTATGACAAATTCATGGTAAAAAAGTGTGTGTGTGTGTGTGTGTGTGTGTGTATGTGTCGGGTTTCAAATCCTGAGCGCGGATGTGTCTAACTGGTGAGCCAAAATGAGGGTGAAAATTGAGTCCTAGACTTTCGGTTTGTTGGCTTTCTTGGTTCCTGTGGGCTGCGACGTTGTTTCGGCTCTGGAAAATAATTATATATATATATATGTATATATATATATATATATATATATATATATATGTCTGTGTGTGTGTATGTGTATTTTATACTACAATATATATATATATATATATATATATGTATATATATATATATATATAATGTGTATAAGGCTGGGTACTATACAAGTTAAAGTATTGGAAATCACACCACGAAACACTAGTTATATCTAGCCACAGTAAGGAGTCGTGACAAGGTAACATAGTTTTATGTAGAAGACTACATTGTAACCTCTTGTGTTGATCTTTGTGTAGAGGACATAATAGTTTTCACTTAGCATAATACAGTACACTTTGTTATTAGTATTGATTTATCCCGGGAATCGATAATGTAAAACAAAAGTATAAAATACGTTATGTTTTCTCTTGGCATGCTAGCGAGCATCAAGGTTAAGACTGTGTACAATTCTACAAATTCGGACCGCTTTATGAATGTGAGCTTGAAACACTCGATAGCCACTAGTTAGCCACATTGAAGAGACAGAGAAATTTCATTTCAAAAAAACTTATAGAAAACTGAAAGATACTGCTTTTTTGACAGCGTTTCCTTTCTTTGTCAGACTTGTTCTTATAAAACCTCATTTTTATTTCGGGATTCAGTGCTGCCATTGTGAAAAAGGATTACCGGCAAAATCTTTTCATCACAAACAAATCAATGACAAGTTAAAAAAAACGCAGTAGGCTTAATCATAGTAACAAAATATTATATATATATATATATATATATATATATATTATATATATATATATGTATATATTCCTTTTAGCTCTCTTTATTTCTCTTCCTCTATACCTCCATCTGTCCTCTGTCTTTCTATATTTCTAGTGCGTTCTCTATTTATATTTAATCTTCTTTATATATCTATTTACTTATATATCTATTTACTTTTGTTTCTTTCTCTCAGTATTTCCCTCTCTTTCTCTTTCTCTCTCTCTCTCTGTCTCTATATATATATACATACTTACATACATACATACATATATATACATATATCTATATATACATATATATATACATATATATATACATATGCATATATATATACATATATATACATATATATACACATATACATACACATATATGCATATATATATATACATATATATACATATATATATATACATATATATACATGTATACATATATATACATATATACATATATACATATATATATGCATATATATACATATATATATACACATATATATGCATATATATACATGCATATATATACATATATATGCATATATATATACAGATATATGCATATATATAGATATATATACATATATACGTATATATACATATATACGTATATATACATATATATATGTATATGTATACATATATATACATATATATATATATGAATATATACATATATATATATACATATATATACACATATATACATATATATATATATGCATATATATATGTATATATATATATATATATCCCTTCTTATTATTTCTGTCTTTATTTCTCTCTCGCTCTCTATTTATTTTTCTATTTTCTTTCCTTCTCTCTTTCTTGCTCTGTATATCTATGTATCTTTCATCCTATATCTTTCTTTCTCTTTTCCCTCTCTCTCTCTCTCTCTCTCTTTCTCTAAATATTGTTTATCTTATACTATAAGCATACGCATGTTTTTATTCATTCTGAAGAAAGGATTAATCGTCTTACATTTTTGTTCATGTTTTATTCCGTCCACTCATTCCTTCCATTCTAATCCATCTCACAATGTAAATAGATGCTCTTGGCTTTATCTTTCTCGATTCTTCATTTTTTTTTCTATGGAAGATTCACTGCAAAGCACGGAAATATTATATTTCGGAATTTTTAAGATGAAGATTAATAATTTGAATTCTTTGTGTTATATCGACTACTGTTCTCATCTTGAGTGTTATTCTCACAATATTTCGATCGAGATAACCTCCGAACTTCTAAGGGTATATGTTATGAACGGCTCGTTTGAGATTTCCAAAGTCTGATAGCTTTTCATCATTTTAAGTGAAAAATACAAACGCACAACGAATTGTTCTGAATGCAATTTGTCACTCAGGTTTTAGAGGACGCTGCCAGTTTCTGTCAGTGAGCGTTGATAACAAGAGAAATTTATAGTGAGTAACAATTATAATAGGCAAGAGCCTCTCGTGCTCATGTCGCTGAGTTTGTTGTGACGGGTTATTTTCATATCACCCCCTTGATCCCGTCATTCTTCATTTGGTTTTCCTGTTGTTTTTTTGTTGTTGTTGTTTTGTGTGTGTGTGTGTGTATGTGTGTGTGTGTTTGCACATTTAACTGAAATAACATTTGTAATCTCACTCTAATAAACGTTACCATTGTGTGATTATAAGTACATTGAAACGGAGACATGCTATAGTTTAAACTAGTCAACATATTTGGCATTCACTATATAATAATTATGAAGTAAGAAAACGAGCATGGGAGATAGGAAGAAAGCAAAAATTGGTGGAGGAAATAAAAGATGGAAGAAAGTAAAGACAGGACAGATCGAAAAAAGGATAATGGAGAATGTTTGGGAGGGTTTAATTAAGGAAGAAAAGTACAAATAATTCTCTCAATTAGATGAAAGAAAAAGGACAATAGCAGTCGCACTTTGTTGCAATGCTGCAGAATACTATGCTTCAGCATGGTGTTGGAGCCACCACACAAGATTAACCGACAAAACAACTCTTAGAAATCATGTGTATTACCTCGGGATATCTGAAGTCAACCCCAACGCAATGGCTACCAGTAGCAGGTTCAATCGCAATACCTTACATAAGGGGGAAGAGGCAACTCGCAAATTGGATTCAAAACGTCGAGGATGGCACCAGGAACTTACCAATCCAATAAATTTTTAAAGATGCCCTAGATACCTGCAGAATCAAGTTCTGAAAGCCCTTCTATAACTATGAAATGAAAAATTTTGACCCAGTTGAGATACGAAAGAAGGCATGGAAAAACAATACTCTCAAAGGAAGGGACAACATTTCAGTCCATAAAATCTTTCCCTGCTGAAACTTACCCAAAAGCAAGATCACATGGATATTCATTTGGAAATGTCAAATTTGAACCTGGAAAAATTCTAGTTTCGTTTTCAGGGGGTAAAGGGGGATAAAAAATGTGGATTTTTGAAAAATCAAAATGAAAATTCTGGTTTATTTATTTGTTTCCCTGTCTCAGATAAAATTTTTAGGTTATTTCCCTTTAATTGTGAAGTTTTATTTTTTTTATAAATATTGTTTCTATTTATTTGCCTCCCCACGATGACAGAGTTAGACACAAGGTCAGTTATTAATGTGGGGAAAATTTAGCTACCAAAAAAGGACAATTTGGATAGGAACAAAAATAAAAGAAGATATTAATTTCTACCTTGAATTTGAACGAAAATTGTGTTTTTGGAACTTACGCATTATACGCACGGCGCCATTGTTAGGAACGATAACTCCAATTTCTTCTAGGAATAGTTACAAAACACCCCCTCCCATGTTAAATAATAGGTTTCTAAATAATAACGTTCAAAAATAGCATCACGCTTAAACTTTGCATTTGCCAAAAAAATAAAAGGTCATTGAATTGTTTTCTCGTCTAAATTTAATAAACTATAATTTCTTCTTTGTCTAATTACACACAAAATAAATTTTAACAAAAATAAATAACACCAAAATACTTGAAAACCAAAAGTTATTGTATGAAAATCAAATTGTAAAACATTTATCGAAAAAATATATTTTTTTAATTAAAGCAACATTACTTAGGTTTTTAGCAAGGAACAAAGTGTAGTATTTGTTCTGATACAACACATCCTCTTTGCTGTTCTCAGTCAGTGGAAATCCTTCTAGACTGAAACATTTTTTTTATTTTTGTTCCTTTCCCCACATTAAAAATCGACCTTGTGTCTAACTCTGCCCTCGCGGGGAGGCAAGTAAATAGGAACATTGGATTTTTTAAAAAAAAAAACAATTTAAAACATTTTTGAATTGGAACATAATTGGATTTTTGTTCAAACAATTTAACGGAACGCAGTCGCCGTAAGAGAAAAATAGAATTAAAAAAAAAATTGTTTGAATCCAAGTAAAACATAGTTTAAATTATTATCATTGTTGAATTAGGCCGAAAAGTTGCGCCCCCTATCGGTCGTTCAATGAAACTCAACAAAATAAAATGGACCTGCCTGTATATTGCATAAGTGCCATATATTTTAATACAACAAATGTTTTTACAATTTTATTGTGGTAAAATAGATGTTATTTGGTGCTTTTGCATTTAACGACCCGCGCTATTTGTTAAATAGTATTTACAAGTTAAATTCAAGTTTTACGATATCATTTTTTATTAAATTGTTAGGTAAAAGTACAGAATAGTTAGAAAACACTTTCCTCATATTAAATAACATACTTCTAAATGTTAACATTATTATTATTATTATTTAAATTCGGGTCGTAAAATGCAAAAGAACATGTTAGTTTTGTCGCATTTCGCTCGTAAACACCAATTTCACAAATTTCTTTTCATTAACAATTAATTTTACATCTCGTTTTTTTTTCTTTTTTTTTGTAATTTTTGGATTTTATTAGTATTTTCGCCATGACATAAGTAGCATTTGCTTTACGTGAAAAACAAAAAATTACGTTCGGTCAAATAATATAGAAACACCAATTGCCTGTTAACCGCAGTGCACAGTGAACGAGGCGTAAAAACATGACTAGGTTCAGCATTTATCCCTCAAAAGTCGTCAGAGGACGTCAAATCCTGGTGAAAATGAACAAACGGTACAGTTTTAGGCCTTAACATATCTAAATTTGAGTTCTGCTTCATGCAAAAAAAAAAAAAAGAAATGACTAAGTCCATCATTTGCCATCCCCCACTATTTCGCCCCAAAAGTCCCCAAAGCCTTAACATATTTAGATTGGAGCTTAATAGACATACAAAGAAAATTTTGGACAAATATGGTAAAATAGTCCCAAAAATGGAGTGTTTTTATTAGCCCCCAAAAAACCCTTGGGGCACACCCAAGACTTATCGCAAAGTATAGACAAACAAAATTATATAGAAATCAGTTAGATGCAACTTTTCAGAAAGTTTTATAAAAATCCAAAGCATCATTTTTTTGTAATAAGTACAAAAGTGTCAATTTTAGCCATTTTAATCCGACAGGCACCCTTAGGGGGGGGGCGGAGTTTTTCCGGAAAGTCTGTTCTGTTATTTATTTTACTTATATCATGTTTAATGTTTGTGCAAAATTTCAAAAAATTCCAAGGTGTAGTTATTAAGAAAAGTGCAGACAGACGAACGGACAAACGGACGAGCAGACAAGGGGAGAAATGAACAATGCTGAATTTACAGGCCCACCTCCTTTTCTCGGGGAATCAATAATAATAATAATAATAATAACAATAATAATAATAATGATAATAATAATAATAATGATGATGATGATGATAATAATAATAATGATAATAATGATAATCATTATATATATTATTATATAATAATGATTATCATTATTATTATTATTATTATTATTATATTAATAATAATAATAATAATAATAATAATAATAATAATAATGGAGAGGTCTTGTTCCCATCTCCTCACTCTATTCTCTACTAAATATAGGGCCAACTCTTCAGGAACATATCAGTTTGTAATTAGTTGTATGTATTTTGAAGTATTGTTGAGTTTCTTCGTCTATCGATATCAACAACACCCAGAGTATAACATTCTTTGATTGACTTACGTTCGTGCTCCAATGCATTCTCACTCCATTTTCCTTCCATTTCTTTCTTCGTTTTAATTCGATCATTTTTCTTTTTCATTTTTCCCTTCAATTATTATTTCTCATTCTTATTATTTTCATTTATTCTGTTATTGTTTTTCTTCTTTTTACCTTCTTTCTTTCATTTCTTTGCATTCCTTCTTTTCTTCTCCATTTCTTTATTTCTTTCTTCGTTTTTTACTTCATTTTATTACCATTTTTGTAATGAATATAGAGCTATTAAGACGTTTTTATTATTAAATTAATTGTTTACAAAAACTAAACCTGTTATGAACCGATTTTTTACAATTAACTATATAATATAAAACAATAAAAACACGACAAAATCTAAACAAATAAAAATTGACTGTTTCTCCATCTTTTTAAAATTTTTAATGGCGGATGGAGAATAAGCAAGTTGAAATTATATGGATAATATGTATTTTTGTTATCGCATCAATATGCAAATTTATATACTATTTAATATATATTATATATAATATATATAAGTATATTTAACAATAAAGGAAAGATTTAGAATTAAGTAAAAATGAGAAAAGAAAAGAAAGGGACAACAAAATGTATAGAAAAGGAAAATGAAGAAAAACTAAAGGAAAAAGAGAAGTAAAGAAAAAATGGACAAACAAACAAAGAAAAAAGAAAGAAGAAAACAAAAGAATGTAAAAAGGATGGTAGAACTAAAGGGAATGAATGACACAACTAAAGAACAAAAAGCAAATGAAATAAAGAACAAAGGAGTAAAAAAGGGAGGAAAACAAGAGGAAAAGAAAAAATAACAAAAAAGTTAACTATAAAATAAGTAAATAACGAAAGAAAAGAAACGAAAAATAAGAGAAAAGAAAAGAACTAGGAAGAAAGCAGTTTAAAAGAAAGAATAAATAAACGAAAGAAGTAAAGACAGACGTGAAGGAATAAGTACAAAAAGAAAAGAACGAAAGAAACAAAAAAAGAGAGTGTATCAAAACAACGTCTTCAACAATGACAGAACTGCAGAACGAAAGCAACAAAAAATAAGAAAGAAATAAAACGGCGTAATAAATAAAAACGGAAGAAAATATAGAAAAGAAGAAAAATGAGGGAAAGTTAAAAAAAAAAAAAAAAAGGACTAATGAAAAAAAAAGAAATAAACGAAAGAAACAAAGAATGAAACAATAAAGGAAATATTTAGAATTAAGTAAAGAAAGAAGTAAATGAAGAAGAGAAGGGAGGAGTAAAGAAGAATGAAACAAGGGTGAGGCATGTAAGGAGATCGACTGGAGCAATGAAAAAAGTAAAAAAGAATAAGGTTAAGTACGAAAGGTAGGAAGAAAAGAAAGGAAACAAGAAAAGTAAAATAAAGAAAAAATAAAGAGGTAAATAAGAAGCAAAGAAGGGAAGCGGCCCACAAAAGAGAAATAGAGTGAGACAGAAAGAAAGATTTAAAAAGAAACGATGAAAAAGTGTATAAATCAATAAGTAATGAAAGGCAGAAAAGGAAACATTTAAAAAAAATGGTGAAGTAAAGATAGAAAGAACGTCGTAAACAAAGAAAAATAAAGGAAAAAGCAACGAAAAGCACGAAAAATAATAGAATTAAATGGAAAAATGGTAAAAAGAAAGAAAGAACAACACAAAGTAAATAATTAAAATGTTATTTGTTGATTCCGGATACGCAGTGACATTTTGGGGGCGGAAATTTTCCTCCATTTTCCCGGATGTATTTTTTTCTGAACTTTCAGTTCGCATCGTTTGTAAAGACTATTTCCATCTGAGCCATTTTGATATTTTGTCTCCAATTTATTAAATATTGTTTAAAGATGATTTCTTCTTTCGTTATGCCATCATCAAACATGGCTTAATGATTTTTAATGCCAAACCCAAAGAGTTTAAATGATTCCTTAATAAATGGCGTCGGTAGAACAAAGGAAATCTCAACATTTGAGATAATTAATTTAAATCTAGTTTAGGTGATTACAGAAAAAATCGCGAAAATGGAAAAATATTTAAGAATTTAAAGGGGGATAATTTCTTATATTAATTCAATTTTAAATGATGCCGAACTTTTGTGCAATTCTAGCAGTTTGGGGCAGTTAACCACTTGTTTAGCTATGAAAAATAAATTATGCTTAAGTAGGGTTTATAGTCGACGGTGTGTGGTTTTACGTTCTGGTTACGAATTTTCATGTAATCGTCATAGAACAAAAAAGGTATGTCCTTTAATGAAGGTTTCATTTATACCTTAAAAATTCACACAAATTTGATGGACGAAAGTAGGTAATTTATTCGACGTAATCTTTGTTCTAAATAACTGACTAGTTGGGGGAGACGAAAAGGAGAAATTTAAATCATCATTAAGTTATATCTTGTCCGCCCGTGTCATTAAAATTTTGACGCCTTGCTATGCTTCTGAAAGCCATCCTCCCAGGTCTTTCCTTCTCCATTCGAGAGAGATAAATGTATCATATGTCGCCCGAGGCGCCATTGTTCGTGGAATAGCACTGAAGGGAATATACCGCTATGTCTTATACGTGATCCATTTTGAACAACTGAATTCTCACCACTAAAACATCATCGTGTGTCTAACTTTGCCATAATTAGGGGGGGGGGGGCTAAGTAAGGATTCTGCCTAATTTCATCTTATTCTCAATTCAGTCTATTTTATGTTAGATAGTCTGCCCGTCCAATATCTATCATTTGAACTTACCTAATATTAATGTACTGTACTTTTCACGGTAGTGAGAAAACAAAATAACATTTTAAATTCACTCTAAATGAAATTATTAAGAGAATAAATGTAACAGTAGATAAAAAGCAATATTGAAGAAATGCAACATTTTTCCACAATGTATTAAAACCAACTTCCCCTCATTTTTCCTACTATTAGACTACTTTAGTAACAAGTAACTTGTGCAGCCACATTTATATGATTTATAAATATGTGAGTTATATCTTTGCGTTTTTGAAAGAACATGTAGTCAAGAGCAATCTACAAACAATTTACGGTACTTAGGGCAGACAATGCTCGACATGTATATCAATGAGTGCATCAGGTTAATCGACAATTGCGTCCGACTCTACAAGTATGCTAAGAGTAGAGGCAAATCGGGCTATGGATTTCTAGTCATTTCATATCACGTTTTATCGCTTCAAACTTTTAACACAGTCGCCGCTCTTCGTTCTATGCTATCTTGTGTGGCGTAACTTTTTAGCTCATGTTCTCACGTGAGACACTTTTCCCAAAGTCTAGCTGTTTGAAGCTGGAAGCGAGGAAACGTGATATGAAATAACTTAAGAATCGGTTATCAATGAAAGAGCCAAGCACTATAAATAGATAACCAGATATGGATCATTTTTTGGCATATTTCGATTCGTCAAGTAAATGGTCGATTATCATGACCACCGCCCTATCTTTATTTTCTATTTACGCAAATTTAAATCGTCAAAAAATACAAAAGAATACATAGAAACAACTACTATTGAAAAACAGGTAATGAAGATTTTCCTTTATAGCTGGAAGCAAATTGTAGTATCTATTCCGATAATTTATCATTTTTTACAATTAACTATATATTATAAAACAATAAAAAAACACGATTAAATCTAAGCAAATAAAAAATGAAAGTTTCTCCATCTGATGGTTTGTAAAATTTTTAATTCCGGATAGAGAATAAGCAAGTTGAAGTTATGTGAATATATATATATATATATATATATATATATATATATATATATATATATATATATATATGTTATCGCATCAATATGCACATTTATATATTAAATTTAGTAAAAAAATGAGAAATGAAAAGAAAGAGACAACAAAATATATAGGAAAGAAAAATGAAGAAAAACTAAAGGAAAAAGAGAAGTAAAGAAAAAATGGACAAACAAACAAAAAAAGAAAGAAGAAAACAAAAGAATGTAAAAAAGATGGTAGAACGAAAGGGAATGAATGACACAACTAAAGAACAAAAAGCAAATGAAATAAAGAAGGAAAGAGTAAAAAAGGGAGGAAAACAAGAGGAAAAGAAAAAATAACAAAAAAGTTAACTATAAAATAAGTAAATAACGAAAGAAAAGAAACGAAAAATAAGAGAAAAGAAAAGAACTAGGAAGAAAGTAGAATAACAGAAAGAATAAATAAACGAAAGAAGTAAAGACAGACGCGAAGTAATAAGTACAAAAAGAAAAGAACGAAAGAAACAAAAAAAGTGAGTGTATCAAAACAACGTCTTTGACAATGACAGAAATGCAGAACGAAAGCAAAAAAAAAAAAAAAAACGGCGTAATACATAAAAAAATGAAGGAAATATAGAAAAGAATAAAAATGAGGGAAAGTTAAAAAAAATAAAGGAATAATGAAACAGAAAGAAATAAACGAAAGAAACAAAGAATGAAACAATAAAGGAAAAATTTAGAATTAAGTAAAGAAAGAAGTAAATAAAGAAGAGAAGGAAGGAGTAAAGAAGAATGAAGGAGGATGGGAGATGTAAGGAGATCGAATGGAGCAATGAAAATCCAAAACTTAATCAATTAAAATTCTGTATCTCAATCCAGAATGCACCCTTTTTATAGGAAGCTGTATTTTCCCCACATAAAAACGATCTTGTTTCTAACTCTGTCATTATGTCTAGATAACTAAATCCGGACGAAATATGTTTGACATAAACATTTTAGAAGTTTTTACAAGAAGGACTACTCTAACCTTCGGCCAAACTTGTTGTTACATTTCAAGGAAGAAACAAAAGGAAAACTATAAATGAATGAGAGGTCTATGTTGATGGAAACAATATACTCATCTTTGGAACATTAGTACGTTGAATACTTTTCTCAGGTAAAAGTGAATGCAATGAAACAATGTATTTGTCGCTATTCTCCAGCAACACCGTCTTTAATCCGATCTCAAGAACAATGTGCTCGCCGCTGAAACTTTGTGTCGCAGTATATTTTTCTGATATGAACATCACGTTCTTATAATTAAAAATATATTAAACTACATATACTTGCTAAAAAGGTTAAGTGTATGCAAAGAGTAGCGAGTTACATTTTAGTAAGCTTTGTCTCATTGAGTCCGTCAGATCCATGATTTTCAGACCGCCATTTTCTGTCTGGCGTTATGTCCGTCTACTTCACCAGCTTCCGGTTATCAGGATTCAGCAGGATCAATCATTTGACCCTTTGCACTCTCCGTCTGAAACGTTTGCGGTATATTAACATAAACGCCAAGTGTATCTCAGCAATCTCTATTAACTAACATCCTATTAATGAAATACCACTTCACAACTATTTTATTATTTAGAGAATTGTAATGCTAAAAGATACCGTGTTCACCACGCCATAACACATTCTCTATTTAACGAATTGTGTTTTAAACTTTTTGTATAAAGATTGGTAATTAGGGGGTTTATCCTAACTACCGTTCCCACCTTGGAGGTTATCCTTGCAAGTTTTCAGCCGATGAAATCTCCACCCTTTACGCGTATCTTGTGGAATGTTAGAATCTATACAGAATTTTAAACAAAACCTTTTATTTAAAATAGAACGTTAATTTGCTCTCGTTCCGTCGGAAATGGCCGGGTAGAAGTCTGAAGTTATTCGTACTTAATATTGTCAGCACTGAGGATTAAAACTTCAACCCCCAGACAACTATTATTTCGAACTGATTATTGCTTAATGGCAATAACAATAAGAGTACAAATTACTTGAGAATATTACACAATAATGCATAACTGAAAGAGAGCAAGCGATCCCCGTGGATTACAAAAAGTGTTTGACAAAGAGATTACCGAGTTCGACAAGATAAACGTGAAGAAGGCCGAGATTACTTTGGCCGAGATGTTGTTGGAATAGCATACAAGCTAAAGATAGTGGTCCGTATAATAATCCCAATAATATGAATTAACATGTTGTGTCGCGTTTATTTTTTAAAAAATTTTTGCGCAGTAATTAATTTCTCCGTTGGCATTCCTTTTTCCTCGAGTTACACGTTGTCGTTTCTTTGCCTTTTTGAATCTTCTTGCTGATAAGTTCTCTCAATTTTATCGTTAGGACATACGTTGTCACGTTGTTCTGTGTATAACTTGGTTGTGTTAGAGTTCGAACGATTGATAAAAGACATGGTTTCGAAATGGAGGTTTATTAAGAAAAATAAATTAAATAAAAAAAAGCCACGAGTAAAATTTAGACTTGTGCACAATTGACTAAGAATTAAAGAGACAGAATCCTAACTAGTTATCTTGTGCTTTTGACACTCTTTCAGTGACCGTTCGACTCAACGTCCAAACTCGATCTCTGAAAATCTGTTATTTCTCGCTTTCATCCCACGTGACTTCACATCTGTGATCCCTTCTGAATATGGTTCTGAATTTGCCCCTTTCCGACCTCATCCATCATCTTCTCCATGGTATCAGGGCACTCTATAATACATTCTGTAAGCTGTTCTTTCACACAAAGCAAGGTCGGTTATATCTGTACTCCATCATCTGTGTTGAAATATATAACAATCAATCTACGTATTCCTTATCCAACAAATAAACGCCTGGCAAAGAATCGGGCATTCATATATCTCTGATCCATTTTAATTAATGTTTTTCTCTTTTTTTCTTTAACCCCCAAAAGGCGTATTGCCACTGAGACTACATGTGTTACTGTGGTTAGAACTAGATTTATAGGAGTTATCCTAAGTAAGGATTTGAGCAAAAAAGTGTTTAACATTATATTTTAATTTTTGCATGTTGTAAACAGAAACAAAATTTCAGAGGCAAACAGCACACAGAAAGAAGCTATTAGAGCAAAAAGTTGACCTCTATAATAAGCAGAAGAGATTTGCTGATAGTCAGATCGGACGGGAGTATTTATGTTGAAAGGGTACGGGTACACCAAGTTTATCGAAACACATTCTGTGGAAGTGCTTGTAAAATAAGCATAGGGATGCGACATCATATCAATTAGGCAGGTATTGAAGCTTAGTAGATATTTATTTGAGTAAGACATTTCTTGCACACGCTTTAAGAGGTAGAGATTAATTGTTGGTACACCAGCCCATATGTGACAACAATACGTCATCATGGGCAAAAGGTGGCTTTATCGATATACTAATCTGGTAAGATCTCATTTATTTTAGAGCAAATTTGGCGGTATCTTCTATTCCAGTTCAAGAAACCTTGGAATGTTATGCGCTCGAGGGTTTTATCATTTGTTGAAAGATCACCTAATATCAATATCTCTCTATATATTTATTCATATAAAGTTAGGCGTATATGTGTGTGTGTTCATAGGTTTGTATGTACTTGTTCACTCTCAGACTTATCAAGCAATCTTATGAGTTTTAGAGAAAAGCTCCTAAGCGTAAGAGGAAAAGTTTGCTTTATATTTAATTATGACACAGAAACATTGAAAATAGAGGGAAAGTTAAGACTATGTAACGCACAGTAATTATTAAAACAGTGAAGTCTGAAGAAAAATCCTCGTATGCGGAAACCAACCGAAAAGGATATATTTGTTTGAAGTAGCTAGGTTTTCTTGGCGGCTCTAGTATCATAATCTAGTAATGTGCATTAATGAACAGATGTCCGAAGTCGAAGCTGGTTATATACTTAAGCGTAAGGTTTTCGCACTATCTTTCGATGTATCTCCAAGCTGGTCGGTTTTTATGGCTTAACCATGCAATCATATTATTGTGAGGAGGAAACCGGATGTATCGATATTCCTTGCACCAAAAACCAACAAAGCAGTCAAAGTAATACGAAATAGAAATATAACACAAATATTGAACACTATCACATCAATAAAACTGAAACTGCGGGGATGCAATAAACTTCTTGCTTATATTGCGGGGAGTCGGTCCTTTAACTGAAAAGGATCGTGAAAGCTTGAGAATTCGGAAAGTGGACATTAAGTTGTAACTTTTAGGATTTGTGTTTGCAAAAATTTGGCAAGTTTAGCTTCGATCTTTCAGATTTGTTAAGTTGCTTTCTTTAGTTTCCTTCAACGTTGATGAGTTCAGGGTTGTTGATATCGACTTTTTTGCAGGAAGTTGAAATTTCTATTGTATCATTGTCGGGGTTATTTGAGCATCATCGAGTAATGTTCCATAACGAAGGAGAAATAACGATCCGTGTTCCTTATCAAGGGAGAAAATCAATTCTTCTAGACTGATAGACTGAGGAAGAAAGGCAGTTCAAAACTTGAATAATCACGAGTTAATTATTGCAACAGAATAGAAACTACCATAAAATAAAAATATGTTTCTAAAAAGGGAAATTAATAAAGGAATATAGTTCCTTAATATTATCTGTAGCTGAATTAGGCAGTATATAATCCGATACAATTCGACACGTGTGGGCGTGGTGAAATCTTTACAGGAACTGATATTTTGCCTACTTTAAGTTTGGCTTGAAAAACGAAATCTCGCCCACGAGATTTCTCTAAAACATAAGTTTAAAATGAACAACCACCATGCAATTGCAAGTGTTCAAATGAGAATTCACGGCAATATCACACAAAAGTATTGTAAAGGGTCAAGAAAGATAAAAGATTAGAAGAGAAAGCAACAACCAAGCTGCCACAAGAACGGTATTATATTCTTGGAGTAGGAAATGTCCAACTCATTTCGTTTGTTCCTAGCGAAAAAAGGTAAAAAAAAAAATAAATAAATAAAAAGAAGCAGAAGAGAAAGAAAAAATCAAAACAGAAAATTTGAGTTGGTAAGAATGAATCTTCATGGTCATGTTGAGCGAATTAGAATTTTAAGTTAGTTCTTTAGGTACCTGAACGTGTGCCACAGTTTTAACCCCACCCTCACATATATAAAACCATGTAACTGATTTAATTTAATATTATCATCCTAACTTTTTTGCCATTTAAAAGAAGAAACTTTCAATAAACTGCTAATATTTGTAATTTTCTTTACAGCATAGAAAAATAATGAAAATGCGAGAAAAAAATCGTGTTTACATTATCGACGCTTTAAAACAACTTTCCTATGTAGTGGCGTTTTTTAAGCTGCAGACATACCCATGTTTTAAAAATCTAGCACAAATCAAATAATTGTCATATTTTCCTGAAATTTTCGATATTTATTCATTGTTAAATAAACTTGCATATTAAAAGTAAGTTTCATTAAATATATTAGAGGAATTTTTTTATATATTTCATGTGACGAAAATTTATAAAAATAAATGTAAGTCGATAAAAATTTTAACATTTTTTAAAGCTGGAAAGACTATATATATATATATATATATATATTTATATATATTCTCGTTAGCAAAAAAATAGGCTAAACAAGTTGTATACAATTTATTGCACTAAAAGCTATATTGAACAAAGAACAATTGAACAAGGAAACTTAAACGAGACTAATAACACAGAGCAAGACATTTATTTTAATAAATGCTTATGATGAAATCGCATTCCCTTTTAATTTCTTTAAAAGATCGATCCTTTTAGACGTGCTCTTAACCAAAGTAGAACACTGTGAACAGGAGATGCTATTCTATTCGCTTTGCACAGCTTCCCACAGTTTGCCATTGTTCGAAAAAGTTCTTCCAGCCAATGCAGAAGATATTATGGATCAAATATTCTCGATTGGGTTTAAATCGGGGCTTTGGCCTAGCCAAAATATCACATTAATTGAATTTTTGTGGCTTTAGCAGTTTGTGCAGGGGAATTATCATGTTGAAAATAATGTTCTGAGATATTCCTAGCTTCTAGATACTTGATAACAGTCCTGTTTCTAATATTCGAATGTATTCCTTTGCATTGATTGACTTCTCACAGCTAATAATTTCCCCAACTCCTGCTGCAGTAAAAGTTCCCCATATCATTATCCCTCCATTCCGGTGTTTAACCGTCGGTTTTATGAAACTTGGTGAAAGTCTTTCTCCAGTTCTTCGATTGCACCATTCGGAGGCATTGGGAGCATAAGTAACAAGAAAAAATCTTGATTCATCCGACCAGAAAACATTCCTGAACCATATATATATATTTTATTTTATTTTTTTTTTATTACATTTTCACCCAAAACAAGGCACATTGCCACTTTGGTGTAGGGGGCTACTATCAAGGGAAACATCTACTGGGGTACTATGTAGGGATTAGGGCAGCGAGATGTTGGTTCACGTTGCACTTGAACTTATGCATGTCAGTACAGTTGGGGAAGCAGTGACCTGGAATGGAATTCCAAAGTCTAGCAGTTCTGGGGAAGAAACTACTGGAGTAGAAAGATCTTTTACATCTAGGGATCTCTACAGTGTGGGGGTGGGATTTTGCAGCTTGTCGGGTCTGTCGAGGGTGTTCACGTCGTGGGGGCACAAGTGCTTGCAGTTCTTCAGAGCATTCACCATTATAATACTTGTAGAACAGGCAGAGGGATGCAACGTTTCGACGATGGGACAGAGGCTGAAGTTTAGATGCCAGTTTAGGGCCTATCAGATTTGCGACTCTCTTTTGAACCCTGTCAAGGAGCGAGAGACTAGTAGCCGATGCACCGGCCCAAATATGACAGCAATACTCCATACATGAGCGAATAGTGGCCTTATAGAGGTACAGGATACTTTCGGGTGTTAGAAGTTTTCTAGCACGGTAGAGAGAGCCCACCTTCCTTGCAGCGGCCCTGGCAATGCCCTCGATGTAATTGTTCCAGCTCATGTTTCCTTTGAACGTTAGGCCAAGGAGCTTGAAAGACGTACTCTCAGCTAAAGAGTTGTTGGCCATTGCTATAGGTGGTAGAGAAGGTTTCTTGTAATTATTGAATGAAACCAGTTTTGTCTTGGTGGCATTGAACGTTACCATCCATTTTTGTCCCCATTCCACTACTGATTTGAGGTCATCCTCTAGTGTTTCTGCCATTACTTTAGATATATGTTCATTTGTTTTCCTGTCGTGCCTGCTATAGAGTGTGGTGTCATCAGCATATATACCCATCTCAGAGGCAATTTTGTCGGGGAGGTCATTTATGAATATCAGGAACAGCAGAGGACCAAGGATAGATCCCTGGAGCACTCCGGCATTTATATTATATTGTTTAGACGTACGACCGTCGAGGACAACCTGGATTTTTCTCTTATCTAAGAAGGATTTAATTATGTTAAGTATTCTACCAGTGATACCGTAAGATCTAATCTAATCTAATCTAATCTGCCATACCCTGTCAAAAGCCTTAGATATATCTAGAGCTACCGCTCTGCCCTCTCCCGCTTTGTCCAGTGAATGGTATATGCGTTCAGAGATTACAGTGAGGATGTCTGCCGTGGAACGGGCTTGTCTAAATCCATATTGATGGTCGGTACGAAGTTTAGCATCTGTAAGGTGCTGGACTAGAGCATGGTTAATTATGGTCTCAAATATTTTGGCAAAAAGTGGGAGGAGGCTAATAGGGCGATAATTTAATGGGTCAGTTCTTACCACAGAAGCAGTTTTCCAACAGCTCGGAAAGCAAGATATATGTTCCATCCCCCCATATTTCATGTTACGAAAATTTAAAAAAATAAATGTAAGTCGATAAAAATTTTAAAATCTTTTAAAGCTGGAAAGATTAAATAATTATATATATATATATATATATATATATATATATATATATTATATTATATTATATTATATTATATTATATATAAAATCCCGTTATTTATTTCACTTACCTTAAAATTATGATTAAAATTTGACATAAAATCAATACCATTAAGTTAAAAAATGAACAATTTTTCTTGATCTTTTTCTCGGTAATATAATTATTTGAATTACAACAAAAAAAAACAAAATTTAAAAAAAATATTATTTTTAAAAAGCTTTAAATAATATTAAATTCAAATATTACGAGATATGTGGTTTAAACAGATTTTTTTAACAGGTTCTGAATAATAAAAATATATTCATATAATAGAATATAGGACTCTTGAGATAATAAAAATTGCAAAAGCAAAATCGACTAAAAAACTTTGTTTGGATTTGATTATTTAAAATAACAGAGGGTGATAATCAAATGTTGCGATTTTTTCCAAAAAAGTACAGAATCCTGGAAGCAAAAGCATCTTTAGATAAATGTATCAATAGAAAAGATTAAAATTAATTTTATCGGCGGTTTAGTTCATTATTAAAAATCTATTTGTTTTGTATGTCTTATATTGTTTTTTATAAATTTTTTATTGTACGTTTACAATATGATATAAATGTAAATATGAAAATCCGATAGCAAAACACGCTACTTCAAAATTAGTATTGTGGTTCTAATGCTTTTCCATAGAAACTGACCCAGATTATAGTAAACACACGAAATGGTGACGTAGTTTGTTAATGTGTACAATGATGACGTTTTACACAACAGTTTGGAGATGCCTATAAGTCTTAAATTAATTTCTTAGTAGAAAACTTCCGTGAATAAAATATTACAGAAATTTTATTTTTAAATAAGCTATTTATACCATTATTTAAAACAGTCCTCCCAATAATAATCAATAAAACTAATAGTTATGTTATTAGACATAGTGAGCGGCTTTCCGATAAACTAAACCAATATTTAGTTTTTCATTTTTCGAGTAAGTGAAAGAAAACGTATAAAGCAACTCGCATGTAAACATAAGCCCATCCCCCTTCCCGTGACGTCATATTAATAGTATAAAAAGCAGGTTATTTGATTTATTTTCCTCACTTGCTTTTTACTTTTTTTTACGATTTTTTTTCGTGCCTATTTTATTTTTTTTTTCTCGCGCCTGTGCTTGTTTTCTCGTTCTCCATCGTTTTATTTTACCCCTCATTTCTCCCTCTGTCCCCACTCTTATTCCTTACTGAATAAATATTTACAATTTCCATATTTAAAATATATTTTGTCTAAATTTTATTTTGAAAAGTATTTTATTTAATGTGCTTCCTATTGTATATTTGACGGCGTTGATTCGCGGGTTGTCTATGATATATTTTAATGGATGGTATCATTCCTTATGGCATCATAAAGGATGTTCCCGATATCTTCAACCAAGTGATGGAAGAATATATCCATATACATTGGCTATAGATGCATATAACCAAGTTAAAGCTCGATAAGTTGAAGTGAAACTGCTTGAAAAATAGGCATTGAAACGCTTACGCTGAAAAGATTCAGCACTCTAGCCTACAAAAATTATTCGGTATTTCCCGGTATGGCCGCCTTATGCGATTATTAAGAAATTGATTCTTTTCTCAAATCGCAAGAAAGTAAAGTCTCTCAGAATGGACCTCCTAGAATTGCACAGAACCATACCTCAGCTGGACTGAGCAGGGACAGAAAATGCCACAACGCTTCGGATTAATGGACTGATGGCCGATGACGTTTTAGTCGAATTGCTGAATCCCGTAGTGAAGATGGTGGCTGAAAGGTATATTTGTCTTGATGGTATTTATTTGTCTTTATGGTATTTATTTGTCTTGATGGTATTTATGTGCAGATGGTAATTGTCTTGATGGTATTTATGTGTAGATGGTATTTGTCTTGATGGTATTTATTTGTCTTGATGGTATTTATTTGTCTTGATGGTATTTATATGCAGATGGTATTTGTCTTGATGGTATTCATGTGCAGATGGTATTTGTCTTGATGGTATTTATGTGTAGATGGTATTTGTCTTGATGATATTTATTTGTCTTGATGGTATTTATTTGTCTTGATGGTATTTATGTGCAGATGGCATCAGTGTTACATGATCACCTCCTGACGATCGGACCTTGCATTTTCAGAAAACTAGTCGAGGAATAAGAGCCGAACTATAAACTGGTTTCTCCTGACAATTTGTATCTCCTTCGGCGGTGTAACGGAATAATGTACAAATAACGCTCGCAGAATGTAAATTAATGAATCGTTTCAGAGATTCAAGTGCATGTCTTAAATATTAAAAAAAGAAAAAATGGTGATCGTGCGGGAAAGGGCAAGAGTGATGAAGGGAGAAATGAACAATAAATATTTTTACTGGGTGCAAAAAGGGTGCTTCTTATCTGACTATGAGGGCTTCATATGTCTCAGAATTTTCTATTTGACGTAATAGGGAAGGAAGGGAGATAGAACAGTTTTGGCGATTCGAACACAAAGGCAATAAAATCTGTGGCAACTCTTCTACAGCTATTGTTCAGTTGGAACGAAAAGTAACCCGCCCTTGTAATGGTAACAAATATTTGAAATAAAACACGTGATATTTATTTACTTTACGTTAAATTCACGTCGGCATATTCCAGTGGGTTACCTCAGCAACCGGAAGATATCGAAGCGATTAACCAATCAAATGTCAAAAGACAAATTTTAATGAAAACGTGAAATTTATGAAATCATGAAAAAATTACAAAGTTAAAAATTACTTTATCCCTTCTTTTCTCATCTTAAGAATGTATTTCTCAATAGAAATCGAAATAGTGACGTCACATTTTGAATTAATCGTCTGGATGTCTTTTTCTCGGCATCTTCCAACTATTTATCTAACTTGCCGGAAGATGTCAAGGCGAAGTTGCTAGAAATTGGTTTGTAAACTGAATAAGTACCAAAACCCAAGTTCTGTGTGAACTGACCTTTTTTTACTCTGTTGCAGTATATTTCAAAGCAACCTTTTTTGTTTGTTTGTTTGTTTGTTTGTTTGTTTTTTGTTGCCTTCCATTGCAGCCTCATTGAATCAAATGAAGATGGCACCAATTCATATATGCAAATAGTTACAGATATATTTGGGTTGCTATTTCGCTGATGTCACACAGAATCGTATTAACCTCCCCGACATTAAACTCTGGAAATTAACATTTCTACACATATGGATGTTAGTTGTGACATTTTTGTTTTGTATTAATTTGTTGCTGTCAGTTTTGGTCTGTCGTTCGAGTTGCGTTCCGGGATGGTGTTCGAGTTATTAGAATGCTGTTTGCTCAAAAAGTAACGATATTTTAAATAAGCTTACCCTAACCGACCGGTAATAACTACGCCCTTCTTATTATTATTTTCGAACCGGAAATTGGCAAGCGGGTTAGGAGCCGTCTTGGAGCGTGGTTTGAGTGATACATTGTAGGTGACGATGGCGGTTTTTAGAAGGTGAAACTTACATGACGGATAAATTTCCTTGCGTTTCTTTTTCACCCTTACCTTCCTTCAATTGCTAAAAATTCTCATTCAAATTTTATATTTACTTAATTTTACTTAATTTTACTTTACAATTGAAACTATTGTTTAATGAAAAGATTTTAAACAACTCTACATCTTGAACTAAACGGAACTTCCATGAGCAGAGTTTATTTCCAATTATTGCCGTCTGTGAAACACAAAACTATGAGTTTGCTTGTTAAATGTTAACAAATTCTTGTTGAAACGTCTTATTTAAATAAGCAATTTTCGCCCAGTTTTAAAGATCGTTTTCAACCTCCCATCTGACAAACTTATTAAACTTTGTCCTCGAATGATTTTGGGGGCTTGATAAGCAGTGCCCCATTAGTCCAAAAGAAAATAAAAAGTAACTTGACGGCATATTAAAGAAATATAGAACATAAAGAAAATTGGTATTTTCTCTAAATCAACCAAATATCTAACAAAGGAAAATTGCACAAAAGATCGTATACGAAAATCTACACATATTCTTCTAGAATTTTGTTTAAAAACTAAAATAAAACCTTATTTTTAGAAACTGTTGCCTACCATTGTTGACAGTATTATTACCAAGGGGCATAACTTAACTTTTAATTCAAACAAGTTTTTTGATTACTTATCGGAAAACAGTGCAGAATTTTTATATAAGAATAAAACGCGTGTTTTTTTTAAATAAGCGGCACATATTTTAGCATCTTCGTGCAGATTTAGATAGTCATCTTAAATATAATGAAGGGAGCTTTTAATCTTCTCCGGCTTTAATTAAAGTTTTAGGTATTCCTTTGACTTTACTAAAACGCAAACTGACCGCCACAACTTCCACCTATACAATTTGATTTTATTTTTTAACACAAAACACTAGATAAATGTGTTTCATTTTTACTTACTGTTTTTAACCTAACAGGTAAGTATATAAATACGTTTTCCGTTGAATCTTCTTTATTTCCCGTTTACGAAAAGTATTTTATATTGGGATTAATCTGTAAATTCACCCAGAATTTTACTGATACAAATAATTTTAAGAATAGTAGTGAAACTTCAAAAATTTTTGAAAAAAAGACTAAAAGGAAATTCGAATCAAAGTGAATATTGACACCATACAATATACAACATTCGTACAGACGGCTAAACTATAAAGGAAAATCCTTGAGTGTGTAACCTAATCTAGATAATCATGCAATATCGATGAATCACGTGTAAGTAGAAATAGAAATAACATAAAAACAATAAAATGCATTACACGAATCTAAAGCAACTGAAACTACAAGAAATACAATGCTTTGACTTTCTTCTCCTGAAATATATTTAGTGACACTAGCTTTAATAAATACTAAAAAAATGATGATTAAATTTCAAAGCTGGTAAAAAAAACGAATAGAGACTTTTACTGGAAGTATTAGCATCTTGGCCAGGCTTAGGGTAGGAACACCTAGTCATAATCTAAAGAAAATCAACGGGTTTTCTGGGTGAGAAATCAATCGTAAACGTGAAGCAAAGTGATTTGTAACGGATTAATGGATGCAATAATCTGTGAGGCGCCGGATAATTTTATTCCGTCCCTAAATGAATAATTGTCGATATCTTGTTTTTCAATGTAAACTGAGAATATTAGTTTTTGAAATCTTATATTTTATAATTAAGAAAAACGTAAATTGGAAATGTGAAATAAGTTCTTCCGTTCCACACTTGAAAAACCGCATGCTTTTTTTACTCGTGTCATAATTTTATATCTTCTCAAAATTATTAATTCTGGGTGAACTTCTTTTTAATTTAATTCTACCATATATTTCGACCATATTAGTTTTTCAATTCTTGGAATTTCTAAATTGAAAATAGAATGAATAAAACAACATACAAAATTATGGAGACGGCGAAAAATGAAGATAAGAAAAACAGCGAAAAAGTATTTATTTTTTGATAAAATGTAATCTAATTCCGAAACCTAATAAGCCATCCAAAATATTAAAGTTAGTTATTGCTGCGTGGAAAACACGCAAGCCAGGATGAACAACGAATATAAATAGTAAAAAAAAATAATAGTAATTGTAATAGCGATAATAGAAAGAAATAATAATACCAGTAATAATTATATACTAATTATTATAATACTGTTATATCTTCTTCTTCTTCTTCTTCTTCTTCTTCTTCTTCTTCTTCTTGTCGTCTTTCTTGTATATATATATATATATATATATATATATATATATATATATATATATATATACACTCATGAGCAAAAAAAAATGGGTGAAGAGTGAAAGAAGGAAGAAATCGATTTTTCAATATTTTTTCCATGAATTTTTGTTAATTTTAACTGAAAATTTCTCTTTTTATCAGATCATTATTTTTATAGCAAATAATAATAAGTGGAAAAATTAATCCTAAAAATGGTAAGACCGTATCTTGGTGAGGATATACAAAACCGAATTGCAGGATTAAAGCAATGCAAAATGACTTACAATCAGATTGTTGATATTTTAAGAAAAGAAAAAGTGAAAACATATCTTTCTGTAGTGAAGTGAATTGGTCAAAGGTTCGAAGTCGAATGCTTGGTAAAAGGGAAATCTGGAGCTGGTTGCCCTAGAGCTTTCACTTTGAAGTAAGTGGCTCAAATTAACTGTTTTGAAGGATCGAAAAAAAAACTCATGTTTACCATAGCAAAAAATTCAAAACAGGGGCTGGAAATTCTCTTTCTATATATACAATATCCAGACGAATGAAAGAAATGGGATTTTCTTCTAAAAGGTGTGCAAAGAAGCCATTTTTATCTAAGAACAACATGAATGATAGAAAGAGATTTTTCTTGTATTATGGCAAGAAAGGTACAGATTGGTTCAGAATTAATCAAGATTTTGTCTTGTTAGTGATGCTCCCAATGCTCCCGAATGGTGCAATCGAAGAACTGGAGAAAGATTTTCACCAAGTTGCATAAAAAAAGTTGCATAAAAACTCCATCATTTCCTCGCGCATCCATTTTCTTGGATCTTTGCTTTCCAGATTACTTTCGCAGTCGTTTACGAACGTCCCGTATTTGGGTGCCGTGCTTACGTCCATTTCTCTTTTCCACGTGCTGGATCTGTTAGCTTATATGTTGTCCCATAGCAGGTTAGCCGAGCTAAGCATCGAGCCTTTCACCACGTAGTTGAACTGAGTAATCATATTCATGAGCAGTTTTCTTAGATGTTCCTCCATACGTGCGTGAAGCTGTCTCCCTCACATAACTGTCTATTGTTGGGTATTTTTCTCCACTTGTGCAGTTTAATCATCTGCAACTTCGTGCTTAAGTTGTCTGCCTTTATCTCTCACATGTTCGGTAGTTCGTTTATCAGGTGGATAGGCACCCCGTAACTGTATCTGTATTTGGGCAATTCCGCGTCTTTTCCTGTCATAGGTTATATCTTTGTGAAGTTTTTGTTCGATATTTTTGTTATGCCAACTAGGTTTCCTATCCCATGTAGTGCCTGTTGTCGACATATATGTCGAAATAAGGTTCCAGGTTCGGTACGAATACCTCCTCATTATTTTCCGTAAACCATTCGCCGAATATGAGGTAATCTATCGGGCACCCCATGCTTTTTACCCCGTACTAAGTTCCTCCCGTCATTACCGCCTCCCATTTTCTCTGTGTTATCCATGTGTAAAAATAGTACGGCACTATGTAATCCGCCGATTCATGCTAAGACCAACAGAAGTGTCCTACGTTGTGCATTGTCTCCGTTATCGAGAAGTATTTCGTGAACGTTCCGTGCGTGCTGTTCATGTTCGTGATCTTGACCGTGTTTTAAATCGTCTTTTGATTATAACATCTCTGATTCTGTTTCTCATCTCTGGCGGTAGGCTTTCACCGATGGACGTTGTCTGCCATCCGTTACTCTGTCCGCCATCTGACGTATTCTTTCTTTCATCCGTGTTCATAGTTTTATTAGTATGATCGCCAGTATTAGCGCACGTACATACATACATACATATATATATATACATGTATACATTGCTATAAATATAAATATACACACACACATACACACACACATATATATATACCCGTGTATATTTATTCATATATATATATGATGATTGCAACGTCTTTTTAGACGAGTGCCACTCCCTCAGACATTTAAAATCCATGAGCCCAAATGTCTGAGGGAGTATCTATACAAATATGATGTTACAGAGTCTTAGCTTTGTACGACAGCTAAGTCTCTCTCTCGGTTCGAAATGTTGAGATCCAGCAACAAGCAAGAGCAAGATAGCCAGCAACAAATTAAACTGTAGACCAGCTTAATGCGGGTACTGGTCTTCCGCTTTATGGTTTTTTAAATCAGAGATTTGCTTCTCCTAGAAAGGTTGCCTTCACCACGGCTTACGGGAGCCCCCTCAACCCCAATACACATATACACACACACAAATATACACGGTGCTAGTTGGCCGTTGGCCCAGAAAAAGAGTTCATTCGCCCTTTGGAAGGTCTTGTTTTTAATCCTTCAGGGAGACTAGCCGCCCTCCTCACCAAACAAGTCTGGTGGGGGAACCAGTTTAGTCGCCGGTGACCCGACCATGAGGCAGGTAGTACTGGGTTACATGGTACCGGTAGCATATGACATGACCTGACATATATATATATATATATATATATATATATATATATATATATATATATATATATGTATACATTGCTATAAATATAAATATACATATCAACACACACACACATACACACACATATACATACCCGTGTATATTTATTCATATATATATATATATATATATATATATATATATATATATATATATATACATATATATATGCATGTATATTTATATATATATATATATATATATATATATACATGTATGCAGTGCCGCCAAAAAGAAACTCCGCACTTTTTTCAGAAACCGTAAAATGAAGTTAAATTTAATGTACCTGTTTTAACAACCTGTTTCTAATTTGTTTCGCCTTTTTTTCCTCTGTTCATATTTGAATTTTAATTGAAATATCCTAGTGTTCACGTCAATTTAAAAAGTTATTTCAAATCGAGAAGGTAAAAAGACACATTGCACTATGGAAAATGTTTATTTAAATGTAAATTTATAACATCAATGCAACACAAATACGGCAGGAGCACAATGAACTAGTTAAAATTTAGTAGCATAGCGCCTCTACAATTCGACAGTCGGCAATCTTTTTGGACATTCCTTGAGTTAGTCTGAGGAAATACTCCAGTAAAAAGGCACCACACTTCTCTTTAATTTTTGTCCAAAGTTCTTCCAGATTTGAAATGTTATCATTGTGTAGCTGTTGCTTGATGTAATGATATACGTTTTCGATAGGATTGCGGTCTGGATATTGTGCAGGTAAATCCAAACACGGAATATTATGCTCTTGAAGGAGCCTCTTGATATTGCCAGCTGTGTGAATAGGGGAATTATCCGGCATGAAGATGGGCTTATCATCTAAATTCTGGCCAAAGTAGGATAGAAAATGTTCGGTTAACATATTAATGCACTTGGTCGAATGAATTCGACCTTGCAAGCGACCTATAGGCCTTCGACCTTCGCACTAATAACGCCCCATACCAAAACTGAACCTCGACTACCTTGCAGCGTTGAAAATGTGCACCTAGGATTAAATTCTTCGTCCTTCTTTCGACGGACGTACTGCCTACTATCACTGCCTAGCCTATTGAACTTGCTTTCGTCACTAAAAATCACTTTCGACTAATATGAAGAGTTATGATCTTCATTGCATCTAACGAAGTCCAGACGGCGCTTTTCTGTTCTTTACATAAATCATTGGCTTGCGTCTTGCAACACAGCATCGAAAATTAAATTCCTTAAATCTGTACTTAACTGTAGAAAGAGAGCACTTTTTAACAAAATTACATTGTTGTTGGATTTGAGAAGTCGTTCCAAATCTGTTTCTGAGGTTGTGGATCTTGATAGCATTGTCATCTCTGTAAATTGTAACTCTAGGACGACCAGATGTAGGGACATCACGAACACTGCCGGTGTTTTTGTGCTTTTGCACAGTCATTCGTACCATTTTCTCATCACATTTCAATATGTGGTAAATTTCTCGATTGGATAAACAAGAAAGGTTAATGGGCTACTGACGATCACTAGGAGATTAATGGGCTTCTGACGATCACTAGGAGAAAGGCAAGGTATATAGACTAAATGTTACGTTGTATAACCTGAAAAAACAACAATTACAGTTAGAGATGCTTTGTTTCCTAAAAGGTAGATTTTTAAGATGATTTTAAGCTCATTTATTGCTGCGGAGTTGTTTTTCCTTCGCGATTTTAAGTTAATGCTTTTAATTGACGTGAACACTAGGATAAGAGAAGATGTGTGTGTGTGTGTGTGTGTGTGTGTGTGTGTGTGTGTGTGTGCGTGTGTGTCTGTCTGTCTTTGTGTAAGTATTTAACCAATAGAGTAAACTATTGGTGGCATAACACTGAAAGTGATAGGAAATAGTAATCGTATACAAAGGCATGTTTATAACGATTACAATTTGGGGGTATAGATGAATAACGCGTACAGACACATATCGGCAAATTGGAAGGCAATATGTTTATTTCAATTTGCAAACATTGACTTCTTTGTGCGCATGACCAAATTCACGTCATTTCTTATGTCGTTTATTGTTAAAGTTTTCTAATCTATCTCTCGATAGTTACATCGATTGTCGACGAAACTGAAGGTTTGGGTTTCGATTCTAGTTGTTAGCACGCGTCATTTTTTAGAGTTTTGAAATTACTACTATATATTAGGTACAATATAATATTCAATAGAGAATTGGCTCTGTAATAATAAATAAATAATCTTATTGAATTAAAATATATTTAACCGCATTTTACGCCCCTTTCTAGTATAAATATATTATTTATTTATTTATTTATTTATATATGTATATATATATATTTATATATATTTATATACTTATATATATATATATATATAGAGAGAGAGAGAGAGAGAGAGAGAGAGAGAAGGGGGAGAGAAAGAGATAATTCAGGCAAATATCTCATACTATAAAAATCATAAGTCAGAACGAGATGAACGGTTACACCTTCATTGTATTCAGAAAAGGGTTTGCTTTACACAGCATTGAAACGATTACGCATAAACTGACTTGTAAGTTAAAACAATGAATGAACCCCGCAGAAAGTCCAATATGACAGTTTCTATCAGCCGTTTTAATTTCATAAAATTTTGATAAAAGCATGCGCCTGGCTGAAATATTAAAATTATACTATCGTCTTTCCAAATGTAAAGGCTTTGAATTTATAACTCAAAAACTAAAACGTAGAATACCTACAGAGACGGAAGTGGTACTATTAATCTAATAAATTTCGAAAATCGCCATTTGTTAACCGTACTGACATTAACTGTAGAGGCTTCGTAAACTTTCAATTGGTACTGTTGAATGTTAATCGGGTCAATTTTTATGCATGGAGGGATACAATGACGCGCCTCTGCTTCTGTGCACATCCACAATATCGTTCGCTTTTATTTCTCTATTTGTAACAGAAGCATAAACTTTTCAGCCTATGAATGCATAAGTTCAGTCATCATAACAATGCAAATTGCAATCATCGCTGATAAATTCGGACGTAACAAAAAGCAGGAATCAGTACTTTTTATTTGTCGAATGTGAAAAAATTATTTCTCTTTTACGAAGGAAAACTAATATATATATATATATATGTATATATATATATATATATATATATATATATATATATATATATATGAATTTTTAAATGGATAAAATCCGACGTATATATACTGGGGGAGTGTATGCAAATAGAACTATTATGCAAATATACAAAAAAATGACAAATGTATATTTATAAACCAGCGTCTAGATTATTTTCGTGCAATATTATTTTAGATAAGTGGAAATAAATGTTAAAAAATCCTTTTCTCTGTTTGATAGTGTTAGTATAGTAAGAGATAAGAGCATATATATATATATATATATATATATATATATATATATATATATATATATATATATATATACTCGGGTTTTTTTATTCAAAAGTAATGGACTAGTGAATTCAACGAGGTTGTTAGATAGTGCTCAATAAAAAGAGCTGATAATACTTGTTTATTGTTATATAAACATGCTCACATCCTGCTGCTACAAATAGCCACTTTTTTTTACATATGCATCGCCACATTATCAAGGCCCAGATGCCACTCAAGGATAAGGGTTAAAGAGTGTACAGTAGAAATTGGACAATATAGTAATCATTAGTAATGAAAATTTGGTAAATTTGATAACGTATATGGAATGGCTCATCAAGAACTTATTTACTTTAGACTTGAACACAACCATATTGTAGTCAGCCGGAAAGCAGGAAAACGGAAGACAATTCCACAGGCATGCAGTTCTAAGAAAGAAGCTTTGTTCATGGAATCTACGTTTAGGTTTAGGCATAGATAAAGAGTGGGGGGGAATTATTGATAGTGTTTACAGCTAGACGAGTGTTTCTTGTGAAAGTTTGGCGAGGGGGGACCATAGATTGAAGCTCAATCGTACACTTTCCATGAATATAACGATACATCAGAGACAAACTCGCAACATCTCTTCTGTGAGATAGAGATTGCAAGGAGGAGAAAAGGACATCTCCTACGAGGCTACGAAGTCTATTTTGAACTCTATCAAGGCAGGACAAGTCCTTTCTAGCACTTGTTTCAATCAAACAACAGATATCATCAGGCAACGACTTGACTATTCAAAGGTTCAATGAATAATAAAGATTATAGTCGTCGCTGCCTGATGATATCTGTTGTTTGATTGAAACAAGTGGCTGTGAGCATGTTTATATAACAATAAACAAGTATTATTTATATATATATATATATTTGTAGTCATCGACATACAGTCCTGTTTCGTTGTATCACAACTCATCGGTGCCGCTAGACTAGCATCTCTCCCAAGCCAAGGATTGAACCTAGCACCGTCGTGTTGACAGTCGGCAGTTCTCCTACTCAACTACAGAAGCGACGCCCGCAAATAACTCGTCCGAATGTCTATTTAAATAGACATCCGCCACCACTTTTACAGTGCTCAAACCGCCTGTTTGTAAACAAACAACCAACCAGCTTCGCATATACATATATAAATATGTATATATATGTATATCTATATGTAACTATATATATATATATATATATATATATATATATATATATATACATACATATATATGAGGAAAAAAGCTGAAAAACAGAAAACCTGTTTACTTTTCTTCTAATTATGTCTGCTGTCATTTTTCTTTGATAATCGATTTCATCGTGTCATGCCGGCTTCTTTTATTTGGTAAATCGATTTTTATAAATTTCATTGTTTATACAACGAAACAATTCTCATTCGATAAAACAATGGATCGAGTTTTTTTTTTCTGTAAGAATATGCCTTCATTTCTTTATTGATTTCTTTGTTTTTACAGAAAACATCCATAGTTTCTTTGTTGATCTTATTGTTGAGATCGAACTAATTACATAAAAAAAGATCTGCATGAGCTGCGTTCACCGATTCTCTAATGCAGAATTGTGTATCTGTAGAATATTACCAAATCTTATGGTTATTACCACCGTTATTATCTCTTACCTGCTTTTGGCAATCAAGATGCAAAGAAATATGAGTTTGTTGTAGTTTTTCAAGCATTGTGTGTACAGGGTGGTCAAAAAGTCAGGTAACATGTTAAAGGTAGAAAAAACAATATGATCCATTATAATCTTATATAGGGATCTTACCCCTCCTGATTTCTGGCTTTGGAGCTATGTAAAGGATAGCGTTTATGGCAAGAAGCCTGATACAATAGCGTCTTTAAAGTTATTTATTGAAGAGGAGATTGCGATGTTACCTGACTTTTTGACCACCCTGTAGTTTGTATATATATATATATATATATATATATATATATATATATATATATATATATATATATATATATATATATAATAAGAGAGATACATTTAAGGTGATGTCAAACAGATATGCTAGGTGTTAATAACTTTTGAAATTTTGTGTTACGTTGAATGATATCTTTTGGATTTTTTAAGAATAATTCTAATTTCCTTATTAACCCCTCTCTCACAGATTATTGGGAAGAATTGAAAATAAATTATATTTTCTATTTCGTCTGTTGTTCTGTCTGTACTTTACACACATAAAAAATAAATACAGTATATATGTATTTTTTTAAAAAAATGTTTAGAATTGGTTGAATCTTCCAAAATCTTCGGAAATCTTCAGAAATAGTACAAAATAAATAACTTTTCGTTGAGATTAATTTGACAGAATCAAATTTCTGGCAAAATATCACACACAAAAGTGAGAGTGATATGTTTTTTCTTTCTTCTTAATTATTTACTCACTAAGAGTAATCACGTAAGCCATATTAAAGATTTCTCTTTGAGAATAACTTGTGGTGTTTCCTGAAGTCTAAGTGACAACAAGTCCCCCCCAGATGTCCAGTACTCTCCACTTCTTTCGATAACCTTTGTAGATAAATTTGTGTTATCGCAACGACCGCTTACCATTGATTTCTCATTGGCAGCGTCTATACTGGAATTTGAGTGGCAATAAGCCTTCCCAAGGTCCAAGCCCTATTTGCACTAAACCAGCGGAGGTTTGGCTACTCCTCGGCCTATCCATCCTTCTTGACCCCCGGCATTTATTTGGTGCAGCGTCAGTTTATCATAACACACACACAAAGAAAAAAAACGGAGAGCAGGAGGGGCGCAGAGGTTAAGTTGCAATTATACAATTTCAGTTTTCATGATTCCATGTGTTTTACATCTGTAGCTATTTGTATATGTCTGACTTGTGCCGGTAGCCGATTGTTTTCGTCTCCACATTCAAGGGGTTTCCTTAATATTTCAGCCGTTTTCATGATAGTTATCCGTTGTATCCTCTTAGCTATCCCTCTGATTCTAATCTCTCAGATTCTTTTTGCCAATTTTTTCGATATCGTTCCTAGTGCTCCTAATATTAGTGGTGCTATCTTGACTTTCTATTACTTTGAGTTTATTTTATTTATTTGCTTCGCTTCTCTGTCTCTTTGATTTTCACTATTTAATGAGCTGAAACGGCAAAATCTACAAGCTGGCAACTTTTTTCCTTCTTGTAACAATTAAGACATCTAGTCTTTTTGATTAGATGGGGTTTTCCGTGTGTATATCCATGTCCCATCGGATTTTATGACTTTCATTTTTAATTATTGTTGCTGGTTTGTGCCATTTGTCTGGATGTTCAAGATGCAGTTGTCTGCATAATTCCCAGTGTACTGCCTTCCCAACTTGTATTTAGTTTGCTCCATATCCCTGATCATGTGGTTTATTGTTTTATCTCTTTGTCTACAGAGTCTGCATTTGCTATATTTCTTGTTACGTTTCTTTCGTGTCTTTCAGCCGTTCCGTATTTCTATTATAGTCCTGCCACTCTTCCGATATTTTGCTCCAGTAGTGTTTTATTTTTGTCGTGTCCGGTGTTCTGTTCTTGTTTTTCCTTTGCTCACATTTTGATAAAACTGGCTTTCATTGTTTCAAAAGATTTTATTTTGTGTGCACTCATAAGTCACATGTTTATTTTTCATCCTCTTTTCATATTTTTTGTCACTTTTACTTCTTTTTTAAGTTTGTTTATCTGAGTTTCTAACTTCAATTCTTATCCAGGTTTTGTTCGTCCACGTTCATTTCTTGCCTTTTTCCTTTTTTAATCTTCGTACTTACTGTCTTTGCACCTGCATAAATTAAATTGTTTAAGTCTATAATAGTATATGTTGGAATGTATTGGGAGGAGCTTGTATACCTTTTCCGTTACTGCTTTTAGTTTCTTCCACTCTTAATTCCTTATGGGATGAGAGCTTTGTTTTTTGGGTTTTTTTTTTTTTTGTTTTTGCTTTATTTATTTTTTTTTTCATTCATAAGTTTCACGATGTTTTCTCCTTCATCTGCTACATTCTCGTTAAGTTTGGTTGTTTGATAGATCTCGGTGTCCATGTTTCTTGTGTCTGAATTTTGCACGTCTTCTACATATGGAGGTTCTATGTGAAATGTTCCAGTGACGAGTGTTTCTTGGTCTGTTCTATAATTTGTATTTTGTTGTATTTCCATTAGTTCTAGATTTGAAAGCCAACCTTTCTTGAGATTATTCTCAAGAAAGGTTGGCTTTCAAATCTAGAACTAATGGTCCGCACTTTTTGGTCCGTTGTCTAGTAATCACTGGACATGTCGCATAACTCTTTCTTTCATTTTCAATATCCTCGATCTTTGGCTGACTTCTGTAATAGCATTCTATTACTAGTCCATTCTCTTTTATTGTCCATTTATTCCTTCGGCCTATGTTGCTTTGTTTGGTTCTCCTGCATTTGATCTGAATCATTTTGGTACCTTGAATTAGAGGGGATACTAAACCTGCTCTGTTTGATTGTAAGATGCAGACCACCGGGGAGAGCACTTGCCGATCATGACACTCAGATCTTTATCCTGGATCACATGTAAGGTATAATTTATTTATAGTTCATGTTGCAGTGTTTGTGGGCACATGAAGCTCAGAATGGTTTTCCTGTGGTTCTGTCACAAGGATAGGGTTTAACTCTCACGTCGATGAGAGGCAGTGTGCAATATCACACTTTCATAAAAAAAACATGAATAGAGAATACAAACACGAGAAAAAAAACTATGTACATAAGTTGTATGCGTCTGTTTTAGAGGATGTTGGAGGATATATTCCATCTAAATGAAATTAATGATCTTGTAATGAAATACCCATTGTTTATCTTTGGAGTTTTACTGATTTTTTATTTATTCGGCTCTCTTTTAGATTCGGTTCAATCACATAGTGCTCTTTCCTAGCGTCCCTTATCGTGAATCTCATATCTAAATGGGTCAAAGAGAACGTGGTGGACAGGAGAAGTGGGGGAGAGTGTAAAGAATCCCGTCAGACCCTAGCTGTTTTTTTTTAATCATTTTCAAGTCAAAGTCCAGGGCAGTTCTTACGTTATTAATAAATAATAAACAAATCAAATTAAAATTAAAATTGAAATATTATTAATTTTAACGGAAAACGTCAGGTGCTTATCTTTAATATTTTCCTTCCAGTGTTTTCTAAATTCGGCCAAATCCCCTCCTGCCCTTTAGTAGCGCCGGAGACGTATTTATCCTATTATATTATTCATTTTAACTCCAAAAATATTATTATTATTATTATTATTATTATCATTATTGGTGGTGGTGGTGGTGGTGGTGGTGGTGCTGTTGTTGTTGTTGTTGTTGTTGTTGTTGTAGTAATAGTAGTAGTAGTAGTAGTAGTAGTAGTAGTAGTAGTCCGTATGAATTCTTACACATGCCATTATCAGAGATAAGTCAATGCCAACAACCAATTGTGCTTCTTATAGTCTGAGTGAAATGTCTCTCTAGATTTACACCTTTTAACCTTTTTCTGATAATTTTATTATTTTAAATAATAAAAATATTTTTATTATTATTTTTTTTCTTTTTATTATTTAAAATTACAAATCGTGTTCTTAATATAACTCAGTGTAGGGTTCGTATTACATAATATTGCGGGAAATTTCTTTCTTTTGATGCGGGTATCAACTCAACTTTTAAAACGACTTAAAGATGGCCCTTGCGAACAATTCTGCATTAAATACATTTTTAAATTAATGTTTGAATTGTTTTAAATGCCTTTCTACGTTTTTTGTATCATTATTATATTTTGTTTAAACTGTAAACGATGATGTCTCAAGCGAGAGCAATCGCCAAATTTGAATATAGGACATTATCAAATGATAGAATGACAAGATATATACACACGAAACGAATGCTTTTTTGATGACAACTTGTTAAATAATGAAACGATAAGATTAGTAAATATTAGTATATACAAATTGTCCCAGATCAAAGGAAATAGTTTGAGTTTTAGCTTTGATACTTGGTGATTCATTACTAAAAGGAGCATCATTACATGCTGTTGTACTTGTGTTTACAAAAGGTTTTTTGCATTCGTTTGTCAGTTCGTCCTTCCATTTGTCGTTCCTAGCTTTGAAATCGCATTTGTTACGCAATAATACTGTTTGTCACTCTTCATTTAAAAATATCATCGACGTGTGTGAATCGGATGGGAATTCTATTCGTATATTAATATGGCGTCTAATATATATATATATATATATACTAAATATATATATATATATACTTGTGTGTGTGTGTGCATTCGTTGAGTAACGTGTATATGATTCGCTATGCAGTTAGTAGATGTGAATATCTCGCATCACATGTGCCCATTTTATTAAAGACCTTTCAACGGATACATTTGTTGAAGTTTTGTATTTGTTAGTCAAAAAAACAAAACTTTGATTTAGTTTTTATAATACGTGCAAATAGTTGCAAGCTGATATTTCTTGCATTTTTATTATTTGAAAGAAACTGATCATTTTAAAAATTGAGTGTCGATACATAAAACATACCGCTGCTGCTGCCACGTCATATGCGTTAATGTTCTTAACAATGATTAAGATATACATTTTAAGTTTGAAATATATTAGCAATTTTTGGTCTGTCACTCTTAGCCCTGAGATAGCAATTTTAGATAAATTTATGCATGTCTAATAGAGGATATACCCCTCCGTCGTTTTCTTTTCTTTTTTTTTTTTTTTGAACTAGTATTTGTCAATCAGTATTTCTGTTTGTCACGCTGTAATTTAAGATAGCATTTCCGGTGATCTGCCAAACATTCATATGTAGCAAAAAAGTAGCAAGTTCATATGTAGTTAGTATACTCGATGCATTGGCGAAGAGTGGCGTTGTAAAGGTACAGGATACTCTTAGGCGTGAGAAGTTTCTATCCGGCAAAACATTCTTTTGCAAGGTTGACAGTGTCTTTTAGGCGTTTATTTCAGTTCACGTTGCATATGAAAATGCAAACGTCGTCGTCTCAGAAATAGTATTTTCAGCCATGCCTATTGGTGATTAGAAACGCTTCTTATAATTGTTAAAAGCAATATTCTTTGTCTTATTAGCATCTAATGTGAGCATACATGGCTCGAATGTATTTTCGTTGCTGGGGTTCAAGAGCAAAACTTTCGTCAGAAAATATTCTGTGAAAATACTTGTAAAACAAGGAGTGCAATATTGCGACGATATAAGATGATTGGAGCTTGATAGCTACTGCAGACCTATTTAATAAGAAAATACTTTGAACACTAAAATGGAATTTAATAAGAAACTATTTTGGACACTAAAATGGAATTTAATAAGAAACTATTTTGGACACTAAAATAGAATTTAATAAGAAAATATTTTGGACACTAAAATGGAATTTAATAAGAAAATATTTTGGACACTAAAATGGAATTTAATAAGAAACTATTTCGGACACTAAAATGGAATTTAATAAGAAAATATTTTGGACACTAAAATGGAATTTAATAAGAAAATATTTTGGACACTAAAATGGAATTTAATAAGAAACTATTTCGGACACTAAAATAGAATTTAATAAGAAAATATTTTGGACAGTAAAATGGTATTTAATAAGAAAGTATTTTAGACACTAAAATGGAATTTAATAAGTAACTATTTCGGACACTAAAACAGAATTTAATAAGATACTATTTTGGACATTAAAATGGAATTTTATAAGAAACTATATTGGACACTAAAATGGAATTTAATAAGAAAATATTTTGGACACTAAAATGGAATTTAATAAGAAAATATTTTGGACACTAAAATGGAATTCAATAAGAAACTATTTCGACACTAAAATGGAATTTAATAAGAAAATATTTTGGACACTAAAATGGAATTTAATAAGAAAATATTTTGGACACTAAAATGGAATTTAATAAGAAACTATTTTCGACACTAAAATGGAATTTAATAAGAAACTATTTTGGACACTAAAATGGAATTTAATAAGAAAATATTCTGGACACTAAAATGGAATTTAATAAGAAACTATTTTCGACACTAAAATGGAATTTAATAAGAAACTATATTGGACACTAAAATGGAATTTAATAAGAAACTATGTTGAACACTAAAATGGAATTTAATAAGTAACTATTTCGGACACTAAAATGGAATTTAATAAGAAACTATTTTGGACACAAAAATGGAATTTTATAAGAAACTTGCCCTGAACTATGTTCAGTTTCTGTTCTGTCGCCTCTTGGATCTTCCGACCACTCTGTTGTATCAATTAAGATAAAAATGAAATGTAATAAGTCCCCAGACGTACCTCTTCACCGTACAGTATATCGATACACTAAGGCTGACTGGGATAGCTTCCGTACATTTATATCTGATCTACCTCTGCATTCCATGTTTAAAAAGGATGTGTCCTCTATAGTATTAGACCTAACTGAATGGTTAATTGTAGGTATTGACCATTTCATACCCTCTAAAAAGTTTCAGAAAAAACCTAACAGCCAGCCATGGTTCTCTCCAGAATGTGCTGCTGCCATTGCGCACAGAAATCACTTTTTCCACTGCTTCAAACGTAATAGATGTATGGAAACTAAAGCCGTTTTCAGGACTGCCAGCAACCATTGTAAGAAAGTGATAAGGAACGCCAGAGTGTTGTATGCTCAATCTGTTAAGTCCAAAGTAGCTGAGCAGCGGCTTGGTTCCCACCAGTTTTGGCAAATAGCAAACAGAATCCTGAACAGAAGCGTGTGCTCCATCCCAACTATTATCAATGGACCTGAGGTAATCTCGTCAGCATCAGACAAAGCCAAACTCTTTGTCAAGAACTTTGCAGCTAATTCTACCCTTTGCGACCAAGACCGCCAACCCCCAATATTTCCTCCTGTATCAGAAAACACGCTATGTGATATACGTATATCTGTACGTGATGTTGCGAAGCTAATCAAAAACCTTGATTCGAGTAAAGCAACTGGCCCTGATGGTATTCCAATTATAGTACTCAAAAAACTTCAACCTGAATTAGCGCCCATACTTACAAAACTGTTTAAACGTTGTCTTAAGGAGAATAGTTTCCCATCTCCCTGGAAAATCTCATCAGTATGCCCTGTATTTAAGAATTCAGGTGATCGCTCATCCCCCTCTCAGTACAGGCCAATAAGTCTCCTGTGCGTCATGAGTAAGTTGCTAGAATCTGTGTTAAATACAGAAGTAATCAAACATCTCAACAAAAATAACCTTCTTAGTGACACTCAATATGGTTTCCGTTCTGCTAGATCTACAGCAGATGTCCTTACAGTTATATCGCATAGGATTAGCAAATCTCTCGACGGTGGCAATCTTTCTAGGGCAATTGCTCTTGACATATCTAAAGCCTTTGATAGGGTATGGCATAAAGGTTTACTTCATAAGATCGCTAGCTATGGTATAGCTGGAAAAGTCTTCTCAATTATTAAATCATTTCTTTCTGATAGGTTCATAAGAGTAGTAGTTGAGGGGCAAAAATCAGAAGCTCACAGTATTAATGCCGGTGTCCCTCGGGGATCCATCCTGGGCCCAACTCTTTTCCTGATCTACATTAATGATCTTCCAAATCATATCCTTACATCATTTGTAGACATTTATGCTGACGACACTACCATTTATGGTACCACATCTAAGACAGTAAACGACCAAGTTCTCTCCGATTCTCTCTCCTCTGATCTTGAGCACGTAGTACAATGGGGAAAGGAGTGGCTGGTTACTTTTAATGCATCTAAAACCAAGCTTCTCTCTTTACATCATCAACATTCTAATCCACATTTGTCATCAATTGAAATGAATGGCTCTCGTCTTAAGGAGGCCTCAAGTTTTGACAAGCTTCTGGGCTTGACCATTACTCCTGATCTTAAATGGAACATGTATATCAAATCTGTTGCCAAGGCCGCTGGAAAAATGGTGGGATCTTTCTATCGATCCAGTAGATATCTCACTGCTGATGCTATTCTCTACCTATATAAGAGCCAGGTACGTCCAAGGATGGAATACTGTTGCCACATCTGGGCAGGAGCTGCTAGAAAGGACTTGTCCTGCCTTGATAGAGTTCAAAATAGACTTCGTAGCCTCGTAGGAGATGTCCTTTTCTCCTCCTTGCAACCTCTATCTCACAGAAGAGATGTTGCGAGTTTGTCTCTGATGTATCGTTATTTTCATGGAAAGTGTTCAACTGAGCTTCAATCTTTGGTCCCCCCTCGCCAAACTTTCACAAGAAACACTCGTCTAGCTGTAAACACTATCAATAATTTCCCCCACTCTTTATCTGTGCCTAAACCTAAACGTAGATTCCATGAACAAAGGTTCTTTCTTAGAACTGCACACCTGTGGAATTGTCTTCCGTTTTCCTGCTTTCCGGCTGACTACAATATGGTTGTGTTCAAGTCTAAAGTAAATAAGTTCTTGATGAGCCGTTCCATATAAGTTATTAAATTTACCAAATTTTCATTACTAATGATTACTATATTGACCAATTTCTACTGTACACTCTTTAACCCTTATCCTTGAGTGGCCTCTGGGCCTTGATAATGTGGTGATCCCTTTGTAAAAAAAAAAAAAAAAAAAAAAAAACTATTTTGGACACTAAAATGGAATTTAATAAGAAAATATTTTGGACAATTAAATGGAATTTAATAAGTAACTATTTCGGACACTAAAATGGAATTTAATAAGAAACTATTTTGGACACTAAAATGGAATTTAATAAGAAACGATTTTGGACACTAAAATGGAATTTAATAAGAAAATATTTTGGACACTTAAATGGAATTTAATAAGAAACTATATTGGAAACTAAAATAGAATTTAATTCGTAGCTATTTTGGACACTAAAATGGAATTTAATAAGAAACTATATTTGACACTCAAATGGAATTTAATAAGTAACTATTTCGGACATTAAAATGGAATTTAATAAGAAACTATATTGGACACTAAAATGGAATTTAATGAGAAAATATTTCGGACACTAAAATGGAAATTAATAAGAAACTATATTGGACACTAAAATAGAATTTTATAAGAAAATATTTCGGACACTAAAATGGAAGTAAATAAGATACTATTTTGGACATTAAAATGGAATTTAATAAGAAACTATTTTGGACACTAAAATGGAATTTAATAAGAAACTATTTTGGACACGAAATGGAATTTAATAAGAAAATATTTTGGACACTAAAATGGAATTTAATAAGAAACTATTTGGAACACTACAATGGGATTTAATAAGACACTATTTTGGACACTAACATGGAATTTAATAAGAAAATATTTTGGACACTAAAATTGAATTTAATAAGAAAATATTTTGGACACTAAAATGGAATTTAATAAGAAACTATTTAGGACACTAAAATGGAATGTAATAAGAAACTATTTTGGACACTAAAATGGAATTTAATAAGAAACTATATTGGACACTAAAATGGAATTTAATAAGAAACTATTTTAGACACTAAAATGGAATTTAATAAGAAACTATTTTGGAAACTAAAATGGAATTTAATAAGAAACTATTTTGGACACTAAAATGGAATTTAATAAGAAACTATATTGGAAACTAAAATGGAATTTAATTAGAAACGATTTCGGAAACTAAAATAGAATTTAATAAGAAAATATTTTGGACAGTAAAATGGAATTTAATAAGAAAGTATTTTGGACACTAAAATGGAATTTAATAAGTAACTATTTCGGACAATGAAATGGAATTTAATAAGATACTATTTTGGACATTAAAATGGAATTTAATAAGAAACTATATTGGACACAAAAATGGAATTTAATAAGTAAATATTTTGGACACTAAAATGGAATTTAATAAGAAAATATTTTGGACACTAAAATGGAATTTAATAAGAAACTATATTGGACACTAAAATGGAATATAATAAGTAGCTATTTTGGACACTAAAATGGAATTTAATAAGACACTATATTTGACACTAAAACAGAATTTAATAAGTAACTATTTCGGACACTAAAATGGAATTTAATAAGAAACTAATTTGGACACTAAAATGGAATTAAATAAAAACCTATATTAGACACTAAAATGGAATTTAATAAGAAACTATATTGGACACTAAAATAGAATTTTACAAGAAAATATTTCGGACACTAAAATGGAAGTAAATAAGATACTATTTTGGACATAAAAATGGAATTTAATAAGAAACTATATTGGACACTAAAATGGAATTTAATCAGAAATTATTTTGGACAGTAAAATGGAATTTAATAAGAAACTATTTAAGACACTAAAATGGAATTTAATAGGAAACTATTTTGGACACTAAAATGGAATTTAATAAGAAACTATTTTGGACACTAAAATGGAATTTAATAAGAAAATATTTTGGACACTAAAATGGAATTTTATAAGAAAATATTTTGGACACTAAAATGGAATTTAATAAGAAACTATTTTGGACACTAAAATGGAATTTAATAAGAAACTATTTCGGACACTAAAATGGAATTAATGAGAAACTATTTTGGACACTAAAACGGAATTTAATAAGAAACTATTTTGGACACTAAAATGGAATTTAATAAGAAACTATTGTGGACACTAAAATGGAATTTAATAAGAAATTATTTTGGACACTAAAATGGAATTTAATAAGAAACTATTTTAGACACTAAAATGGAATTTAATAAGAAACTATTTTGGACGCTAAAATGGAATTTAATAAGAAAATATTTTGGACACTAAAATGGAATTTAATAAGAAACTATATTGGACACTAAAATGGAATTTAATTAGAAACGATTTCGGACACTAAAATAGAATTTAATAAGAAAATATTTTGGACAGTAAAATGGAATTTAATAAGAAAGTATTTTGGACACTAAAATGGAATTTAATAAGTAACTATTTCGGACAATAAAATAGAATTTAATAAGATACTATTTTGGACATTAAAATGGAATATAATAAGAAACTATATTGGACACTAAAATGGAATTTAATAAGAAAATATTTTGGACACTAAAATGGAATTTAATAAGAAAATATTTTGGACACTAAAATGGAATTTAATAAGAAACTATTTTGGACACTAAAATGGAATTTAATAAGAAACTATTTTGGACACTAAAATGGAATTTAATAAGATACTATTTTGGACACTAAAATGGAATTAAATAAGAAAATATTTTGGACACTTAAATGGAATTTAATAAGTAACTTTTTCGGACACTAAAATGGAATTTAATAAGTAACTTTTTCGGACACTAAAATGGAATTTAATAAGAAACTATGTGTGACACTAAAATGGAATTTAATAAGAAAATATTTTGGACACTAAAATGGAATTTAATAAAAAACTATATTGGAAACTAAAATGGAATTTAATCAGTAGCTATTTTGGACATAAAATGGAATTTAATAAGAAACTATATTTGACACTAAAATAGAATTAAATAAGTAACTATTTCGGACACTAAAATGGAATTTAATACGAAACTAATTTGGACACTAAAATGGAATTTAATAAAAACCTATATTAGACACTAAAATGGAATTTAATAAGAAACTATTTTGGAGACTAAAATTGAATTTTATAAGAAAATATTTCGGACACTAAAATGGAAGGAAATAAGATACTATTTTGGACATAAAAATGGAATTTAATAAGTAACTATGTCGGACACTAAAATGGAATTTAATAAGAAACTATTTTGGACACTAAAATGGAATTTAATAAGAAAATATTTTGGACACTAAAATGGAATTTTATAAGAAAATATTTTGGACACTAAAATGGAATTTAATAAGAAACTATTTTGGACACTAAAACGGAATTTAATAAGAAAATATTTTGGACACTAAAATGGAATTTAATAAGAAGATATTTTGGACAGTAAAATGGAATTTAATAAGAAACTATTTTGGACACTAAAATGGAATTTAAAAAGAAAGTATTTTGGACACTAAAATTGAATGTAATAAAAAACTATTTTCGACACTAAAACGGAATTTAATAAGAAACTATTTCGGACACTAAAATGGAATTTAATAAGAAAATATTTTGGACACTAAAATGAAATTTAATAAGAAACTATATGAGACACTAAAATTGGATTTTAATAAGAAAATATTTCGGACACTAAAATGGAAGTTAATATGATACTATTTGGGACATTAAAATGGAATTTAATAAGAAACTATATTGGACACTAAAATGGAATTTAATAAGAAACTAGATTGGACACTAAAATGGAATTTAATAAGAAAATATTTTGGACACTAAAATGGAATTTAATAAGAAATTATATTGGACACTAAAATGGAATTTAATAAGAAAATATTTTGGACACTAAAATGGAATTTAATAAGAAAATATTTTGGACACTAAAATGGAATTTAATAAGAAACTATTTTGGACACTAAAATGGAATTTAATAAGAAACTATTTCGGACACTAAAATGGAATTAATGAGAAAATATTTTTGACACTAAAATGGAATTTAACAGGAAACTATATTGGACACTAAAATGGAATTGATAAGAAACTATTTCGGACACTAAAATTGAATTTAATAAGAAACTATTTTGGACACTAAAATGGAATGTAATAAGAAACTATATTGGACACTAAAATGAAATTTAATAAGTAACTATATCGGACACTAAAATTGAATTTAATAAGTAACTATTTCGGACACTAAAAAAGAATTTTATAAGAAAATATATTGGACACTAAAATGGAATTTTATAAGAAAATATTTCGGACACTAAAATTGAAGTTAATAAGAAACTATTTCGGACATTAAAATGGAATTTAATAAGAAACTTTTTGGACACTAAAATGGAATTTAATAAGAAAATATTTTGGACAGTACAATGGAATTTAATAAGAAACTATATTGGACACTAAAATGGAATTTAATAAGTAGCTATTTTGGACACTAACATTGAATTTAATAAAAAACTATTTCGGACACTAAAATGGAATTTAATAAGAAACTAATTTGGACACAAAAATGGAATTTAATAAAAAACTATATCAGACACTAAAATGGAATTTAATAAGAAACTATATTGGACACTAAAATGGAATTTTATAAGAAAATATTTCCGACACTAAAATGGCATTTAAGAAGATACTATTTTGGACACTAAAATGGAATGTAATAAGAAACTATATTGGACACTAAAATAGAATTTAATAAGAAAATATTTTGGACACTAAAATGGAATTTAATAAGAAACTATTTTGGACACTAAAATGGAATTTAATAAGAAATATTCTAGACACTAAAATAGAATTTAATAAGAAAATATTTTGGACGCTAAAATGGAATTTAATAAGACACTATAATGGACACTAAAATGGAATTTAATAAGAAATTATGTTGGACACTAAAATGGAATTTAATAAGTAACTATTTCGGACACTAAAATGGAATTTAATAAGAAGATATTTTGAACACTAAAATGGAATTTAATAAGAAGATATTTAGGACAGTAAAATGGAATTTAATAAGAAACTATTTTGGACACTAAAATGGAATTTAAAAAGAAAGTATTTTGGACACTAAAATTGAATGTAATAAGAAACTATTTTCGACACTAAAACGGAATTTAATAAGAAACTATTTCGGACACTAAAATGGAATTTAATAAGAAAATATTTTGGACACTAAAATGAAATTTAATAAGAAACTATATGAGACACTAAAATTGGATTTTAATAAGAAAATATTTCGGACACTAAAATGGAAGTTAATATGATACTATTTGGGACATTAAAATGGAATTTAATAAGAAACTATATTGGACACTAAAATGGAATTTAATAAGAAACTAGATTGGACACTAAAATGGAATTTAATAAGAAAATATTTTGGACACTAAAATGGAATTTAATAAGAAATTATATTGGACACTAAAATGGAATTTAATAAGAAACTATTTTGGACACTAAAATGGAATTTAATAAGAAAATATTTTGGACACTAAAATGGAATTTAATAAGAAACTATTTTGGACACTAAAATGGAATTTAATAAGAAACTATTTCGGACACTAAAATGGAATTAATGAGAAAATATTTTTGACACTAAAATGGAATTTAATAAGAAACTATATTGGACACTAAAATGGAATTGATAAGAAACTATTTTGGACACTAAAATTGAATTTAATAAGAAACTATTTTGGACACTAAAATGGAATGTAATAAGAAACTATATTGGACACTAAAATGAAATTTAATAAGTAACTATATCGGACACTAAAATTGAATTTAATAAGTAACTATTTCGGACACTAAAATGGAATTTTATAAGAAAATATATTGGACACTAAAATGGAATTTTATAAGAAAATATTTCGGACACTAAAATTGAAGTTAATAAGAAACTAATTCGGACATTAAAATGGAATTTAATAAGAAACTATTTTGGACACTAAAATGGAATTTAATAAGAAAATATTTTGGACAGTACAATGGAATTTAATAAGAAACTATATTGGACACTAAAATGGAATTTAATAAGTAGCTATTTTGGACACTAACATTGAATTTAATAAGAAACTATATTGGACACTAAAATGGAATTTTATAAGAAAATATTTCCGACACTAAAATGGCATTTAAGAAGATACTATTTTGGACACTAAAATTGAATGTAATAAGAAACTATATTGGACACTAAAATAGAATTTAATAAGAAAATATTTTGGACACTAAAATGGAATTTAATAAGAAACTATTTTGGACACTAAAATGGAATTTAATAAGAAATATTCTGGACACTAAAATAGAATTTAATAAGAAAATATTTTGGACACTAAAATGGAATTTAATAAGACACTATAATGGACACTAAAATGGAATTTAATAAGAAATTATGTTGGACACTAAAATGGAATTTAATAAGTAACTATTTCGGACACTAAAATGGAATTTAATAAGAAGATATTTTGGACACTAAAATGGAATTTAATAAGAAGATATTTTGGACAGTAAAATGGAATTTAATAAGAAACTATTTTGGACACTAAAATGGAATTTAAAAAGAAAGTATTTTGGACACTAAAATTGAATGTAATAAGAAACTATTTTCGACACTAAAACGGAATTTAATAAGAAACTATTTCGGACACTAAAATGGAATTTAATAAGAAAATATTTTGGACACTAAAATGAAATTTAATAAGAAATTATATGAGACACTAAAATTGGATTTTAATAAGAAAATATTTCGGACACTAAAATGGAAGTTAATATGATACTATTTGGGACATTAAAATGGAATTTAATAAGAAACTATATTGGACACTAAAATGGAATTTAATAAGAAACTAGATTGGACACTAAAATGGAATTTAATAAGAAAATATTTTGGACACTAAAATGGAATTTAATAAGAAATTATATTGGACACTAAAATGGAATTTAATAAGAAACTATTTTGGACACTAAAATGGAATTTAATAAGAAAATATTTTGGACACTAAAATGGAATTTAATAAGAAACTATTTTGGACACTAAAATGGAATTTAATAAGAAACTATTTCGGACACTAAAATGGAATTAATGAGAAAATATTTTTGACACTAAAATGGAATTTAATAAGAAACTATATTGGACACTAAAATGAAATTGATAAGAAACTATTTCGGACACTAAAATTGAATTTAATAAGAAACTATTTTGGACACTAAAATGGAATGTAATAAGAAACTATATTGGACACTAAAATGAAATTTAATAAGTAACTATATCGGACACTAAAATTGAATTTAATAAGTAACTATTTCGGACACTAAAATGGAATTTTATAAGAAAATATATTGGACACTAAAATTGAATTTTATAAGTAAATATTTCGGACACTAAAATTGAAGTTAATAAGAAACTATTTCGGACATTAAAATGGAATTTAATAAGAAACTATTTTGGACACTAAAATGGAATTAATAAGAAAATATTTTGGACAGTACAATGGAATTTAATAAGAAACTATATTGGACACTAAAATGGAATTTAATAAGTAGCTATTTTGGACACTAACATTGAATTTAATAAGAAACTATATTGGACACTAAAATGGAATTTTATAAGAAAATATTTCCGACACTAAAATGGCATTTAAGAAGATACTATTTTGGACACTAAAATGGAATGTAATAAGAAACTATATTGGACACTAAAATAGAATTTAATAAGAAAATATTTTGGACACTAAAATGGAATTTAATAAGAAACTATTTTGGACACTAAAATGGAATTTAATAAGAAATATTCTGGACACTAAAATAGAATTTAATAAGAAAATATTTTGGACACTAAAATGGAATTTAATAAGACACTATAATGGACACTAAAATGGAATTTAATAAGAAATTATGTTGGACACTAAAATGGAATTTAATAAGTAACTATTTCGGACACTAAAATGGAATTTAATAAGAAACTATTTTGGACACGAAAATGGAATTTTATAAGAAACTATTTTGGACACTAAAATGGAATTTAATAAGCAAATATTTCGGACACTTAAATGGAATGTAATAAGTAACTATTTCGGACACTAAAATTGAATTTAATAAGAAAATATTTTGGACACTAAAATGGAATTTAATAAGAAAATATTTTGGACACTAAAATGGAATTTAATAAGAAACTATTTTGGACACTAAAATGGAATTTAATAAGAAACTATATTGGAAACTACAATGGAATTTAATAAGTAGCTATTTTGGACACTAAAATGGAATTTAATAAGAAACTATATTTGACACTAAAAAAGAATTTAATAAGTAACTATTTCGGACACTAAAATGGAATTTAATAAGAAACTAATTTGGACACTAAAATGGAATTTAATAAAAACCTATATTAGACACTAAAATGGAATTTAATAAGAAACTATATTCGACACTAAAATAGAATTTTATAAGAAAATATTTCGGACACTAAAATGGAAGTAAATAAGATAATATTTTGGACATAAAAATTGAATTTAATAAGAAACTATATTGGACACTAAAATGGAATTTAATAAGAAATTATTTTGGACACTAAAATGGAATTTAATCAGAAACTATCTCGGACACTAACATAGAATTTAATAAGAAAATATTTCGGACAGTAAAATGGAATTTAATAAGAAAGTATTTTGGACACTAAAATGGAATTTAATAAGTAACTATTTCGGACAATAAAATGGAATTTTATTTTTATACTATTTTGAACATTAAAATGGAATTTAAAAAGAAACTATATTGGACACTAAAATGGAATTAAATAAGAAAATATTTTGGACACTAAAATGGAATTTAATAAGAAACAATTTTGGACACTAAAATGGAATTTAATAAGAAACTATTTTCGACACTAAAATGGAATTTAATAAGAAAATATTTTGGACACTAAAATGGAATTTAATAAGAAAATATTTTGGACACTAAAATGGAATTTAATAAGAAACTATTTTGGACACTAAAATGGAATTTAATAAGAAACTATTTTGGACACTAAAATGGAATTAAATAAGAAAATATTCTGGACACTAAAATGGAATTTAATAAGAAAATATTTTGGACACTAAAATGGAATTTAATAAGAAACTATATTGGACAGTAACATGGAATTTAATACGAAACTATGTTGGACACTAAAATGGAATTTAATAAGTAACTATTTCGGACACTAAAATGGAATTTAATAAGATACTATTTTGGACACAAAAATGGAATTTAATAAGAAACTATTTTGGACACTAAAATGGAATTTAATAAGAAAATAATTTGGACACTTAAATGGAATTTAATAAGAAACTATTTGGGACACTAAAATGGAATTTAATAAGAAACTATATTGGACACTTAAATGGAATTTAATAAGAAACTATTTTGGACACTAAAATGGAATTTAATAAGAAACTATATTGGACACTAAAATGGAATTTAATAAGAAACTATATTGAAAACTAAAATGGAATTTAATCAGTAGCTATTTTGGACACTAAAATGGAATTTTATAAGAAACTATATTTGACACTAAAACAGAATTAAATAAGTAACTATTTCGGACACTAAAATGGAATGTAATACGAAACTAATTTGGACACTAAAAATGAATTTAATAAAAACCTATATTAGACACTAAAATGGAATTTAATAAGAAACTATATTCTACACTAAAATTGAATTTTATAAGAAAATATTTCGGACACTAAAATGGAAGGAAATAAGAAACTATTTTGGACACTAAAACGGAATTTAATAAGAAAATATTTTGGACACTAAAATTGAATTTAATAAGAAGATATTTTGGACACTAAAATGGAATTTTATAAGAAACTATTTTGGACACTGAAATGGAATTTAAAAAGAAAGTATTTTGGACACTAAAATGGAATGTAATAAGAAACTATTTTCGACACTAAAACGGAATTTAATAAGAAACTATTTCGGACACTAAAATGGAATTTAATAAGAAAATATTTTGGACACTAAAATGGAATTTAATAAGAAACTATTTTGGACACTAAAATAGAATTTAATAAGAAACTATTTCGGACACTAAAATGGAATTAATGAGAAAATATTTTTGACACTAAAATGGAATTTAATAAGAAACTAGATTGGACACTAAAATGGAATTAAATAAGAAACTATTTTGGACACTAAAATGGAATTTAATAAGAAACTATATTGGACACTAAAATGAAATTTAATAAGTAACTATATCGGACACTGAAATTGAATTTAATAAGAAACTATTTCGGACACTAAAATGGAATTTTATAAGAAAATATATTGGACACTAAAATGGAATTTAATAAGAAAATATTTCGGACATTAAAATGCGATTTAATAAGAAACTATTTTGGACACTAAAATTGAATTTAATAAGCAAATATTTAGGACACTTAAATAGAATTTAATAAGTAACTATTTCGGACACTAAAATGAAATTTAATAAGAAACTATTTTGGACACTAAAATGGAATTTAATAAGAAAATATTTTGGACACTAAAATGGAATTTAATAAGAAACCATTTTGGACACTAAAATGGAATTTAATAAGAAACTATATTGGAAACTAAAATGGAATTTAATAAGTAGCTATTTTGGACACTAAAATGGAATTTAATAAGAAACTATATTTGACACTCAAAAAGAATTTAATAAGAAACTATTTCGGACACTAAAATGGAATTTAATACGAAACTAATTTGGACACTAAAATGGAATTTAATAAAAACTTATATTAGACACTAAAATGGAATTTAATAAGAAACTATATTCGACACTAAAATGGAATTTTATAAGAAAATATTTCGGACACTAAAATGGAAGTAAATAAGATACTATTTTGGACACTAAAATGGAATTTAATAAGACACTATATTGGACACTTAAATGGAATTTAATAAGAAACTATTTTGGACACTTAAATGGAATTTAATAAGAAAATATGTTGGACACTAAAATGAAATTTAATAAGAAATTATTTTGGACACTAAAATGGAATTTAATAAGCAAATATTTTGGACACTAAAACGGAATTTAATAAGAAATATTTTGGACACTAAAATGGAATTTAATAAGAAAATATTTTCGACACTAAAACGGAATTTAATAAGAAACTATATAAGACGCAAAAATCGAATTTAATAAGAAAATATTTTGGACACTAAAATGGAATTTAATAAGAAACTATATTGGACACTAAAATGGAATTTAATAAGAAAATATTTCGGACACTAAAATTGAAGTTCATAAGATACTATTTGGGACATTAAAATGGAATTTAATAAGAAACTATATTGGACACTAAAATGGAATTTAATAAGAAACTATTTTGGACACTAAAATGGAATTTAATAAGAAACTATTTCGGACACTAAAATGGAATTAATGAGAAAATATTTTTGACACTAAAATTGAATTTAATAAGAACCTATATTGGACACTAAACAGGAATTTAATAAGAAACTCTTTCGGACACTCAAATTGAATTTAATATGAAACTAATTTGGACACTAAAATAAAATTTAATAAAAAACTATATCAGACACTAAAATGGAATTTAATAAGAAACTATATTGGACACTAAAATGGAATTTTATAAGAAAATATTTCGGACACTAAAATGGAATTTAATAAGATACTATTTTGGACATTAAAATGGAATGTAATAAGAAACTATATTGGACACTAAAATAGAATTTAATAAGAAAATATTTTGGACACTAAAATGGAATTTAATAAGAAACTATTTTGGACACTAAAATGGAAGTTAATAAGAAACTATTTTGGACACTAAAATGGAATTTAATAAGAAAATATGTTGGACACTAAAATGGAATTTAATAAGAAAATATTTTGGACACTAAAATGGAATTTAATAAGAAACTATATTGGACACTAAAATGGAATTTTATAAGTAGCTATTTTGGACACTAAAATGGAATTTAGTAAGAAACTATTTTAAACACATAAAATGGAATTTAATAAGAAACTATTTTGGACACTTAAATGGAATTTAATAAGAAACTATATTGGACACTAAAATGGAATTTAATAAGAAAATATTTTGGACACTAAAATGGAATTTAATAAGAAACTATTTCGGACACAAAAATGGAATTTTATAAGAAACTATTTCGGACACTAAAATGGAATTAATAAGAAAATATGTTGGACACTAAAATGGAATTTAATATGAAACTATATTGGACACTAAAATGGAATTAAATAAGAAAATATTTCGGACACTAAAATGGAAGTTAATAAGATACTATTTGTGACATTAAAATGGAATTTAATAAGAAACTATATTTGACACTAAAATGGAATTTAATAAGAAACTATTTTGGACACTAAAATGGAATTTAATAAGAAAATATTTTGGACACTAAAATGGAATTTAATAAGAAACTATATTGGACACTAAAATGGAATTTAATAAGAAACTATTTCGGACACTAAAATATAATTTATTAAGAAACTATTTTGGACACTAAAATGGAATTTGATAAGAAACTACATTGGACACTAAAATTAAATTTAATAAGTAACTATATCGGACACTAAAATTGAATTTAATAAGTAACTATTTCGGACACTAAAATGGAATTTAATAAGAAAATATAATTGACACTAAAATGGAATTTTATAAGAAAATATTTCGGACACTAAAATGGAATTTAATAAGAAACTATTTTGGACACTAAAATGGAATTTAATAAGAAACTATATTGGACACTAAAATGGAATTTAATAAGTAGCTATTTTGGACACTAAAATGGAATTTAATAAGAAACTATATTTGACACTAAAATGGAATTTAATAAGTAACTATTTCGGACACTAAAATGGAATTTAATAAGAAACTAATTTGGACACTAAAATGGAATTTTATAAGAAAATATTTCGGACACTAAAATGGAATTTAATAAGAAACTTTTTTGGACACTAAAATGGAATTTAATAAGAAACTATATTGGACACTAAAATGGAATTTAATAAGCAAATATTTTGGACACTAAAATGGAATTTAATAAGAAACTATATTGGACACTAAAATGGAATTTTATAAGTAGCTATTTTGGACACTAAAATGGAATTTAGTAAGAAACTATTTCGGACACTAAAATGGAATTTAATAAGAAAATATTTTGGACACTAAAATGGAATTTAATAAGAAACTATATTGGACACTAAAATTGAATTTAATAAGAAAATATGTTGGACACTAAAATGGAATTTTATAAGAAACTATTTCGGACACTTAAATGGAATTAATAAGAAAATATTTTGCACACTAAAATGGAATTTAATAAGAAAATATTTTGGACACTAAAATGGAATTTAATAAGAAACTATTTCGGACACTAAAATGGAATTAATAAGAAAATATTTTGGACACTAAAATGGAATTTAATAAGAAACTATATTGGACACTAAAATGGAATTTAAAAAGAAATTATTTCGGACACTAAAATTTAATTTAATAAGAAACTATTTTGGACACTAAAATGGAATTTAAAAAGAAACTATATCTTACACAAAAATGGAATTTAATAAGACAATATTTTGGACACTAAAATGGAATTTAATAAGAAACTATATTGGACACTAAAATGGAATTAAATAAGAAAATATTTTGGACACTAAAATGGATGTTAATAAGATACTATTTGGGACATTAAAATGGAATTTAATAAGAAACTATATTTGACACTAAAATGGAATTTAATAAGAAACTATTTTGGACACTAAAATGGAATTTAATAAGAAAATATTTTGGACACTAAAATGGAATTTAATAAGAAACTATATTGGACACTAAAATTGAATTTAATAAGAAACTATTTCGGACACTAACATTGAATGTAATAAGAAACTATTTTGGACACTAAAATGGAATTTAATAAGAAACTACATTGGACACTAAAATTAAATTTAATAAGTAACTATATCGGACACTAAAATTGAATTTAATAAGTAACTATTTCGGACACGAAAATTGAATTTAATAAGAAACTATATTGGACACTAAAATGGAATTCAATAAGAAAATATTTCGGACACTAAAATGGAATTTAATAAGAAACTTTTTTGGACACTAAAATGGAAGTTAATAAGAAACTATTTTGGACACTAAAATGGAATTTAATAAGAAAATATGTTGGACACTAAAATGGAATTCAATAAGAAAATATTTTGGACACTAAAATGGAATTTAATAAGAAACTATATTGGACACTAAAATGGAATTTTATAAGTAGCTATTTTGGACACTAAAATGGAATTTAGTAAGAAACTATTTTAAACACATAAAATGGAATTTAATAAGAAACTATTTTGGACACTTAAATGGAATTTAATAAGAAACTATATTGGACACTAAAATTGAATTTAATAAGAAAATATTTTGGACACTAAAATGGAAGTTAATAAGAAACTATTTCGGACACTAAAATGGAATTTTATAAGAAACTATTTCGGACACTAAAATGGAATTAATAAGAAAATATGTTGGACACTAAAATGGAATTTAATATGAAACTATATTGGACACTAAAATGGAATTAAATAAGAAAATATTTCGGACACTAAAATGGAAGTTAATAAGATACTATTTGGGACATTAAAATGGAATTTAATAAGAAACTATATTTGACACTAAAATGGAATTTAATAAGAAACTATTTTGGACACTAAAATGGAATTTAATAAGAAAATATTTTGGACACTAAAATGGAATTTAATAAGAAACTATATTGGACACTAAAATGGAATTTAATAAGAAACTATTTCGGACACTAAAATATAATTTATTAAGAAACTATTTTGGACACTAAAATGGAATTTGATAAGAAACTACATTGGACACTAAAATTAAATTTAATAAGTAACTATATCGGACACTAAAATTGAATTTAATAAGTAACTATTTCGGACACTAAAATGGAATTTAATAAGAAAATATAATTGACACTAAAATGGAATTTTATAAGAAAATATTTCGGACACTAAAATGGAATTTAATAAGAAACTATTTTGGACACTAAAATGGAATTTAATAAGAAACTATATTGGACACTAAAATGGAATTTAATAAGTAGCTATTTTGGACACTAAAATGGAATTTAATAAGAAACTATATTTGACACTAAAATGGAATTTAATAAGTAACTATTTCGGACACTAAAATGGAATTTAATAAGAAACTAATTTGGACACTAAAATGGAATTTTATAAGAAAATATTTCGGACACTAAAATGGAATTTAATAAGAAACTATTTTGGACACTAAAATGGAATTTAATAAGAAACTATATTGGACACTAAAATGGAATTTAATAAGCAAATATTTTGGACACTAAAATGGAATTTAATAAGAAACTATATTGGACACTAAAATGGAATTTAATAAGTAGCTATTTTGGACACTAAAATGGAATTTAGTAAGAAACTATTTCGGACACTAAAATGGAATTTAATAAGAAAATATTTTGGACACTAAAATGGAATTTAATAAGAAACTATATTGGACACTAAAATTGAATTTAATAAGAAAATATGTTGGACACTAAAATGGAATTTTATAAGAAACTATTTCGGACACTTAAATGGAATTAATAAGAAAATATTTTGCACACTAAAATGGAATTTAATAAGAAAATATTTTGGACACTAAAATGGAATTTAATAAGAAACTATTTCGGACACTAAAATGGAATTAATAAGAAAATATTTTGGACACTAAAATGGAATTTAATAAGAAACTATATTGGACACTAAAATGGAATTTAAAAAGAAACTATTTCGGACACTAAAATTTAATTTAATAAGAAACTATTTTGGACACTAAAATGGAATTTAAAAAGAAACTATATCTTACACAAAAATGGAATTTAATAAGACAATATATTGGACACTAAAATGGAATTTAATAAGAAACTATATTGGACACTAAAATGGAATTAAATAAGAAAATATTTTGGACACTAAAATGGATGTTAATAAGATACTATTTGGGACATTAAAATGGAATTTAATAAGAAACTATATTTGACACTAAAATGGAATTTAATAAGAAACTATTTTGGACACTAAAATGGAATTTAATAAGAAAATATTTTGGACACTAAAATGGAATTTAATAAGAAACTATATTGGACACTAAAATTGAATTTAATAAGAAACTATTTCGGACACTAACATTGAATGTAATAAGAAACTATTTTGGACACTAAAATGGAATTTAATAAGAAACTACATTGGACACTAAAATTAAATTTGATAAGTAACTATATCGGACACTAAAATTGAATTTAATAAGTAACTATTTCGGACACGAAAATTGAATTTAATAAGAAACTATATTGGACACTAAAATGGAATTTTATAAGAAAATATTTCGGACACTAAAATGGAATTTAATAAGAAACTTTTTTGGACACTAAAATTGAATTTAATAAGAAACTATATTGGACACTAGAATCGAATTTAATAACTAGCTATGTTGGACACTAAAATGGAATTTAATAAGAAACTATATTGGACACTAAAATCGAATTTAATAAGTAACTATTTCGGACACTACAATGGAATTTAATAAGAAACTAATTTGGACACTAAAATGGAATTTAATAAAAAAACTATATTAGACACTAAAATTTAATTTAATAAGAAACTATATTGGACACTAAAATGGAATTTTATAAGAAAATATTTCGGACACTAAAATGGAATTTAATATGATACTATTTTGGACATTAAAATAGAATGTAATAAGAAACTATATTGGACACTAAAATAGAATTTAATAAGAAACTATTTTGGACACTAAAATGGAATTAAATAAGAAAATATTTTGGACACTAAAATGGATGTTAATAAGATACTATTTGGGACATTAAAATGGAATTTAATAAGAAACTATATTTGACACTAAAATGGAATTTAATAAGAAACTATTTTGGACACTAAAATGGAATTTAATAAGAAAATATTTTGGACACTAAAATGGAATTTAATAAGAAACTATATTGGACACTAAAATTGAATTTAATAAGAAACTATTTCGGACACTAACATTGAATGTAATAAGAAACTATTTTGGACACTAAAATGGAATTTAATAAGAAACTACATTGGACACTAAAATTAAATTTAATAAGTAACTATATCGGACACTAAAATTGAATTTAATAAGTAACTATTTCGGACACGAAAATTGAATTTAATAAGAAACTATATTGGACACTAAAATGGAATTTTATAAGAAAATATTTCGGACACTAAAATGGAATTTAATAAGAAACTTTTTTGGACACTAAAATGGAAGTTAATAAGAAACTATTTTGGACACTAAAATGGAATTTAATAAGAAAATATGTTGGACACTAAAATGGAATTCAATAAGAAAATATTTTGGACACTAAAATGGAATTTAATAAGAAACTATATTGGACACTAAAATGGAATTTTATAAGTAGCTATTTTGGACACTAAAATGGAATTTAGTAAGAAACTATTTTAAACACATAAAATGGAATTTAATAAGAAACTATTTTGGACACTTAAATGGAATTTAATAAGAAACTATATTGGACACTAAAATTGAATTTAATAAGAAAATATTTTGGACACTAAAATGGAATTTAATAAGAAACTATTTCGGACACTAAAATGGAATTTTATAAGAAACTATTTCGGACACTAAAATGGAATTAATAAGAAAATATGTTGGACACTAAAATGGAATTTAATATGAAACTATATTGGACACTAAAATGGAATTAAATAAGAAAATATTTCGGACACTAAAATGGAAGTTAATAAGATACTATTTGGGACATTAAAATGGAATTTAATAAGAAACTATATTTGACACTAAAATGGAATTTAATAAGAAACTATTTTGGACACTAAAATGGAATTTAATAAGAAAATATTTTGGACACTAAAATGGAATTTAATAAGAAACTATATTGGACACTAAAATGGAATTTAATAAGAAACTATTTCGGACACTAAAATATAATTTATTAAGAAACTATTTTGGACACTAAAATGGAATTTGATAAGAAACTACATTGGACACTAAAATTAAATTTAATAAGTAACTATATCGGACACTAAAATTGAATTTAATAAGTAACTATTTCGGACACTAAAATGGAATTTAATAAGAAAATATAATTGACACTAAAATGGAATTTTATAAGAAAATATTTCGGACACTAAAATGGAATTTAATAAGAAACTATTTTGGACACTAAAATGGAATTTAATAAGAAACTATATTGGACACTAAAATGGAATTTAATAAGTAGCTATTTTGGACACTAAAATGGAATTTAATAAGAAACTATATTTGACACTAAAATGGAATTTAATAAGTAACTATTTCGGACACTAAAATGGAATTTAATAAGAAACTAATTTGGACACTAAAATGGAATTTTATAAGAAAATATTTCGGACACTAAAATGGAATTTAATAAGAAACTATTTTGGACACTAAAATGGAATTTAATAAGAAACTATATTGGACACTAAAATGGAATTTAATAAGCAAATATTTTGGACACTAAAATGGAATTTAATAAGAAACTATATTGGACACTAAAATGGAATTTTATAAGTAGCTATTTTGGACACTAAAATGGAATTTAGTAAGAAACTATTTCGGACACTAAAATGGAATTTAATAAGAAAATATTTTGGACACTAAAATGGAATTTAATAAGAAACTATATTGGACACTAAAATTGAATTTAATAAGAAAATATGTTGGACACTAAAATGGAATTTTATAAGAAACTATTTCGGACACTTAAATGGAATTAATAAGAAAATATTTTGCACACTAAAATGGAATTTAATAAGAAAATATTTTGGACACTAAAATGGAATTTAATAAGAAACTATTTCGGACACTAAAATGGAATTAATAAGAAAATATTTTGGACACTAAAATGGAATTTAATAAGAAACTATATTGGACACTAAAATGGAATTTAAAAAGAAACTATTTCGGACACTAAAATTTAATTTAATAAGAAACTATTTTGGACACTAAAATGGAATTTAAAAAGAAACTATATCTTACACAAAAATGGAATTTAATAAGACAATATATTGGACACTAAAATGGAATTTAATAAGAAACTATATTGGACACTAAAATGGAATTAAATAAGAAAATATTTTGGACACTAAAATGGATGTTAATAAGATACTATTTGGGACATTAAAATGGAATTTAATAAGAAACTATATTTGACACTAAAATGGAATTTAATAAGAAACTATTTTGGACACTAAAATGGAATTTAATAAGAAAATATTTTGGACACTAAAATGGAATTTAATAAGAAACTATATTGGACACTAAAATTGAATTTAATAAGAAACTATTTCGGACACTAACATTGAATGTAATAAGAAACTATTTTGGACACTAAAATGGAATTTAATAAGAAACTACATTGGACACTAAAATTAAATTTGATAAGAAACTATATCGGACACTAAAATTGAATTTAATAAGTAACTATTTCGGACACGAAAATTGAATTTAATAAGAAACTATATTGGACACTAAAATGGAATTTTATAAGAAAATATTTCGGACACTAAAATGGAATTAAATAAGAAACTTTTTTGGACACTAAAATTGAATTTAATAAGAAACTATATTGGACACTAGAATCGAATTTAATAACTAGCTATGTTGGACACTAAAATGGAATTTAATAAGAAACTATATTGGACACTAAAATCGAATTTAATAAGTAACTATTTCGGACACTCAAATGGAATTTAATAAGAAACTAATTTGGACACTAAAATGGAATTTAATAAAAAAACTATATTAGACACTAAAATTTAATTTAATAAGAAACTATATTGGACACTAAAATAAAATTTTATAAGAAAATATTTCGGACACTAAAATGGAATTTAATATGATACTATTTTGGACATTAAAATAGAATGTAATAAGAAACTATATTGGACACTAAAATAGAATTTAATAAGAAACTATTTTGGACACTAAAATGGAATTTAATAAGAAAATATTTTGGACACTAAAATGGAATTTAATAAGAAACTATTTTGGACACTAAAATGGAATTTAATAAGAAACTATTTCGGACACTAAAATGGAATTTAATAAGAAACTATATTGGACACTAAAATGGAATTTAATAAGAAACTATATTGGACACTAAAATGGAATTTAATCAGTAGCTATTTTGGACACTAAAATGGAATTTAATAAGAAACTATTTTGGACACTAAAATGGAATTTAATAAGAAACTATATTTAACACTAAAATGGAATTTAATAAGAAACTATTTTGGACACTAAAATGGAATTTAATAAGAAAATATTTTGGACACTAAAATGGAATTTAATAAGAAACTATATTGGAAACTAAAATGGAATTTAATAAGAAACTATTTCGGACACTAAAATATAATTTATTAAGAAACTATTTTGGACACTAAAATGGAATTTGATAAGAAACTACATTGGACACTAAAATTAAATTTAATAAGTAACTATATCGGACACTAAAATTGAATTTAATAAGTAACTATTTCGGACACTAAAATGGAATTTAATAAGAAAATATAATTGACACTAAAATGGAATTTTATAAGAAAATATTTCGGACACTAAAATGGAATTTAATAAGAAACTATTTTGGACACTAAAATGGAATTTAATAAGAAACTATATTGGACACTAAAATGGAATTTAATAAGTAGCTATTTTGGACACTAAAATGGAATTTAATAAGAAACTATATTTGACACTAAAATGGAATTTAATAAGTAACTATTTCGGACACTAAAATGGAATTTAATAAGAAACTAATTTGGACACTAAAATGGAATTTTATAAGAAAATATTTCGGACACTAAAATGGAATTTAATAAGAAACTATTTTGGACACTAAAATGGAATTTAATAAGAAACTATATTGGACACTAAAATGGAATTTAATAAGCAAATATTTTGGACACTAAAATGGAATTTAATAAGAAACTATATTGGACACTAAAATGGAATTTTATAAGTAGCTATTTTGGACACTAAAATGGAATTTAGTAAGAAACTATTTCGGACACTAAAATGGAATTTAATAAGAAAATATTTTGGACACTAAAATGGAATTTAATAAGAAACTATATTGGACACTAAAATTGAATTTAATAAGAAAATATGTTGGACACTAAAATGGAATTTTATAAGAAACTATTTCGGACACTTAAATGGAATTAATAAGAAAATATTTTGCACACTAAAATGGAATTTAATAAGAAAATATTTTGGACACTAAAATGGAATTTAATAAGAAACTATTTCGGACACTAAAATGGAATTAATAAGAAAATATTTTGGACACTAAAATGGAATTTAATAAGAAACTATATTGGACACTAAAATGGAATTTAAAAAGAAACTATTTCGGACACTAAAATTTAATTTAATAAGAAACTATTTTGGACACTAAAATGGAATTTAAAAAGAAACTATATCTTACACAAAAATGGAATTTAATAAGACAATATTTTGGACACTAAAATGGAATTTAATAAGAAACTATATTGGACACTAAAATGGAATTAAATAAGAAAATATTTTGGACACTAAAATGGATGTTAATAAGATACTATTTGGGACATTAAAATGGAATTTAATAAGAAACTATATTTGACACTAAAATGGAATTTAATAAGAAACTATTTTGGACACTAAAATGGAATTTAATAAGAAAATATTTTGGACACTAAAATGGAATTTAATAAGAAACTATATTGGACACTAAAATTGAATTTAATAAGAAACTATTTCGGACACTAACATTGAATGTAATAAGAAACTATTTTGGACACTAAAATGGAATTTAATAAGAAACTACATTGGACACTAAAATTAAATTTAATAAGTAACTATATCGGACACTAAAATTGAATTTAATAAGTAACTATTTCGGACACGAAAATTGAATTTAATAAGAAACTATATTGGACACTAAAATGGAATTTTATAAGAAAATATTTCGGACACTAAAATGGAATTTAATAAGAAACTTTTTTGGACACTAAAATGGAATTTAATAAGAAACTATATTGGACACTAGAATCGAATTTAATAACTAGCTATGTTGGACACTAAAATGGAATTTAATAAGAAACTATATTGGACACTAAAATGGAATTTAATAAGTAGCTATTTTGGACACTAAAATGGAATTTAATAAGAAACTATATTTGACACTAAAATGGAATTTAATAAGTAACTATTTCGGACACTAAAATGGAATTTAATAAGAAACTAATTTGGACACTAAAATGGAATTTTATAAGAAAATATTTCGGACACTAAAATGGAATTTAATAAGAAACTATTTTGGACACTAAAATGGAATTTAATAAGAAACTATATTGGACACTAAAATGGAATTTAATAAGCAAATATTTTGGACACTAAAATGGAATTTAATAAGAAACTATATTGGACACTAAAATGGAATTTTATAAGTAGCTATTTTGGACACTAAAATGGAATTTAGTAAGAAACTATTTCGGACACTAAAATGGAATTTAATAAGAAAATATTTTGGACACTAAAATGGAATTTAATAAGAAACTATATTGGACACTAAAATTGAATTTAATAAGAAAATATGTTGGACACTAAAATGGAATTTTATAAGAAACTATTTCGGACACTTAAATGGAATTAATAAGAAAATATTTTGCACACTAAAATGGAATTTAATAAGAAAATATTTTGGACACTAAAATGGAATTTAATAAGAAACTATTTCGGACACTAAAATGGAATTAATAAGAAAATATTTTGGACACTAAAATGGAATTTAATAAGAAACTATATTGGACACTAAAATGGAATTTAAAAAGAAACTATTTCGGACACTAAAATTTAATTTAATAAGAAACTATTTTGGACACTAAAATGGAATTTAAAAAGAAACTATATCTTACACAAAAATGGAATTTAATAAGACAATATATTGGACACTAAAATGGAATTTTATAAGAAACTATATTGGACACTAAAATGGAATTAAATAAGAAAATATTTTGGACACTAAAATGGATGTTAATAAGATACTATTTGGGACATTAAAATGGAATTTAATAAGAAACTATATTTGACACTAAAATGGAATTTAATAAGAAACTATTTTGGACACTAAAATGGAATTTAATAAGAAAATATTTTGGACACTAAAATGGAATTTAATAAGAAACTATATTGGACACTAAAATTGAATTTAATAAGAAACTATTTCGGACACTAACATTGAATGTAATAAGAAACTATTTTGGACACTAAAATGGAATTTAATAAGAAACTACATTGGACACTAAAATTAAATTTGATAAGTAACTATATCGGACACTAAAATTGAATTTAATAAGTAACTATTTCGGACACGAAAATTGAATTTAATAAGAAACTATATTGGACACTAAAATGGAATTTTATAAGAAAATATTTCGGACACTAAAATGGAATTTAATAAGAAACTTTTTTGGACACTAAAATTGAATTTAATAAGAAACTATATTGGACACTAGAATCGAATTTAATAACTAGCTATGTTGGACACTAAAATGGAATTTAATAAGAAACTATATTGGACACTAAAATCGAATTTAATAAGTAACTATTTCGGACACTCAAATGGAATTTAATAAGAAACTAATTTGGACACTAAAATGGAATTTAATAAAAAAACTATATTAGACACTAAAATTTAATTTAATAAGAAACTATATTGGACACTAAAATGGAATTTTATAAGAAAATATTTCGGACACTAAAATGGAATTTAATATGATACTATTTTGGACATTAAAATAGAATGTAATAAGAAACTATATTGGACACTAAAATAGAATTTAATAAGAAACTATTTTGGACACTAAAATGGAATTTAATAAGAAAATATTTTGGACACTAAAATGGAATTTAATAAGAAACTATTTTGGACACTAAAATGGAATTTAATAAGAAACTATTTCGGACACTAAAATGGAATTTAATAAGAAACTATATTGGACACTAAAATGGAATTTAATAAGAAACTATATTGGACACTAAAATGGAATTTAATCAGTAGCTATTTTGGACACTAAAATGGAATTTAATAAGAAACTATTTTGGACACTAAAATGGAATTTAATAAGAAACTATATTTGACACTAAAATGGAATTTAATAAGAAACTATTTTGGACACTAAAATGGAATTTAATAAGAAAATATTTTGGACACTAAAATGGAATTTAATAAGAAACTATATTGGACACTAAAATGGAATTTAATAAGAAACTATTTCGGACACTAAAATATAATTTATTAAGAAACTATTTTGGACACTAAAATGGAATTTGATAAGAAACTACATTGGACACTAAAATTAAATTTAATAAGTAACTATATCGGACACTAAAATTGAATTTAATAAGTAACTATTTCGGACACTAAAATGGAATTTAATAAGAAAATATAATTGACACTAAAATGGAATTTTATAAGAAAATATTTCGGACACTAAAATGGAATTTAATAAGAAACTATTTTGGACACTAAAATGGAATTTAATAAGAAACTATATTGGACACTAAAATGGAATTTAATAAGTAGCTATTTTGGACACTAAAATGGAATTTAATAAGAAACTATATTTGACACTAAAATGGAATTTAATAAGTAACTATTTCGGACACTAAAATGGAATTTAATAAGAAACTAATTTGGACACTAAAATGGAATTTTATAAGAAAATATTTCGGACACTAAAATGGAATTTAATAAGAAACTATTTTGGACACTAAAATGGAATTTAATAAGAAACTATATTGGACACTAAAATGGAATTTAATAAGCAAATATTTTGGACACTAAAATGGAATTTAATAAGAAACTATATTGGACACTAAAATGGAATTTTATAAGTAGCTATTTTGGACACTAAAATGGAATTTAGTAAGAAACTATTTCGGACACTAAAATGGAATTTAATAAGAAAATCTTTTGGACACTAAAATGGAATTTAATAAGAAACTATATTGGACACTAAAATTGAATTTAATAAGAAAATATGTTGGACACTAAAATGGAATTTTATAAGAAACTATTTCGGACACTTAAATGGAATTAATAAGAAAATATTTTGCACACTAAAATGGAATTTAATAAGAAAATATTTTGGACACTAAAATGGAATTTAATAAGAAACTATTTCGGACACTAAAATGGAATTTAATAAGAAAATATTTTGGACACTAAAATGGAATTTAATAAGAAACTATATTGGACACTAAAATGGAATTTAAAAAGAAACTATTTCGGACACTAAAATTTAATTTAATAAGAAACTATTTTGGACACTAAAATGGAATTTAAAAAGAAACTATATCTTACACAAAAATGGAATTTAATAAGACAATATTTTGGACACTAAAATGGAATTTAATAAGAAACTATATTGGACACTAAAATGGAATTAAATAAGAAAATATTTTGGACACTAAAATGGATGTTAATAAGATACTATTTGGGACATTAAAATGGAATTTAATAAGAAACTATATTTGACACTAAAATGGAATTTAATAAGAAACTATTTTGGACACTAAAATGGAATTTAATAAGAAAATATTTTGGACACTAAAATGGAATTTAATAAGAAACTATATTGGACACTAAAATTGAATTTAATAAGAAACTATTTCGGACACTAACATTGAATGTAATAAGAAACTATTTTGGACACTAAAATGGAATTTAATAAGAAACTACATTGGACACTAAAATTAAATTTAATAAGTAACTATATCGGACACTAAAATTGAATTTAATAAGTAACTATTTCGGACACGAAAATTGAATTTAATAAGAAACTATATTGGACACTAAAATGGAATTTTATAAGAAAATATTTCGGACACTAAAATGGAATTTAATAAGAAACTTTTTTGGACACTAAAATGGAATTTAATAAGAAACTATATTGGACACTAGAATCGAATTTAATAACTAGCTATGTTGGACACTAAAATGGAATTTAATAAGAAACTATATTTGACACTAAAATCGAATTTAATAAGTAACTATTTCGGACACTCAAATGGAATTTAATAAGAAACTAATTTGGACACTAAAATGGAATTTAATAAAAAAACTATATTAGACACTAAAATTTAATTTAATAAGAAACTATATTGGACACTAAAATGGAATTTTATAAGAAAATATTTCGGACACTAAAATGGAATTTAATAAGATACTATTTTGGACATTAAAATGGAATGTAATAAGAAACTATATTGGACACTAAAATAGAATTTAATAAGAAACTATTTTGGACACTAAAATGGAATTTAATAAGAAAATATTTTGGACACTAAAATGGAATTTAATAAGAAACTATTTTGGACACTAAAATGGAATTTAATAAGAAACTATTTCGGACACTAAAATGGAATTTAATAAGAAACTATATTGGACACTAAAATGGAATTTAATAAGAAACTATATTGGACACTAAAATGGAATTTAATCAGTAGCTATTTTGGACACTAAAATGGAATTTAATAAGAAACTATTTTGGACACTAAAATGGAATTTAATAAGAAACTATTTGGGACACTTAAATGGAATTTAATAAGAAACTATTTTGGACACTAAAATGGAATTTAATAAGAAAATATTTTGGACACTAAAATGGAATTTAATAAGAAAATATTTTGGACACTAAAAGGGAATTTAATAAGAAAATATTTCGGACACTAAAATGGAATTTAATAAGAAACTATATTGGACACTAAAATGAAATTTAATAAGTAACTATATCGGACACTAAAATTGAATTTAATAAGTAACTATTTCGGACACCAAAATGGAAGTTAATAAGAAACTATATTGGACACTAAAATGGAATTTAATAAGAAACTATGTGTTACACTAAAATGGAATTTAATAAGAAAATATTTCGGACACTAAAATGGAATTTAATAAGAAACTATTTTGGACACTAAAATGGAATTTCAATAGAAACTATATTTGACACTAAAATGGAATTTAATAAGTAACTATTTCGGACACTAAAATGGAATTTAATAAGAAACTATTTAATAAGAAAATATTTTGGACACTTAAATCGAATTTAATAAGAAACTATTTTCGACACTAAAATGGAATTTCAATAGAAACTATTTCGGACACTAAAATGGAAGTTAATAAGAAACTATATTGGACACTAAAATGGAATTTAATAAGAAACTATGTGTTACACTAAAATGGAATTTAATAAGAAAATATTTCGGACACTAAAATGGAATTTAATAAGAAACTATTTTGGACACTAAAATGGAATTTCAATAGAAACTATATTGGACACTAAAATGGAATTTTATAAGTAACTATTTCGGACACTAAAATGGAATTTAATAAGAAACTATTTAATAAGAAAATATTTTGGACACTTAAATCGAATTTAATAAGAAACTATTTCGGACACTAAAATGGAATTTTATAAGAAACTATTTCGGACACTAAAATGGAATTTAATAACAAAGTATTTTGGACAGTAAAATGGAATTTAATTAGAAACTATTTTGGACACTAAAATGGAATTTTATAAGAAACTATTTCGGACACTAAAATGGAATTTAATAAGAAAATATTTTGGACACTAAAATTGAATTTAATAAGAAACTATATTGGACACTAAAATGGAATTTAATAAGTAACTATGTCGGACACTAAAATGGAATTTAATAAGAAACTATTATAGACACTAAAATGGAATTTAATAATAAACTATATTGGACACTAAAATGGAATTTAATAAGAAAATATTTTGGACACTAAAATGGAATTTAATAAGAAACTATATTGGACACTAAAATGGAATTTAATAAGAAACTATTTTGGACACTAAAATGGAATTTAATAAGAAATTATTTCGGACACTAAAATGGAATTTAATAAGAAACTATTGTGGACACTCAAATGGAATTTAATAAGAAACTATATTGGACACTAAACTAGAATTTTATAAGTAACTATTTGGGACACTAAAATGGAATTTAATAAGAAAATATTTCGGACACTAAAATAGAATTTAATAAGAAACTATTTTGGACACTAAAATGGAATTTAATAAGAAAATATTTTGGACACTAAAATGGAATTTAATAAGAAACTATTTCGGACACTAAAATGGAATTTAATAAGAAACTATTTCGGACACTTAAATTGTATTTAATAAGAAACTATTTTGGACACTAAAATGGAATTTAATAAGAAACTATTTTGGACACTAAAATGGAATTTAATAAGAAACTATTTTGGACACTAAATGGAATTTTATAAGAAACTATTTCGGACACTAAAATGGTATTTAATAAGAAACTATTTTGGACACTAAATGGAATTTTCATTAGTTCATTATTAGACATGTTTCATACTGATCTTTTCAATGTTGGTGTATATATCGCCTCATGTATATCCGTGTGTGGGTTTTGGGGGTTACATATACACAAACATCATACCTTTTGTTATCGTGTTATTTCTTCTTCTTAACAACGTCGGACAATATTGGTGCTTTCATAATATTGTATCGTTAAGTTCTTCAATTATTCTGTCAGAGTTGCAAACCCTTTACCCCTCCCTAAATTCGTATTGAATAGATTACCTAATTCTATGTCGTGCTCAGCCAAAGATCGACATTCGACTATTCAACCTAATTAAACTCCACTAAAATTGCTTTCTAATTTATAAGGTCATCCCTGATGGTTTTCGCATAATCTATTTGTTATTCCCACACTCCAACTAACCTCTTGATTCAAAGTTACATTACAAACCTTTTTCGCCTTATTAGAGTTTAAAATATAATTTTCATCTCTATAGCGTTAAACGCTTTAAACGCGCAAACCGAATGGTCATATCTTAATAGCAACGTTCATATTACCCTGTTCTACTTATCTCCATGTCTTTTCGTTATAGTGAACATTTTTCCTTTTCAAATTCGCCATCTTCTTCGCTGTATCTAAACTGAGGTACAGCTAATCTACAAAAAAGAAAAATATCCACAATAACAGGAAAGGATAGAAAAACAACAGTATCTAGAATTCTCCTCAATTGATCACGTTTATCGTAGGTTTGCGCAGGTATGTAAGCATAACTACATGAGCAAATGGTGTCTATTTCAGGGTCATTATTCTGGATCTGGTTGCGCTTGTGGCAAAGCCCTTCATCTTCCAAAGTGAAAGGTTTAGAATGATCGAAAATGATGAATTAGTAAATCTAATTGCATTCGAGCATATTTTCTCCCGAAAAGACCAAGAACATTTTTATTCTTTAACTCTTTTTCCCCCGTAATAAATCATCTTTACATGCCGGAGAACCAAACGAAACAAATTAAATGCAATAATAACACAAGTGTGTTCATAGAGATATCGAGTTTGAAACTGCTGTGTTGAAAATTTTCTAGAAACTATGAGAATATTGTTTACATTACTAAACGTGTAGAAAATGTTCAGTTGTGTTGAGTATAGCTTCCATTACTGAATCTAAAATTGATTTTCTTTTCAATTTTGCGATATTTAAGGTAAATCTATATACTACTTAAAGTAGCCACGGCATTGAACGTTGCTTTAGGAATCGATTTTCGATTGGATACAAACTCCATCAGCAATTAATTAAAGTCAAACAAAGAAACAAAGATAGTCACTGCATAAATTTCGTTTTTACTATAAAATCGCAAGTCTATAGCTTTCTTTTTTTCCGTTATTTTTTCCACATTCGAAGAACGTGAGAATTGGTCCTTGAAAATAGCCTCTGTACTCTGTACCGATTAATGCAAGGAGATACATTTACGAATTATACGACATTATTTCCAGAGAAACACACACATACCACCCACCGAAGTCACGTACACATACTCCATATATACTCTCCCCATGGCAAAACAGGTACTAGTGTATTCACACAGATTTTCATGCCTATCTAATTTAGACATACGTAAATGCACACGGCGCCAACCCAAATGACCGCATATACTCAATTCTCTTTACAGAAAAAACAACTCCTATTTTACCCGAATGTTTTTGGATACTTTTATCTGTCGTTTTCTTAAAAAGTTGTCAATGAAAATGTGCTACGTTTTATGAATGAATTTTGCCATTTATTCTTTTAGTATTGTGTTTTCTTGTATAATTCTACTAAAACTCTTATGTTATTTTATCTTACATGTCATTGTCTACCATACAAGAATAACGTAAAAAGTGCGAATGATAAAACGTGATAAAACGAATGAATTGATGAGAATAATTAAGAAAGAACCTAATAAGGTTGTCTACACTTGTAGACTTTACATTGAATTGTGTGTAAAGAGTTAGACAACGGTGTAATTGCAACTTTAGTTTCTCTCTTCGAGAAGTAGTTCGTTTATTGATAGTCGTATGAGGCGCCACTACCGAGGAGTGCCGACTACACTGCATATTCATTTGTTGCAGGCCAAAGTGCATTTACTCTATGGCTCATACTTTTCAAACCCTGCCTGATCTCATGTCTAACCTTAAGGAGGTAAATAAAATTAATTGCAGAGGTTGGGAGTACAGGTTTGGCGGTTTGTCTGGTTGCTGTTTCTGACTCACAGTACACTAACCCTAACACTATGGTAGCGCTTAGAGCGACTGCTCCATCATCGGTTGTAAAATATCGAGATAGTTGTTGTGCTATGTTGTGCATGGAAAGGGACATTGTAGTTATGATTGGTGGGCTTTCTCCAGGGGAAAACTGTATTGACAAGACACGGTTAATAGCCTACTACGCATATTTGGCATTAGCCTGTACGCATATTTGGCATTAAAACTGACCCACTTGCTAACAATTAACCCCCAGTCTAAGAAGTATATATAATAAGATCCTAAACAAAAACGGAATAAAATGAACTCCAAACAAGAATATCACGATCAAACAAAACAATTAACTGAGAATCGCATTCATAAATATCCGTGGGCTCAGAAGTAACCTAGCAGATTCATACGATTTTCTTTTCTCCCTGGATATCTTAGCAATAAGAGAAACACACTTAAACTCCTCAATCCCCTTTAATTTATTTAACATGACAGGATAACTCCATCTCTGTGATAATGACTTGGATAGATCAATGGACGGACTTGGAGTTTATATTCGTAGCACCCCCCTGTAAAGAAAGCAAAATCTAGAATCAAATGCTCAGGCCTTCATGTGCTACCCTTCAACGTTAGTTACTTATATTTTCCTTACAATTTTCCCTCGAATCCAAACTTTACCTTGATCGACGATGTCTCTGATAGATGTAGCACTTTCCTTAGATACTAACGCCTAAGTAAATGTGTTTCGTGACCCTAATGTCCATAATAGGAATTGACTTGACTTCTATAATTGCACAGATGTAGCTGGATGCTGTACTCATAGTTTCTCTATAGCTCTTTTCCGTATACTGAGGGCCATGTTCCTGACACGTCTACCAAATTGTGAAGATGAGCAAGCTTCCCTCTTAGACCACAGTAGCCGATAATTGTGTAAAGAATGCTCATAGTCCAATCGGAAACACCAACTACTTTGTGGTATAGCAGACATCATCCTTAAATCCCAACCCCAAATTTAGGAGCCGGTACTCAAAACGACAAGTTACTACAAAACGGTTGATGGGGAAGCCCCTAGAGAACACATTACAAATGCCCCATTTCCTTATATCGTTTCTTTTCCTGCTAAACCATGTGCCAATGAGATAACTGAATGGTGTAAACCAGGCCTTGAAGCACATGTTCCTACACGAAAGTATTATAGCGAGCCATAATCTCCACAATCGTTCACTTCAAATTCTACAATTGCTATTGCATAAATACAGCATACGTTCTGGCGATACGTTCGTCATGAGTCAAGTACAAATCGGCAAACTATATAGATGCGAGGAATAATTGTATGAGTAGAATAGTCACAGCTAAAAGGAGGCAGAGGCAGATAACCAGAAAACGAGTCGCAAAAGGAGTTTTAATTTTTAGAAAAATTTATAATATTGTAGTAAGGGAAGGACAATAATTGCCCAGCAATTCTCCCCCATCTCCACCTTAGACACAACAATAAACTACATCAAATACCTTGTTAAGTTTTGGTTCGCAAAAAGCTGAAAAAACTTCCTCTGTTGCACTAGTGTACAAAAAGTCTGGTGAAAGACCTGACCCGCTCTATTTTCGCCCTATTAGTCTCCTTTTCCGCATTGCTTAAATCTTTAAGTCATTAATGAATCAATCAAGCATTAGTCAACCACCTCATTGAAGCTAATATTCTATCTTATAGACAATATATATTTATGCAAGCGCGTTCTACTCCAAATATCTTAATGGTCATCTTTGACAGCATGGATAAAGTGGTAAACTTGGATATATCCAAAATCTTTGATATAGTTTGACATTAAGGGCTTCTTAATAAAATTAAATCATACGGTATTACTGTATGAATGCTAAATGTAATTAAGTTTTCCTCATACAAGAAGAATATCAAAACAGTATAATATAAATACGGGAGTGCCTAAGGGCTTGATCCTTGCACATTTATTATTTCTAATATTCATAACATTGTGCCTGAAATTTATATATTTGCCTGATGATATAACGCTCTATAATATGCATGATAGAAAAACGCATGTATAAATATCTAATATAATAGGAGAATCCTTAGAAAAACACTTTCAATCCATAGTGGAATGTTCCGTAAATGGATGGAAACATTCAATGCTACTTAGACTAAGCTTTTTCCTTTCACAATTACAAGATGCCTTTTCAACCACCGATAGCCGGGATAATTAACACCCAACCTGAGAGCGCTATATCCAAACTTCTCGTCCTTTAATCTACATGTATTGAAGCAAATAAAATGAGGACGTTGAAATACTGCTTCAACGGCGGCTCCTTTATAGTTCTATAAAATTATTTACCCTAAAGAGTATTCTGTACAAAACCAACATCAACCCATACATGTAATAGTGTTGTCACGCGTGGGCTGGTGCATCTACCACTAGTTCCTCCTTCTTTGGCAAAATAAAAAAACGCCTCCAATCTAATAGATCTCACATTTTCAACTAAGTTACAACCCCAACCCCACAGCAGTGTTGCATCGTTCTGTATTTTTTACAAGTATTTTAATCGAGTGTGCACTTTGTCCACTCGACGTACATACTCTCGACAAACCTATTTAGCAATAAAATCCCATCCCTTCATTGTAGAGGACTCGAGATGCCAGAAAGCATTCTACTCTAACAGATTTTTTCCTCCGACTGCTAGACTTTGAAATTCCCTCCCAGTAATCTGCTTTCCTGGTTGTACTGACATGCAGAATTTTAAATGTAATGTAAACAGACATCTTGCTAATCTCCTCAAAACATTGTTCCAAGTGCATTAATCCTAAGTGGCAATGACTTGTTTGGGGAGAACCTGACTTAAAAAGATAGAAAATTAAAGAATTGTCAGAAGTTGGCGGAATGAAGATCAAAAAGAGTGAGAGTAGAAAAGGGAGTAAGGGAGATGCGAGGGAATAGTCAGAAAATGTTTATTATGATATTGGAGATTTTCGTAAATATTTGGAAATTCCAAATATCTTCTCGATTTTTATTGATTTTTGATTTAGTTCGAAACGTCATTTTTTTATTATTTAGTGATTAACATATTTCGATATTGCAATTTTCCTTCGAGATTATCCATTGGAAGTATCCATTACCGGTTCCAAGATCAAAGTTTCAATTTAAAATACTGATGGGCAATTCTTAAGTACACACACACATACACACTTACATACATGCATTCACGCGCACACTGGCTACCAGTTTGAGGTTACATTTGAGTAGATATTCGTTGTCTCAGATATCCTGTTTCACTGACTGTACTACTCTGCAGAAAGTTAAGTTTAAAGTGAACAGACATTTTGCTGCTCAACTGCCCTCGATGCCTTGTGAGACCCCAAATATTAGCCTCTTACGTTCAAAGTGGCAATATGCCTTGTTTGGAATTGAAAATGATTTTTTAATCTTTTTATTAATGGATTTAGGAAAAAAAAAGCAGGGAAGGCAAGACCTTTGTAATATCTTTCCTTAATGCGCGTGAGCTTAAAAATGACGTCATCGCTAAGGTTCTAGCAAGCCAAATCTGTCGAATAATCAGACTGTTGGTAATAAATCAAAGCATTTTACAAAAAGCATTAGAAAACTTTAAAATTGCATTAAAAAAGGAAAATGGTGATTTGTACTGAAACTCATCTATAATATAAAACTCACCTGTCTGTTTAAATGTATATATGCATGTATGTATGTATGTATGTATGTATGTATGTATGTATGTATGCATGTATGTATGTATGTATGTATGTATGTATGTATGTTTGCCTCCTACTTTCGACAGAGGCGAGGATTTTCACAAGATTTGTAGCATTTTAGAGCGCAAACCTTCGGACGATAAATAGTGAAAAATTGGCCAAAAACATTAATTCCTTCACCCTTAACTAGGCACTATAATACAGGGAAGGGTCGTTTTTTGCGCCGATATTAAAAAAATGTTATTATTTTTTTTTTTTTTTGCTTAATACACCCCCCAAACACTTACTAATGCCGGCCACCCAGGCTAGTCTATAATATAAATCTGACCTGTCTGTTTAAATGTATGTATGTATGTATGTATGTATGTGTGCCTAAAACTTTCGACTGAGGTGACAGATTTTCACGAGACTGTCATCGTTTTAGAGCGCGAACCTTCGGGCGACAAATATAAAAAAAATTGACTAAAAACATTAATTCCTTTATCCTCAACTGGGTACTTTTCTACAAGGATGGTTGCTTTTTTCGCCGATATTTTTTAAAGTTGTCCCCTCTTTTCGATATACTAGCCTTGATTTAAACCTTTGCATCTTCTAGTTTGGCGATGGATGCAGCAGGCAAAGGCGTCACGTTGTTTTCCTCATTCGTGGTACGGGTTCGAGTCTGTCTGCCTACTACAACTTTTTTTCACCCCCAAGCACTCGGGCAACGCCGGACACCAAGGCTAGTTCAATATTAAAAAAAAAAAATTCAAAACGAAAAAGTTTTGTGTTTATGGGTTAAAAGTAATTAAGCATTTCGTTGTTTGATGGATTTTAAAGACAAAAATCGTTCATTATTCGATAGAAATCCATCCAATAATTGTCACTATGAGATATTCCGACACTTATTGGGTGGATTTTAATCAGTATTTGGGGTTGTTGTTTTTTTATTCGAATTTTTAACGATTTTTGACGAATTTCGATTGCTTGTTTAGTTTAGCAGGTGAATAAAAAATGTAGTTTCCGTTAAGACACACAAAGCTTATACAGGAAGGGAGAGAAGTCATTATCTTGCTTTTGGTAACATTAATTTGTTATATATTTAATGATTGACTCTTTTCTTTTCCTGTGTTTGCTTCTTTGCTAAATCCCGAAAACGGTTTTGTCATTAGACGTTATCTACTTCCGGTTGTTTCTTGGAACACGTGACCAGATTCTATGGACCAAATCCAATGATGTCAACAGATTACATGAATTTAGTTTTTATTACAGAGAGCCGTGGAAGGTTATATCTAAGTTACATGCATTCCCTCTGAAACTCAAAACATTGTTTTAATATATAGTATGAGACGTATTTATATTTTTGAATAATAAACATTATTATTTGTTATGTCTACTAATAACCATTGTTATCAGTTTAATAACAGGTCAACATAACCAATGGACAACGAAGTATGAACTTGTCATGGCATTAGACTTTTTCTTTACCTCTGACTGTCATGGCCAACCACAATCAGAAGGCTAATAACTCCCGCTTTTTTTTGGCTGCAAGGGAGAGAACTGTTGTTTTTCATATTATCTTTCGCTTAGCGCCTTACATTATTATTGTTATCAAGATTTATCTGAAATGATATTTTTGAAAGTTGTGAAACCATAACTTTCTTTAAACGATGAAAAAATATAGTGACGTTTGCTTAACTATTCTTGTGCGATTAATTGAATTGTCGATAATAATAATTAATAATACATATATATATATATACATGTATATATATATATATATATATATATATATATAACTCATTCAAAATTGGTTGCTATGCTAATTGTACCACTCTCTATAATGATGCTGCTTCCCGACATCAATTGGAATATGCAATTGATCTTAAAGTTCGAATAGGTTCAGTTGGGATTAGAGTACAAAACTGGATGTTTCGTTTCAGTCTCTTAAGATTCAGCTCGTGTCCTTGAATCGTATGCTTTTTATTTATATCGTTCCTAACATTTCTATGGATACTTCAATTCTTGAAGAGAAAACAACTCTGGAAATACTTGGTGTACCTTCATCATCAAATCTTCAGTTGGATTGCGTACATTAAATCTATTGCGCTTTCTTCTTCTCATAAAGTCGGTTTTCTCTATAGTTTCAAACACTTTCTCACACTTGAGGCTATTCTCTTTTCGCAAATCTTCTATCAGACCTTGTAGGGCATATTTCGGGTGTCTGCCTTATTTGAAATTTCTTGATAAAGCTCAGAAAAGCATCTGTAATTTATTCTTTAATGTTCTTTCCTTCTCACAAACGTGATGTTGTAAGTTCCAGCCTTTCTATGAATACTATTATATTATTGTTTTCTTCAAAATTTTCTGATCTATTCCCTGCTACATTTATTCAACACGTTTGATTCTTTAGCATAGCAATCCTCAGAAAACTGATATTTTCGATATAATACAAATTCATATTCGAGTAGTTTTCTTTTTCAGAAATTGCAGACTTGTAGAAATTTTCCTGTCGATTATTTTCCTCGTACCAATTGTCTCGTTTTTTTTCAAAGCAGTAAACATCTCTTGACTTTTCGATCATATTTTTAACTCCTTAAACCATAAAAAATGTGAAGAAAATAATTTAAAACGTTTTATCCTATCCTCTGTCGTCTGCTCTGATGCTGTTTTCCTTTCAATAATCTATGCGGTTGTAAAAAGACTTTACATTAAAAGCACAGCATAATATTTTCAATACTGTATATAGTACAAATAAAGGATTTAAGAGGTGGCTCTTTGAATAGTTGTTTTGCATTTTAATAGTTCATAAAAAGTAATGTTTAGTGTTATTTATTTCAAATTATATTGTCTTATTTTTACTATACATTGTTTCCTCGAAATAAAAATATTCCATAGATCTAAAGAAACAAAGTTGCTTCACAGATTTTTTAGTTGTTAAACTTAATTATGAAAGGAATTGACGCTTTCTGGTGCTGTCATCATTTTAAACAAATAGAAGACAGTTTATCTTGCAAGAGAGGCGCCAGGGCTGGCCAGAACCTGTTGGATAATATGTTACACTTTTCACAATCGCATTGAAAGGTAAACAGCAACAGAACAGACGACAGAGGATGAGATAAAACGTTCTTAATTACTTTTTTCCGTTTTCGAAATATTCATTATCCAAGATAAAAATAAAAGTACAATGATGAGATGAATAGAAAAAAAATGACAGATTAATCAAAACTAAAGAATAGAATGATAAATTACTCGCCCTAAATAAAACAACACTACAGCTTTATTTTGAAACTTTCGTTGAAAAAAAAAATGTAGCCGCCTTCAGTCTCAATCACCGCCTCGATACTGATCCGGAACTGAGAGCATGCTTTTCTTCCACCGGCGGGAGCTCAGCCAATACTCGACGGACGTTGTAGGAGGTCATGTTTGTGATGTTCTCGACGTATGACTAAACGAAGTGGTCTAGCGGGTTCAGACCGGAGGAGAAGGGGGGGGGGCAGTGAGAGAAGGGTACAAAGTCGTAGCACTTCTTCTGAAGTCAAGCCTGGGTCTCTTTGGAATTGTGGGCCGGCGCAAAGTCCTACTTCTACACTCCGGGTCTGCCAGCGGCCAACTGATTTCACCAGGGGATCACCACACTCTTCAGCACATCCAGGTACACTTTGGTGTTGACTTTCAAACCGATTTCGAAAATGCGAGGTGGCACGATATGGCCCTCACTTGAAACGACACCAAAGACCATAACCCTTGCCGTAAACTTCGTTGACTGTGCCCTCAAGCGTTAAACTGTCCGAAGTTGCATTTTCATGACGCTGGAAATCGTCCTGTTGTCATAACTTTGATCGGTAGAGAGCATGAGTTGTACAACGGCGCACCTCTGTTCTCGCTTGTTGAACATTGCGTCACTTTCAGACATGATAGAAGACTCTTATCACTCTTAGGATTTGTACACAACTGGTCAACTAGTAGATGATCTGCAACAAAAAAGAAAAACATTTTTCATCAAACGGAAATGGAATCATGTTCTCTTTTTTAGGGAGACAATCTTATCGTTCCACCTTATATAAACAGTCATGTTTTGTTCAACAACATTTACATGACGTTTGAAAAGTCGATCGGGATTATTTTCTATATGAGTTAATAGGTGCGAAAACTCTTACTTATTAATTACTAAACAGCATGTTTATAGAAATGGTCATGCACTATAACACAAATTGTACATGTTAGGTTCTTACAATATATATATATATATATATATATATATATATATATATATATATATATATATATATATATATATATATATATATATTGGTGATAAGCCGAAAACCTGACAAAGGCTCTGGGGTTGTCGTACTTGATCATTAAGATTATGTTTATAAAAAGATGACCATTTTGGATAATACTTCTAGTCGTTTTCCTCTCCATGGTTTGTCTAGAACCCATAAGAGTGGTGCGCCATTAAGACCCATGCTATCAATGACTGGTTTTCCAAACATGAGTTAGCCGAATGGCTTTTAACAATTTTCGACCCTGTTTTGGAAAATTACAGTGCATTTTGCATTAAAGACTCAACTTTTTTTGACAACTTTAGGCAGAACTCTAATTACTTTGATAAATTTAAGCGTTCGTTCGATATTTCTTGTCGGTTCACTTGTGTCGAACTTGTGGGGTCTGATGCTTTATATCGTAGTAATATAGCGACTTCCCGAATTCTAAAAGATACCTTCGTTTAATTAATGAAAAATCGTTCGAATTTAGCTAAAATGACGTTTTGTATAAAAATACTTGTATGTGTGGACATGAATTCTCACCGGGAATAGTTTTGGCAAATATGTTTGTGGGTTTCCATGAACAAGGTTTATTATCTGGTTCTTATGTTTACGATTGACAAAGAAGTTTATTCTAGTCTTCTTCTTCTTTTTTTAATGCGCTTGTTTCTAAAACTTCTTTTGGATTTTTCACTTCTGTTTATCGTAAACCTACGTTTTTAGGTCTTTATGCTCGCTGAGACTCCCCCCCCCAAAAAAATAATAATTTGATTAAGACCCATACAAATAGAACCCTAATGGTTCGTTCAAAGATTAACTTTATCATCAAGACCCTGAGTAACAATGGTTATCCCTTGGATAACATAAAATCTACTGTAACAAATTATGTTTCTAATTTTAAAAGTACAGAAACTTAGTAACTTGGGTTTCCTGTTTATCTTCGTTTACCTTGACTAGCTAACATTTGTGACGGATTTGCCAAACAAATTTCATTGGCTGTTCAACTATATTTTGAGTCGAGTCTTCATGCAGTTTTTTTCCACAAGACCCATGCTACCTTCTATCCGAAAAAATGTCCTCGCCTTATCATAAAATCTTATTGTTTATTTATTTATCACGCTTTGAAAATAATATACAAAAAAACCCTAGGGGCCCTTACACCAACAAACTTATCGGAAGTTAATCATTGGATATCAACAGATGTAAAAAGACGAATTTAACTGTGACGCAAGAGCAAATACTCGGAGATATACAAAAAGGTGGGAAAGAAAAGACGAATGAGAATTAGTGTGAAATATATATACAATAAAATAAAATAAATGGACAATTGAGATAGAGGGAGTATGAGAACTGTTGAGATATATCTCCAAGCAAGTCTAATGATTTCACGAATTCTTTTGTCGGCAAAGTGATGGCTTGCGTGAAAGAATTGAGACTGACTCCAAAATCTTTAAGTGATTTTGAGAGTTAATCGGTGCAATATTGTGAAATAATATATTTTATACGCATTGGAGCAAGCTAGATTTTCAATTAGATGTTGACTAATGGCAGTTTCGAAAGCAGAATAAGGGCGAAAACGACGGGTCTTGCTAGTCTAATTTCTGCCGATATGTGTTGGTTGATGCGTATTTGCAAGTTCAAGGAGGTTCGATCCACATAGCCAACAACACATTGGCGATGAAAAACATAAATAACATTGCTGGTTATTGATTCAGGCGATTTTATTTGGTCTAGCGCGCATTTTAAAACCATTAAGTCATTTAAATCAAATAAAGATATTTATATATGTAAACCAGATAAAGGTGCTTGTGTCGTTATCCTGAACCATGTAGATTATTGTTAAAATGTTTTTGATTAATAATGAGGGTATGACCCCAATGATTTCGACGATCTTACTTATAACTACGATTGTGGCAATCAACCAATGAGAAGCATCCAACCATTATTATAAAAATATCGAAGTTTGGACTCAAGTCGGTTCACTGTTAACCTCCGTCTTGAAATGACTAAATTGTGACTGCATTGATTCTCTGTCACCATCTTTGTTATTAAGAATTACTCAACACTTGACATTGTGACTGCATTGATTCTTCGCCGATTTGATTTACTACCGCCATCTTTGTTCAACATAATGTCTGCACACTTAACAATTATGTCCGGAAAATGTTATTCATTTTGAATGATGTAGATAAGTTTGTTCGCATTGGCTCTGCTGAAACATGCGACAACACTTAATATGAATGAAATTAAGATCCAGAAACGCCTTCTATATTTTTTATAAGAAAGGATACTTTTCCAAAGAGATTTGTTGACAAAATAAAGCTGTCTGATAAATTAAGCTCTAGACTAAATATCTTCTGCTTAGACTTATTTTCTCTTTGGCGGGGTCTGGCCAACACTCCCTAGCCAAGTGGTTATTGACTATTATATAACCAGCTCATGCTCTATACACTAAATATTGCATTGCCCATTAATTCTGGTTTGTTAAATATTTACATAAGTTGCAACATAGTTCTGCCAACAACTTCATGTATTCGTTTGACGTTTCTAGCCTATTTACCAATGTGCCGCTATAGGAGACTATTAGTGCCGACTCACTTTCTAATAGCAATCAAACTCCCCCACTTTTTCCTAAGAATATATTTGTTGAACTCATGTTGATCTGTACTAAGTCAGTGGAATTCGGCTTTAATAACGTTATGTCAGATCGACGGAGTTCAGACGGAAAGCCACCTGGGTCCTGCATTGCCCGGTCGAAAAAATAAGCTTAAATATGATATTTTAATTGGTCCACATTTCGTATATATTATTACGGAGTCGTGATTTCAAAAGTAAAAAAAAAAGTATTTGGGTGCCATCAGTAAGAATCGAAACCGAAACAATCAAAGCTGGTGACGTTAACACTGTACAAACGTGACACGCATATGACCAGATTAAAAATTAAAAATAAACTAAGATTAATGTACAAAATGTATAACGACTTTTTTTCAATTTTGACATTTTTTGATCATTTAAAAAACTATTCTGACCCCTTAAAACTATTTTGATCCCTTAAAACTATTTTGACCGACTAAAGACCCGCAAAAGAACGGTCCGTAAAGAATCCAATCATTTGAGGCCCCCTAGCGACGCTCAGTTTTAGTTTCGGAGGAAATACAGTTTGAAAATATGGAGACAGACAGGCATATTGCTTTTTATATTAGATTTTAAAAACCGTACATATTTTCGAATTTGACAAGACGAATCTAATGATGTCTGGATGTTATATCGGCCAAAATGCTGCGAAAATGGCATCAAAGATGAGAACAGTAATAAATACAAATAATACACATAGTCAATAGAATGCATATGTTCAATGTATTTCCATTTCATAATATCGAGTTTTGAAATCCAAGGAAGTCATACCTACGTAATATTTCTCGTTATTCGGGTTTTCTTTCGGAAATATTGTCGCCTGGTAAACTACGCTTTTGGTTATGACCACAAAACTACATTCAACAATAAAAAACACCGCATGAAAACAACACTAGCAAATAAATACTGGGAACTCAAGGAAAGCGGACATTCGCCGGTAGTCGAATGGAAAATAATAAGACAAGCTACCACGTGTAGGGACCTAGACGACCCATGTAGATTAAGCCTTCATGAAAAATTTGCTATCCTGTACTTTAAAGAACCCCAACATCTATTAAACTGTAGAAGAGAAATAGAAAACAACTGTGATCACAGGTAAAATTTACTCTAGAATAGCGATACAAAATAGTTTGAAAAACTAACAAAAACAATAGAAAATAAGCGAATACATAAATTAAACATGAATATACATAAACGATCACACATATATGTATGTATATATATATGTATATATATATGCATATATGCATGTACACATATATATCTATATATTAACTAACATTAAAAAACACACACACTAACCTAGATTTAAAACAGATCAAGAAACTAAATATCCAGGTTTAATAGAGCACACACAAAGGAACAGGTCAACTAGAGGACAAATTAGCCTTTGGCGCGGTGGATACTAGAAAGCTGATTGGTTAACTAAAATCTCAATAGAAGTTGCGCATATAAAAACGACAAACAACCACAGAATTCGCGCATAAGCCTGAAGAGTCCTAGAGTGGATGAAACGCGGAATATTCAGTGTAGCTTAATCGTCATATATATTTTATAACTTACTAACTAGCTCTACCTACGTATTGAGCACTTTTGAAGTAAATACTTAAAGTTTACGCATAAATCTATACTTTCGTATATTAATTTTATGTGATTAAATTAAGTAGTTATATATATATATATATGTATACATATATATATATATATATATATATATATATATATATATATATATATATATATATATAATAGATATTATATGTCATAATTCTCACTCCCCTCTATTTTATCTTTTAGTGCTTACCTGAAAAGCTGGTGGATAATGCGAGCGCTCATGTTGAATTCTTAATAACATGCATTCAATAAATTTTATATTTAAATTTAATAAGAATAATATTTAAGTAATAAATTCTGATCACCTACTAATCGTAGGTTTCTTTCCACCCAATGTAGTACTTATTCGGCAATAAAATATTTCTTACCAACAATAAAATCATTTTAAAGTGACATTTTTTATTGCTTTCCGATGGTAGTTTGTCTCTCCGTTTGTCAATTCAACTTTTTCTTAGCAACTACTAGTCTGATCTGTCTGAAATTTTATGTGGGCCATTGTTATGATTAGGTGCGGCGAACTGAGTATTATAATATCCATTCGAATCACAGTTAGTGATTCATAGAAATTAGTATGTAATGCAAAAATGAGCACACATTTAGTCATATTCAACCATCAATATAGCATAAAGCACTCATTCAATATTTCAGCCGATGTAACCTTTCGCCCTCTTCAAGTAGCTCTTGTGGAACTCGGAAATCTGTGTGAAATTTCCCACGGCACTCTTTACTTATTGCTTAGGGATTGCTCTGGTAATCTAGCGTTCAATATTACGTTAATCAATGACGACTGTATGATTTTATGTGATTTGGTTTTTTTTTTTTTGTTGATGATGATGATGATGATTATGATGATGATGATGGTGATGGTGATGATGATGATGATGATGATGATGATGATGATGATGATGATGATGATGATGGTGATGGTGATGGTGATGATGATGATGATGGTGATGGTGATGGTGATGATGATGATGATGATGATGATGATGATGATGATGATGATGATGATGATGATGATGATGATGATGATGATGATGATGATGATGATGAAACTGTAATTATGTACACAAGGTAAGCTTTTCCTCGCCCTCACCCAGAGGGACGGGCATGGGAAGATAAAGCTTCGAAAAACGTCTGTTAATCCATTCAGTTCATCTGCCAAAGCCAAAAGCCTTTTTATCTTCTTCGCAGCATTTTCGACATTGTTTGGTTGTATTTTGTTGCGGCATATCAACCTTTTCAGTTAATTAATGCTGAATCCAGTCATTTTGAAAAATAATTTTTCATGCTTTATTTCTTTATATCTTCAAATTGTGTTTGGTTTTATTTGGTTGATTACTAGACAATTTTTTTGGTTTTGTTTTTCAGTTTTTTGTAACCTGAAAGAAATAAACAATAACATCAATGGTTGGTGCACTTTACCCCAGAAAGCTTATATTTTCAGATAACCTGACTTCTTTTCGGACATAATATCAAAACACGTAAGCAGAGTTGAAATCTTAAACTTCTATATGAATTTCCCCTTCTTTGCTTTCTTTATGTGGAATATATTGTTTCTTAGATGATTTTTTTTTTATATATACGACCACATCCAATAATACTAGCATTATCTAAATAACATCTTAAAGTGTTGATATGCCGAAAAAAATCGCAAAAGCCGACGAGGTTCAAGCTTAAAATATTTATTTCTCGGCCTATGGAAGGACAACAAGAAATGAAACGATGCGATTTTGTGTGAAATACCAATACCTTTCTGAGTGCTTATTGGACTGGAAAATTAGCATCTTACGGATTTCATATAATCTAAGTACTTTTGCATCGATATTTTCCCTATAAATCTTTCAGCAACATTAGCATGCCTATGGATTTCTGCTCAAGCGTGCAAATAACTTTTCTGTCACGGGATTGTGTGACGCGTCAATATATCATTTGATCCGACCAGAAAGCTTCACTTCATTAAATTTCTCCACGTCCTCTATGAATTTTGATGCATGTTCTCGAAGAACACACACTTTCTATAGACGAGAGGTTTTCTAAAATCAATGCTTCCTGTTTTTATTACACTCGAATGGATCAGAGCGGATCGCAAATTGCATTCTTATGATAACTGCACATGCATTCACGACATAAGTTTCATCTCCCTATTGTAGATATTGATGGTGAACAACCCTAGGAAAGCAACGGTTGTCATAGACGTACGTCAGAAGCAAATATGCGTAATTGGATTCCTCCATACATAAAAGGTGAACGTATCAACATTCATCGGCACCTGTTGAATGTTTACAAAGCCGATGCAGTTGATGTCAGCACAGTTGGGGGATGAGTTCGTCGGTTTCAGAGTGGCGACACAGATATGAATGACAAAACGTGTGCCGGTCATCGATGGGAATAGTGGTGTCTATGTAGAAGAATAAATTCAAAAGTAGTCGACCGTTTCTATGGTACCAATCCCGTCTGCGTAGCTCTTCAACTTTTTAGTTAAAAATAGGATGCATCATTTTCTGAATGACCCTCGTATATATGACTAGGTTATTATATTTGTCCGCTTGCATCGACATAACATCTAAAACTTAATTCTATTTCTCTTTTTCGTAATATTTGGTCGCCTGGAAGTTGATACCTGACTGCATAGTCAAAAGTGACTTTGTGACTCGGTGCAAATCCTTCGACCGTCAGTAACAATCATTTCCTGGCGATGCAGCGATGCATAAGCATAAAACGCTAGTGTCTGTAGGTGAAAATGAATATTGATTTATAATATATTATCTGCACACACACACATACACACACACACACACATATATATATATATATATATATATAGTCATCCACATACAGTACTGTTTCGCTGTTTCACAGCTCATCAGTGCGGCTAGACAGGCAACTACCTCAAGCCAGGATTGAAACCCGACCGTTTATACGGCAGTCAAGGCTTCTAACCATTACGCTATTGGCGGCTGCTTGAACGAGTAGTGAGTTTAACGATGTTTTGATATCGTCCGAAATACCTCCGCTCGATTTGCTAACACAAAGAGAGTCGCTTATATGCTAATGGTAATTCGTTTTTCACTTCTCAATATGCTCAACTCAAGGTGAGGAGCACTATAGTCATCCACATACAGTACTGTTTCGCTGTTTCACAGCTCATCAGTGCGGCTAGACAGGCAACTACCTCAAGCCAGGATTGAAACCCGACCGTTTATACGGCAGTCAAGGCTTCTAACCATTACGCTATTGGCGGCTGCTTGAACGAGTAGTGAGTTTAACGATGTTTTGATATTGTCCGAAATACCTCCGCTCGATTTGCTAACACAAAGAGAGTCGCTTATATGCTAATGGTAATTCGTTTTTCACTTCTCAATATGCTCAACTCAAGGTGAGGAGCACTATAGTCATCCACATACAGTACTGTTTCGCTGTTTCACAGCTCATCAGTGCGGCTAGACAGGCAACTACCTCAAGCCAGGATTGAAACCCGACCGTTTATACGGCAGTCAAGGCTTCTAACCATTACGCTATTGGCGGCTGCTTGAACGAGTAGTGAGTTTAACGATGTTTTGATATCGTCCGAAATACCTATATATATATAGAACCAGAATTTGAATTAATTCCTAGACACCATCTTTGTGTATCTTTGGTCTCTCTGTAGAAGGCTTTGTCAGTTTACAGTGTCCACGAACTTGCTGATTTTAATACTCGACTTTTTAATCGACTTACATTTTTTATTGGCTTTTCATCGACACTATATATTTTGACTTATCATCGCCTAACGCAGTTTACTGTATGTTTTAGTTTTCATTTTTAATTCTCATTTTCGCTCCTTTGCACTTTTACTTCAACAGCTGAAGATGTTTCGTGGACGAATTGAAAGAGCTCGTGACAGCAACAACTATGAAACTTTTATTAATATCTTTAACTTTGATATAAAAAAGATTATACGGAAAATCGAAAAATGAAAAACAAAAAAGAATCATAAAGCAAACTCTTTAATAATATTTGCTTGAATATATATGTACACATGCGGCAAAAAGAAAGTCCGCACTTGTAATGTTTTTCAAAAACTGCAAATTTAAGCTAAATTTAATGTAACTGTTTAAGCAAACTATACCTCATTTGACTGGGCTTTTATTCTTCTATAATTTTACCTGTTCTTATTTTACATTAAATTGAAATATTCTAGAGTTCACGTCAATAAAAAAAAATAAATTCAATTGAGGAGGCAAAAAGAAAGTCCGCACAATGGAAAATTGTTATTTAAATGTAAATTTAGGACATTAATGCAACACAAATACAACAGGAACAAAAGGAACTACCTAATATTTAGTAGCATAGACCTTCTGCAATTTGACAGCTGCAATTTTTTGGGGAATACCTTGAATTAGACTGCAACAATACTCCGGGGAAAGGGCATCCCACTTTTCTTTAATTTTTGTCCAAAGTTCTTCCAAATTTGAAATTTTATCATTGCGTAGCTGTTGTTTTATGTAATGCATATGTTTTCGATAGGATTGAGGTCGGGAGATTGTGCAGGCCAATCCAAACACGGAATATCATGCTCTTCCAGGAACCTCTTGACATTGCCAGCTGCAAGAAGATGGGATTATCATCCAAATTCCAACCAAAGTAGGGTAGAAAATGCTCAGTAAACATATTAATGTACTTGGTCGAATTAATTCGACCTCGCAAGCAAGCTATAGGCCCTGGAACATTGGTACTAACAATTCCCCACACCAAAACTGAACCTCCACTACCTTGTAGCGTTGAAACTGAGCAACTAGGATCTACTGCCTACCATCATTGCCTAGCCTATTAGACTTGATTTCGTCGTTAAAAAGCATTTTTGACCAATATGAAGAGTCATGGTCTTCATTGCATCTGACGAAGTCCAGACGGCGCTTTCTGTTCTTTACAAAAATCATTGGCTTGCGTCTTGCAACATATTCTCGCAAATTAAATTCCTTTAATCTGTTCTTGACAGTAGAAAGAGAGCACTTTTTCACAAGATTGCACTGTTGTTGGTTTTGGGGAGCCGTTTCAAATCTGTTTCTTAGGCTGCAGATCTTGATAGCATTGTCTTTTCTGTTAAAAGTAACTCTTGTACGACCAGATTTAGGGGTATCACGAACACTGCCGGTGTTTTGGTGTTTTTGCACAATCTTTCGTACCGTTTTCTCATCACATTTCAATCTGCGGCCGATTTGTCGATTGGATAAACCAGAAAGATGTAAATTAATGAGCTCCTGACGATCACTCAGAAACAGTCGTGACATATGTACTAAATGTTACGTTGTATAACCTGGAACAACGACAATTACAATTAGAGATGTTTTGTTGCCTGTTGGGGGATATTTTAGACTTATTTAGGGGCGATAATTTAAGCTAGTTTAAAGCGAATTTGTTGATGCGGACTTTCTTTTTGCCCCCTCAATTTGAAGTTATTTTTTTAAATTGACGTGAACACTAATATTTCAATTAAATGTAACATTAACAGGTAAAATTATAGAGGAATGAAAGGCGAATTAAATGATGTATAATTTGTTTAAACAGTTACATTAAATTTAGTTTAAATTTGCAGTTTTGAAAAAGAATTACAAGTGCGAACTTTCTTTTCGCCGGCACCTTCCCCCCTCTCTCTCTCTCCCTCTCTCTCTCTCTCTCTATCTCTCTCTCTCTTTATATATATATATATATATATATATATATATATATATATAAGTAGGAACTCCTTCTTTCGAAATGGCAAATGGGACTTGTTCGGCCGATAATAATTTTAAGGTTGCTCCTTGTCGAGAACCCTTATATAAAACTTGTAATATTCTTATAACATCGAAAGAATATAAGTCAAATGTGACTAATAAAATTTATTCTGTTATAAATCATTCTAGAGAAGATTTGTCATGTAGGTCCCAACATTTGGTCTACTTGTTGTACTGTAAAAACTGTAATTTACGGTACGTAGGGGAAACTGTAATGCCTCTAAATAAGCGCATAAATTTGCATAGGACTAGCACTAAGGGATGTATTCATGTTGTTAAACATTTTAAAGAAACCTGTAGTCAGTCGTCTTTTTTCTGTACAAATAATCGAAAATTTTGAAAGTAATGGATATAATAGTCTAGGTAATGTAGATAACGATATCCTAAGGATGCGTCAGGATAAGGAAGACGATATAATTAAAAAAATGCGAGTAATTTACCCATGTGGGTTGAATATTAAAGTTTAAAAAAGTAACTTACAAGATTCTGAAATTATAGGTAGATTACATCCAGCTTTGCCTCGCTACGGTATTAGAGATAGAACTCATGTTAATAGAAATAATAGAACATCAGTTATTTCATGCGAGGATTTTTTTAGTAAAATTAAAGATATTATTATTAATCAAATTTATGAGTCGTTCAATTATATAAGGAAATTGCTTAATCAAACAAAAAAGAAAGTTTTGAAGGAAATAGCATCTGAAATATTATTACAACCGGATACGATATATAAGAAGGACTATTTTATTCAATGGCATGACTATATTCTGGATATAATCGACACTAAATTATATAAGCCACCAGTGAACGATATAAAAAAGAAACCTAAAAATGTGAGTGTAGTTTTGTATGAAAATAAAGGTTTTGATGATGTAAATTTACCTAAAATATTTAATAAACAAAACACAATACAATTACTACCAAATGAGTTACAGACAAAAGATCAAAAACCAATAGTTACATATAAACTAGGGCCAACAATATGCAATAAGATTTTTAATTATAAGAAAACGGTAGACCATATAAATATAAATGATAATAATATAAATATTCCAGAATGTGAATGTAATTCCTCTCCTTTCTATAATAATGAGATAAAACATGTAATTACAGGAGATTTAAAGATAGTAAATAATCCTAAATTAAGAAAACTACTTAGTAAGGGTCCAAATTATAGAGAACCTAAATCCCTAAATTACAATAAATGCGTTAAAGAAGTAACTAAAACACTAGAAGGTTTTATTATGTCTATGGTAAATAAATATAAATTTGCACAGTCTACGTTTGATGCATGGAAAAATAGTATACTTGGATGCGTAAATGAAAAGGTTAAACATATAAAACAATTTAAACACCCTAGAAAAACCAATCCTCTTTTAAAAAATTCAGAAATACGAGAGGAACTTAAAATACTTCAAGAAAAGTTTGTAACAGTTCAGATTGATAAAGCGGCAAACAATATAGCTTTTATATGTAAAAAATATTATATACAACGTTTATTGATAGAAGTAGGACTTATAGGAAACGTTTCGGATACTTATAAAGTAAGTAATAGTAATTTAGATAGCATTATTTTGAATAATAGTATTATTAGTGAAAAAGTAGGATTAAAGTTAGAAGACAAACACAAAAATCTTCCATGTATGTATTGGATACCTAAAATGCATAAAAATCCAGTTGGTGCTAGATTTATTGTAGGTTCAAAGACGTGCATCACTAAACCTTTAAGTAAAGCTATATCTAAAATATTTAAATTAATTATAAATCAAATAAATAATTTTCACCTGAAAAGTAAATTCTATAGTAATATAAATCTATTTTGGGTAGTAAATAATTCCCAACCAGTGAAAGAAAAATTAGATAAAATAAATTCCAGAATAAAAGCAAAATCTATAGCTACTTAGTACGCTATATACTAAAATTCTGCACGAAAAATTTATAAAAGAATTAAATGATACTGTAGATTTGGCTTTTGAAGGTGAAAAAGGTAAATATATAGACTTTTCAAACTCTAAAGCTTTCTGGTGTAAAAATAAAAATATCAAAACTAGTGTTTCTAAAGGTATTTTAAAATTACTTGTAAGTCATCTTATTAAAGAATGTTATTTTCAAATAGGAAATAAAATATTACTCCAAACGATATGTATCCCAATGGGATTGGATCCTGCACCATTTTGGGCAAATTTGTATTTACATAGACTCGAGTATATATATATATATATATATATATATATATATATATATATATATATATATATATATATATATGTTATAACTATTAAAAACAGATATATCTAAAACATATAACTTTCATGGGTGTAGGAGATTTATAGATGACCTTATATGTATAAACGGTAATGATGAATTCGAAAAAAATAAACATCTTATATATCCAAACGAATTAAAATTGAATTGTGAACATAGAGGACAACAGGCTACATTTCTGGATTTAGATATAAAAATTAAGGATGGGATTTTTCTTTATAAAATATTTGATAAAAGAAACCTTTAAAATAGTACGTATGCCCCATAAAGATAGCACCTGCCCTGTTTTTATGTTTTATGGAATCATTATGTCAGAGTTTTTTAGAATAGCTCGCGTTACTTTAAAACTAACAGACTTTATACCACCAGTTTCTAGTTTAGTAATAAGGATTATAAAACAAGGTGGAGGATAAAAATAAAATATTTAAACAGTTAAATAAAGCATTTGTTCGTTATCCTGATGCTTTTCAATCGTTTAAGATAAACCAGACTATATTAATAAAGGAAATCCAAAACTATATTAGCAATGTATAAAATGTATTTATAATTACATATAATAAATTTATATTAATAAAAAAATGTATATATGTAAAAAATATTTTTAACCTTTATATATATAATTTTAAATAAGAATGTAAATATACTAAATACTAATCATAGTAGGGGCGATAAGTAGTTATATGGATTAATCCTAATCTTATAAATACAAGACTGATAAATTAAAAAATTAAAAAATGTATCCATTTTAAATGTGGAAATTGATGAATCGCATAGGTAAGAAATTCATTTTTATAGTATGAAAAGGTTAGTAATTGCAATTAAGAATAGGAAATTGGATCAAATGTTTGAAACATGTCTTCTTCCTAAGATTAAGGGTGGTGTTGTTTGATCAACACTGCTGGGGAGCCATGATGTAATATACTGTTTTGTTTTTAAATCCCCGAAACAGTGTTTCATGGTAAACAACTGATGATCCCTTGAAAAATAAATTATTGGTATTATAGTAAATTCGAGAGCGAGTTTATGCAGTGATTGCAGGTGATTAAATGACTTACTGACTAGATGGTTTTCTAACGAATGATAAAAAATATTTTTTTGTATAGTTTTAAAGGTTAAAAACTTCCAAGACTATATATATATATATATATATATATATATATATATATATATATATATTATTAATTTTATTACGAATGCAAACAAAAAACAATAAACGACATTCATGAAATACAATGACCATTAAGACACATGTGCCATGGATTCGGTGCCTCTTGCTGAAATAGAAAGTATGGGGAGACTCTTTCAAACCCCGGAAATATACAGTAGACGAACGAACAGCATATGAATGTAAATTTCAAAGTTAAATTTTTATTACAAAATAATTTAAACTACGGCAGGGCGATGAGATTAGGTAATATAAAAGAAACAGATTACGAGGGGGTGGAAGGGGGTTCTTGATATACTATCTGGAAATGCCGACGAGAAATATAACGATACAAAAAATATACATCAACATCAACAAATACAATGGCAAAATGAACTCATTGACTTAATATATGAGAGAGATATTTAGAAAGACACTAACAGTTTTTATTTCTATTTTCTCTCTCTTTTTTTCTTGTTTTTTTCTGCGTAAGGTTTAACATTCATTTTATTCGCTTCGGACGACAGTTCGTAATATGCGGCATTCCTACATAGTATCCATCCAATGTTTCGGTTATTTTTGAAGTGCTGTGTCTCTCGTATTCGTGGCGTTGACATTCTATATTTCGACGACGTCAGCTTGTTCTCCCAGGCATTATCTCTTTTCTTTCGTTATTGATGGGGGCGGTCGACATCGGTTCGTTCTCTGCCATTTGGTGGAGTGGAAATTTTTCCACGCCCGCTCGGCGCGACGCCTCGGCGGAATGTGTGCTGTACCAAATCTCTCTCTCTTTCTCTCTCTCTCTCTCTCTCTCTCTCTCTCTCCATTTATTACCCCTCTCTTTTCTTCTTTTCTTCTTTTCTTTCTTTGTTGCCTAGCAACTAGCAGGGGTCGGGAAGTGTGTCGTTTACCGGGTCATCGGCCAACTTGCTAGCTTGTCTTCTAAACGTCTTTCTCACCATCTCCCTCTTTCTTCTATACTGTATCTTCCCCCCCCCTCTCTCTCTCTCTCTCTCTCTCTCTTCTTCCATGTTCATTTTGCCTCGGCGACAAAATATAAAAACAATAAAAAAAAAAACGATACACTTCTCGTTGGCCTAAAATTAAATATTTACATTTTCATTTAAATACATAATCCAATTTAAGGATTATGCCACAATATATATATATATATGTATATATATATATATATATATATATATATATATATATATATATATATATATATATATATATATATATATGAACGAAAAAACAGTAGCAAAGTTGATAAGTCGTATAAATAGTATAAATAATATAGTTTTATGTGGAGATCGGTGTAAATCATTCGAAGGAAACTTTAATCATAATCAGAATAAATTGACTAACAAAACAGGAGAGACTTTAGAATATAAATTGTTTATTGATTTTAAGTTTATTAATTTTTAAGGTTGAAAAAATGCCATGCTTAATATGTACTACGTTAATAAAATTATATCTTAAGACGTGAATAGACTAATCAAATTTTAATACTTCCACGTAACATCTATTTATACAAACGGCAAAGTTGAGTGAATGTTTTTTAACCGTCGTGATAACATTTTACATTCTACATGTTCTTTCACTTCAAACATTATAATATTCTTTCATCATTGACGTATTTTAAAGCCATTTTTTTTTTTACCCAGGAGTCATCATTTATCAAAGCCCGATGAGAACTCGAGCATAAGGTTAATGAGTGTACGGTTGTCACTGAGACAACATTATATAAATAGTGAGTGGTGGAAATGGGATAGAAATGGACTTTTAGGAGGTGCTCAACAAGAACTTGTTTACATTGGACTTGATGACGGCCATATTGAGGTCATCTGGAAAGCAGGCCAGTGGAACAGAGTTCTACAGGCGGGAAATAGTATTGTTTATGGAATTTGTGTTTAGATGGAGAGTGAGGAAAACTGTTGATACTCGTTGTTGAAGGATGAGTGTTATTATTACAAAATCATTCCTCTGTATAAAATTATAAGTTATAAAACGAAATATTATTTCAAATATTGTTATCCATACAATTTGTATTATCGATAATCTGTTTGTTTACTTCGTGACTGAAGAATCTATTTTATTAACATATAACTTTATTTGTAATGATTAATACAATTATCATTTTTTTTTTAATTGGTGCATTTCCTTTAAATAGAGTATGTTATGGCTTTCATTTAATATGTACCTTTGAAATATTTACAGGAAACTTTTATGTACTTTTCATATAAGCGGAGAGCACATACAGCACTTGGAATTACCAAATGGTCACCCATTTTAGTACTGACCAGGCTAAACGTTGCTTAACTGGTGATCTGAAGGGAACCGATGTGTCAACTTGATTATTCCGTGATTTCTTAATTTGTTGACATGAAAATGTGGTCTGGGGTCATTTTTGGCATTTGAGGGTTTTATCTAATCTCTATCTTAAAAACAAATAAGGCGAATAATTTGTTAAAATTTAACTTAAATACAATTTTTTGTTGGGTAGGTATGAAAAACGCGAACATTTCATGCAAAATAAAATTTGATGATGATAGACAATATCCGTATTTTTCTGAGTACAAGTGACGATATTTAATTTTAAACAACAATCTACGTACGGCCAACAAACTTCTTTCTTTTAACCCTGATTTAAACCTAATAAAAAAAATTAGGTTTTACTTCAAGTGGCAGCAAATATATATCCTAAAACATTGAATATAGTTTCTGCAATGAATTTTATTGTAAGAAAAAAATATGAAATTTTGTCTTGCGCATATTTTTTATAGTTGAATCATTCTTTTCTCATATTTTATTATTTCGTATCAAACTATATATGAAAAATATTCCCGAAAAAAAATATTGATTGACCCGACTTTAGTATAATCCAGATAAGTTTCTGTCCACAGTGTAAACATCCAGTGAATATTTACTGTTCAAATAAAAGTGTTCAGTAATAAATAAAGCTGTTTTTGACATATAAAATTATTTCTTTTTACAAAAATTATTTGACTAAACATCTGCAGATATAGTCTGGCCAAAATGCTGCTGTCAAACCTGGCATAGTTATATGGAATAAGTCAGAGAGAGTTGCAACCTTGGTTGAAGTGAGTATCCTTAATGATGGACGTCTGAACAGAGCTGAAAGAGAGAAACAGACCAAATACCAAGGTCGCATGTATGATATGTAAAGAAACTGGAATCTTAGGAAGATATCAATCATATCAGCTATTATAGGTGCCACAGTGCTTATGAAGAAGAACCTGATGTCCTACCTAATATTCCTGGTGAACCAAATGAAAAAGAGATCCAGACAATTGCATTTAAAGGAATAACGAGGATACTAAAAAGAGCTCTCTGCTGGTTTCAATAATAAACAGATTAATGTTGGCAGCTAGTTTGGCTGCCCCATATTCAACGTTACAATCTTCAAAGGAAGAATTTTTTTTAAAAAGTAAAAATGGCGAACTTTTCTCAAGGGTTATGGAAAGTAAAACCTTTTATTTGACATAAAATTGGAGAAAAGTTGGGTCCATAATTGTCGAACTATTTTATACTTTTCTTTTTTTTTTACTGCAATCAAAGTTTTCAAAAGTTAATTGGCCTCTTTTCTGGGGCTAACACTTCATCTCTATATGAGATGTTTAGATATTCGGATATTCCATTACGATTCTCTTTTATCTCTGAAACGTTAAGTTAGTAAAGTAATTAGAAATATCAATTTTCTTCTAACTTATTAACCAGTTGATTACGTCATAGTATATCTTTCTTTTAATACTTTGGTATTACTTGATTCAAAGTCAAGAATTCATCTTATTTTGTTGAGTAATCAGTCATTTAGAGAAGGTGCACAAATCCTTGTATAAGCCAATGTATGGTAGCAATACCAACAAGATTTTGTTTGAGTTTCAAATACCATGTTTTTTTGAATATTTAGTCAGGGTTTGAGGATGAAAGAATAGGATAAAATGATAGTAATTAAAAGTAAGTACAAGTAACTCGGAAGGGTTGTTTATAGGTAATATAACATGCAGGAGAGAAGAACGGATGTACACAAATCCAAAACAATAGCTGAATCCTTAGAAAATGAACCCCCAGACCGTATTAAAATAGGGCCGTAAATGGAAGGTAACATTTAATGCTAGTAAGACTCAGCTGCTCTCTTTTAACAATTACAAGAGGTTTATCCTATCACCGAGATCCCCGACTTATAACTTCCTACTTGAGAATTCTTGCTTCAAAGTCCTCGGCTTAACATTCACAGGAAATATGAACAAAAAACAAATACCTTAAGAACATTGCGGAGGCTGCTGCAAAGAAGGTGGGCTCCCTCTATCCTGCTAAAAAACTACTAGAGGTATCCTGTACCTCTACAAGGCCACCATTCGCCCATGCATGCAGTATTGTTTCCACATCCGGGCTAGTGCATCAACCACTATTCTCTCCCTCTTGGATAGGGTACAAAGAAGGGTCCCTAATCTAATAGGTCCGACCTTGTCAACTAGGCCCTAACTCCTGTTCCATTGCCACAATATTGCAACCCTGTGCTTATTTTACAAGAATTTTAATGGAATGTGCTCTGATGAACTTGTTGCACTTGTGCCCCCTTGACGTACATATCCCCGACAAATCCGCTTAGCAACAAAATCACACCTCTTCACTGTTGAAGTCCCTAAATACCAGAAAGTTTTCTCCTATAATAGCTTCTTCCCTAGAACGGCTAAAGTTTGGAATTCCCTTCCCGTTTCCTGCTTCCCAAACTGTATTGATATGCAGAAATCCAAATGCAATGTAAACCAACACATTTCAATCTTTCGTAATCACAGTCCCAATTTTAGCCGCTTACGTTCAGATGGCAATATGCCTTGCTTGGGGTGAAGATGAGAAAAAATAAAAAATCATATTTAAAATATTTATTTATATTTATTTGTATGTGAGTAACATTTAAAAATATTTGAAATATTAATTTAAATTTCTTTTTTTATCTATTTATACATGTATTTCCGTATCCTCATATTTACTGTTTCTATCGCCTACTCTTCATTCTCTACTTTCTACTTTTCCTTTCTTCTTTTATTATTGGCTCTTCTTTAATCATACCAATTATTTCATGTTAGCCTATATTTCCTTTATATATATTACCTACATATATACTCCTCTTCCGAGTTACGCTTCTATGTTGTACCTACTTTTGATTACTATTACCATTCCTTCATTCTCATCTCGTTTCTAAATGTCATTAAGCCAGTTTTTTTTTTCTATATTTGCATTTTGTATAATTCTGAAATTGCCCCTATTCTGATGAGAAGCATTTAGCTTCCAAATGTCATGGCCTAAAAAGTTTTTCTTAACTTTCCCGTCAACTTTTCCTTATTGTTTTGATGATATAAAAACGTTTTAAATAACTTTTATTCTTCATCTTTCATTTAATTTAATTGTTTTTGTTCTCCTTGATAGTGCTGAGTATTTCTTATCTTGATAAATTTTGCCTTGTTAAAGATTTACTGTTTGATAACATAATTACACACACGCACACACACACAAATATATATATATATATATATATATGCTCATTAACTAATAATGCTTCAGAAAACTATAATATCTTCTATCTATCTATATATCTATAAAATTGAAAATGCCTGTGTGTGTCTGCCTATATATATATATATATATATATATATATATATATATATATATATATATATATATATATATGCATATATATATATATATTTATAACACTTGATCTCTATATGAGATGCATTAGATTAAATATTAAACTAGGAAAACAAAAATATACAAAGGCAATCCATGTAGCTCCAGTAAGAATTCGACTAGAATATTTCTACAAATCCGTGCTAAATATCTGTATGTGCATATATATATTTATATATATATATATATATATATATATATATATAGAGAGAGAGAGAGAGAGGGAGAGAGAGAGGGAGAGAGAGATTGATAGATATTCATTCATTCTTCGTTATAAATTTGGAATTTGTATATTTTGCTATTTTTTTGCATGTTCGTAATTTTTGTAGAAGCAGAGAAATATTTCAAACAGTAAAAACGTTTTCTTTTCAAACAGCTGTAATTCTTCGTATCATATTATTTTTTTTTATTTCGAAGATAAAACATTTGCTTTATTAAACTTTTTACATCCGTTTTATCAGTGCTGTCTTATTAGGATTTGCTTTCCTGGTTTAACATTATTTATACATTAATGCCTTTTCGCTTATGTTTTAAAGCATTCCTATATACATTTTGTAGATTCCCTGAGAATTAACCACCTGAATTCAGAATGCCGTTAACCTATCGGTGAGAGTTTAATCTAATAGGTTATTTACGGATTTTCTTTTTACTGAAAGCGCCGGAAATAAACAACAGCGCAATGTGTGTGTATTTTAACAGCAGATGATAATTAAGATTACAATAGTTGCTGTACTTAAAGGGTGTTTACTTTTCTTTTCTTTTTTTTAAGTTGGAGTGTTTGATATGAATATTCAGTTATATTTAAGAGACGTAACTGACGTTAGTTATTGAGAATGTTTTATACATTTATTTCATTAATGCTGGGTTTATGGGTTTTCATTTTAATGGCGTTTAGGATTCGAAGTTTTATATGTAATTATTGTAGATCAATCTGGTGTTTTTATTGTTGTTTGCCATATTTAAGATTTGATTCCATTTAGATACTAAAATGACTAAAACCGGCACAGCAATAAAAAGGAATCACAAAGGGATCATAAAATACTGTGGTCTTACTAAACACGATTTACACGATTTCCAGATTTGAAAACACATTCAGAAACATAATAAATGCCGAATAAAAACAGCACTACCGAACTATTACTTGAAGCTCAAAGAAAAGAGACTCTCGCGATAGTCGTATGAAAATAGCACGAAAAAAAAACAGTATTAGGACAACCCGTTTAGATTATGTCTCAATGAGGAATTCATTATCATCAATTGTAATGACCCCAACATTTATAAACTGCAAAAGTGCAATAGCAAACGTATGCATACACTAAAATAAGATTTACTTAAGGATAACAACACATACCAAATTATTATATATGTATATATAATGACACAGTAGTGAAAATAATTATAAATTAATAAACTAGTATAAACAATAAAGACATATCTAAGCATAGGTAGTTTAAAACTAAGATAACTTTAAATACACAAGAAAAAGATGGCTTACTCCCTCCAAAAAAATAAAGAAAAAGGTGAATTATAGGTCAAGTTAATCTTGATTGATAAACGAATAACAAACGTCTGATGGTACAATTAAGATTTAACACCACTTTATTATATATATATATATATATATATATATATATATATATATATATATACTGTTTTAACAAAACTAAGACTTCAAAAAAGGAATTGGTAGCAACAAAAAGTGTATTTCATTGTAAGTTACAATTGTTTCAATACCAGTTGGACAATTTCAAGCATTATGGCGTTTGAAAATCTTCACATAATCAGCCTTCCTTCAGGCTTCTTATATAGAAATCTAATTTAGGAATTCAATGAATAGTATTATTAAAAGATATTAAATGGCTACGGTTTTTTGGTGGAGACTTCTTATGACAGGTTTTTAAATAAGGATACAAAAATTAGGTGATATATTAATATTTAAATAAGATCTTGACAAAGGATACGTCCAGGATAAATGTTTTCGCATGCTTCATTTCCTTTAATGTTCTATTGTTAAGTGTTTTTTATTCAAGAAGTCTAAAGAAAGGCTGGTTATGTGAAGATTTTCAAACGCCTTAACGCTTGAAATTGTCCAACCGGTATTGAAACAATTTAAACTTACAATGAAATACACATTTTGTTGCTTTTTTTTACATGGAGTTCACCACTTATCAAGGCCCAATGGCCACTCAGGGATAAGGGTTATTGTGTGTACAGTAATCAAAGGGATAGTGTAGCAATAGTATTGGAGAATTGGTAAGGTGTCATTACTTAGGGGGCGGTTCATCAGGAATTTGTTTCTGTTGGACTTGAAGACATCCAGGTCGAAGTCGGGAGGGAAACAGGCAAGCGGAACAGAGTTCCACAGGCGTGCAGTTCTAAGAAAGAAGCTTTTTTCATGGTATCTACGTTTTGATTTAGGCACAGGTAGGGAGTGGGGAAAATTATTGACAGTGGTTTCAGCTAGTCGGGTGTTTTTTTTTAAAAAGATTGGCGCGGGGGGACCAGAGAATGGAGCTCAGACGAGCACCTGCCATGGAAATAACGTTAGAACAATAACAGGCTCGCTACATCTCTTCTGTGGGAAAGAGGTTTCAGGTTAGAGAAAATGGCATCCCCCACCAAGCCACGAAGTCTATTTTGTACTCTGTCAAGGCAGAATGGGCTGTTTTTAGCATCCCCCCCCAGATGTGGCAGCAGTACTCCATATTTGGACGTACTTGGCTCTTATATAGATAGAGAATTGCATCATTGGTGAGATATCTTCTGGAGCAGTAGAAGGATCCTACCATTTTCCCAGCGACCTTGGCCACAGACTTGATGTATGTGTTTCATTTAAGATCAGGTGTAAAGGGCAAACCCAGGAGCTTATCAAAACCTGGGGCCTCCCCTAGACGAGAGCCAGCCATTTCAATTGATACCAGATGGGGATCAGAGCGTTTATGATGTAGAGATAGGAGCTTCGTCTTAGATGCAGTAAAGGTAACCAGCCACCTCTTTCCCCACTGTACCACGCGCTCAAGATCAGAGAAGAGAGAATCAGAGAGAACATCATCATTTACGATCTTTGGTGTGTTGCCATAGATGGTCGTGACATCAGCATAGATGTCAATGAATGATTTTAGTATGTGTTTTGGAAGATCATTGATGTAGATCAGGAAGAGAGTTGGGCCCAGTATGGACCCCTGAGGGACTCCAGCATTAATACTCTGGGCCTCTGATTTCTGCCCATCAACCACTACTCTTATGAGCCTATCTGAAAGAAATGACTTAATGATCGAGAAAACATTTCCAGTTATACCGTAGCTGGAAATCTTGTGTAGTAGGCCTTTATGTCGAGAGCAATTGCCCTAGAAATGAAGCCTTTGTCGAGAGATTCGCTAATCCTATGAGATATAACCGTTAGCACATCTGCTGTAGATCTAGCAGAGCGGAAACCATATTGCGTGTCGCTAAAAAGGTTGAACCTTGACTCCAGTAAAGCAACTGGTCCTGACGGTATTCCAATTATAGTGTTAAAAAGATTACAACCAGAACTTGCCCCCCTACTTACCAAACTGTTTAAGCATTGCCTTAAGGAGAAGTGCTTCCCAACACCCTGGAAAACCTAATCAGTATGCCCTGTATCTTAGAATTCAGGTGATAAGTCATCCCCCTCTCAGTACAGACCAATAAGTCTCGTATGTGCCATGAGTAAGTTGCTGCAATCCACAATAAATAGAGAAGTAGTCAACCACCTCAGCAGAAATAACCTTCTTAGCAACACGGAATATGGTTTCAACAATAATTTAATATACTAATCAAATCAAAAATATAAATTAGAACTAATTATAGGAAATAAGTTGTTATTTTGCTTAATTGTATCTATGGTGCTCATTCTAAAAGTCTTCGCCATGATTTATTTAAGATGAACTTAAGAAGTTTAGTTTGTTTAAAGCTAAAAGGATGATCATGTTTTAACACATGAGAGAATAGCACATTTAGCAGAATTGTTATGATGTTATATCTTTTTTATTTTCACCAACCTGTTATTTTTAGCTGCTGTTGAGTTTCACCGACGATAATAACCATTACCTGAGAGAGTATAAATAAATATAAATACCTACATTGGATGTGGTTGACATTTGATAAGAAAAAATAAGTCTCATTATATTGATTGATTTATTTTATTTAGAAAAATGTCAAGTATATATATATATATATATATATATATATATATATATATATATATATATATATATATATATATATATGTGCATGTGCCAAGTATCTACAAATGTCGCACTCAAACAATGCAGCATATCCGGCTATCGCATCATCAACTCCTACTTAAGTACTGTTATTAATCTAAGTTTTATATTTATTATCAATTACTTCTTTCTTTTTCAGTTTTCTTCTAATCATTTTTTTTTTCACACGGGTCGAATATTTTTCCAATTTACGTGACAAAAAAAACTCTTTTCGCGTCTTCTACGCATGTTTTGCAGATTCTGTAATATATTTAAAATCTTCACTATTTCTGAAGACATTTGTTATTTAGAGCAAAATTGGTCAAATATTTTGATTAACTTTTATTTCTTCTTGTATTTAATAAGTTTTACGTTTCTATCTTTCATATATATATATATATATGTATATATATATATATATATATATATATATATATATATATGAGAGAGAGAGCGAGAGAGAGAGGATATGCGTTTGTGATGTGCATATTCAGAAACAATTCTATCTTATTCTTGTGCGTTTTAACTTTTAAAATAAGCTGAACATACCTGGCTCTAACAAAAATTTATTGATCGAAATAAGCAGTAACGTAAAAACTTTGCTTTCCTATGGCGATGAAGTCGCTGAATGCGGATTTTGTATCGTTTAAGTTTTGAAAGCAGTTTTCGAGATACTTTTAAAAGTGGTAGTCAGTAGGTGAGAGTTCTGGCAGATGAGGCAGAGTTTCGTAGCCTAATTCGTTCAACTTCCGAAGAGTCGGTTTTGCAACGGTCGGTCGGGCCTGGTGTGTAGAAGAATTGGGCCTTTTATTGTTTACTAATGCTGTGTGTTGTTTTCAAAGTTTCTGATGCATTTAATCCATTTGTTGATAGTAATGTCCGCCGTAATGGTCTTGCCTGCATTCTGTAATGGATGAGGCCGTTTTTTATTTAGCAAATAATCAGCATAACCTTATTTCGGTGGAACTCTGGCTTCAGAAAATGCCGTGAGGCTTCGTTGGCGTCTAACTACTGAGCTGAACGTCATAAAGAACCTACTTTTCATCTCAAGTCAAACCCAGCTGAGAAACGGATCGTTCTTGCTGCGAAAAAGAAGAGATGACAATTTATAACGGCGTTTCTTTTGGGTGTCGTTAAATTCGTGAGTCATCTATGTATCTTTTATTTTTCCAATCTCTCAAGTGGTTGGTAATAGTCGTATACGTTACATCTAATTCAGAAACAAGTTCTCGAACATTTGTGCATCGATTCGCTTCGACCGTTATTAACATCCAATAGGCTCATCATCTTCAAGACTCTCGTCGCCGCCACGAAATTTCTTTAACCACCATTGGTCCGTGCGTTCAGTAGTGTTTCCTTCGTTGATATCGCGAGCTTTTTCAGCAGTTTTTCGGACTAGCTTGAATTGAAATAAGAAAAGTTTGCGAATTTCTATTTTTTCCATTTTGTATTCAACGTTTTTGAAATAAGACATGATTGTTTTAGAATGATTTTCATTTAAACAATTAGATAGAACGATAAACGATCTTTAAAATGATATATAAAGTAAAGGTATTATAACGAAAACTTATTTGCAAATACATTATTTGAAAGCAAAATTAAAAATTCCGCAAGAACTTTCTTCTCAACCTAATATTATCAGTTGAAATGAGACCATTGATAAAAATACGAGATGACCAAAGAGGCTTTATTAAAGAATCATAGAAATGCACGTGTCAAACAAAGCCTGTAGTTCCAAACAAAGAGAAACTCGCATTCTTTTTTTCCAATTGCAAAGGCGTGTCTAATCTCGTATCTCAGTCTCGTATGGATGTCAACACGGATGCTAAGTTGGATATCTCACAAGTCCTATTGGCGAACAGGTGATGACAATTCTGATAACACACAAGGCCTTCAAGTCTCGTATGATATTGTCGTCTTTTCATAGTTAGTGTGTAGTTGGTACCTGTCGTAAAAAAATGACACTTTTTTTTACATTTACAGTAAAATGCAATGACAGGTGAAAGAAAAAGTGGTCGTCTTGTTTTCGTCATAAAAAAACTAAACAGTTGAAAAAAGCTAACATGTTGATTATATTATTTCGATTAGAATCGTTATTCCTTGTCATTTAATTATTAGATTATTCAGTACTCACTAGGATTTCTCACACTGATAATAATCGGTTATGTTCTCTGGAGTCTTTGTAACAAATCTCCTCGGATTACTAGTATTCTCCACTTTTTTCCATGGCCATTGCAAATGATTTGCATTATCGAAACAGCCGATTACATTTTTTCACGTTGGCAACGATCGTAGATTTTCACTGAGATTTGGGTGTCATAAAAACTTTTCAATGTCCCAATATACTCCGAAACCTTTCAGTGGACATGTGAGTAATGTTCATCAATCTCAGTGATGTCATCCTCTTTTCTCATTCACGCATATTTAATGAGATAATGCCATATTTAATGAGATAATGTCATATTTAATGAGATAATGTCATATTTCGTGAGACCATATCATATCTAATGAGATAATGTTATATTTCATGAAATAGTGTCATATTTCATGAGATAATGTAATACTTCATGAGATAATGAAAGATTACATGGGATCATGTCATATTTCATGAGATAATGTCATATTTCATGAGATCATATTTCATGAGATAATGTAATATTTCATGAAATAATAGCATATATCATGAGATAATGTCATATTTCATGAAATAATGTCATATTTCATGAGATAATGTTATATTTCATGAGATAATGTCATATTTCATGAAATAATGTAATATTTCATGAGATAATGTCATATTTCATAAAATAATGTCATATTTCATAAGATACTATCATATTTCACGAAATAATATAATATTTCATGAGATAAAGTTATATCTCATGAAATAATTTCATATTTCATGAGATAATGTTATATTTCATGAAATAATAAGATATTTCAGAAGATAATGTCATATTCCATGAAATAATGTCATATTTCATGTGATAATATTATATTTCATGATATAATGTCATATTTCATGAAATAATGTCATATTTCATGAGATAATGTCATATTTCATAAAATAATGTCATATTTCATGGGATAATGTCATATTTCATGTGATAATATCATATTTCATGAGATAATATCATATTTCATAAGATAATGTTATATTCCATGAAATATTATCATATTTCATGAGATAATGTTATATTTCATGAAATAATGTCATATTTCCTGAGATAATGTCATATTTCCTGAGATAATGTCATATTTCATTAGATGTTGTTATATTTCATACGATAATATCATGTGAAACATAATGATGTCATATTTCGTGAGATAATGTCATAATTTATGAGATAATATCATATTTCATGGGATAATTTTATATATCATGAAATAATGTCATATTTAATGAGAGAATGTCATATTTTATTTGATAATGCTATATTTTATGAAATAATGTCATGTATCATGGTATAATGTCATATTTCATTAGATAATATCATATGTCATGAGATAATATCATATATTCTGATATAATGTTATATTTCATGAAATAATGTCATATTTTATGATATAATGTTTTATGTAATGAAATTATGTCATATTTCATGAGATTATGATATAATTAATGATATAATGTCATATTTAATGAGAGAATCTCATATTTTATGAGATAATGTACTATTTCATTGGATATTTTCATATTTCATGCGATAATGTTATATTTCATAAGATAATCTGATATTGTATGAGATAATGTCATATTTCATGAAATAATGTCTTATTTTATTAGATAAGCTGATATTTCATGAGATAATGTCATATTTCATGAGATAATTTCACATTACATGAGATAATGTTATATTTCATTAAATAATGTCATATTTAATGAGATAATGTCATATTCCATTTGATAATGACCTGTTTCATGAGATAATGTTATTTTTCTTGTAATAATGTTCTATTTTATTAGATAATGTTATATTTCATGAAATAATGTAATACATCCTGAGATAATGTCATATTTCATGAGATAATGTCATATTTCATGAGATAATGGAATATTTCAGGAGATAAGTCTATATTTCCTGAGATAATGTAATATTTCCTGAGATTTCATGAGATAATGCCATATTTCATGAGATAATCTTATATTTTATTAGATAATGTAATATTTCTTGAGATAATATCATATTTCTTGAGATAATGTAATATTTCATGAGATAATGTTATATTTCTTGAGATAATGTCATATTTCAGGAGATAATGTCATATTTCATGAGCTAATCTCATATTCCTTAAGATAATGTAATATTTCTTGAGATAATGTCATATTTCATGAGATGATGTCATATTTCATGAGATAATCATGTTTCATGAGATAATGTCATATTTCATGAGATAATGTCATATTTCATAAGATAATGTCATATTTCATGAGATAAGTCTATATTTCATGAGATAATGTCAATGTCATATTTCATGAGATAATGTCATATTTCATGAGATGATCATGTTTCATGAGATAATATCATATTTCATGAGATAATGTCATATTTTATGAGATAATGTACTATTTCATGAGATAATGACCTATTTCATGAGATAATCATGCATCATGAAATAATGTCATATTTCATGAGATAATGTCATATTTCATGAGATAATCATATTTCATGAGATAATGTCATATTTTATTAGATAATGTCATATTTCATAATGTCATATTTCATGAGATAATCATGTTTCATGAGATAATGTCATATTTCATGAGATAATGTCATATTTCATGAGATAATGTTATATTTCATGAGATAATGTCATATTTCATGAGATAATGTCATATTTCATCCTGTATTTTGCTAAAACAGCATAATAAAAAAAATTGACACTTTTTTCTTCTTGTAAGCTGTTATCGTATCTGGTCCCGTTTTTTGCATTTTAGGGGGGAGTGAATTTATTGCATTAACTTATTATCATCATTATTATTACCACCATCATGTTTCATCGCTAGGCCACAAAATATATATTGTTTACGTACATTCATATGAAAGCAATATTAAAGTGTTTATAATTGAGAAAAAACATAGGCACCTTCTTTTGCCCTCCTTGCAAATCAAGTTGTTATATATTTTGTATAAATTTGATTATTTCTGCCAGGAAGAGAAAATGAGATTGTTATCATATCCTTGGAAAGTTCTCTTTTTTCCGTGAGGTTATTTAATCCGATAAATCTGAAATTCATGATTAAAAACACGAAGAAGAAAAAACACGGAATAGATTTTTGGTGGCACCGACAAAATATTTCGTAATTTGTCAATGGCGACCGAGTCTAAACAATGTTTGGATTTTCTATTTTTCATTATTAAAACCTTTATTTTCATTCAATTATTTTCAGTTTCATTTTGGTTTTTATTTTTACCTCTATCAATTTTCTTTTGCTTATTTCGAATTGATGGCACCTTAATTTAGTCTGTTTTCTCTATGTTAAAAAAAAAACTGTTTATCTTCCATTTTTTCTTTGATTTATTTGTTTCTTCTCGGCCTTTTGCTCCCATTTTCTTTTTATTATTAGACTTCTTTCTCCTCGCCCCTTACCTTTTTCTTTTTATCGTTGTTCTTCTCTAACTTATATTTTTCTTTTTATTATTCCTCCTCCTAATACCCTGCATTCTTTCAATTTTTTCTCGTCATTCTAATGCTTCTTCATCATCATTATCATCGTCAACCTCCTCATCATCATCAGCAGCAGCATATTATTATTATTATTATTATTATTATTATTATTATTATTATTATTATTATTATTATTATTATTGTACTTACTAGGAGTGCCCACACAGGTCATCATCAGAGATTGCTCATTGATAAAGACCAGTGGTGTTCGCTGGAGTCTGGGTGACAACGAGTGCCCCCAGATTTCCAGTAATTCTCACCTCTTTCGACAATCTTTGACTATAAATTTGCGTTATCGCAACTGTCGCTTGCCGTTGATTTCTCGCTGACCATCGGTTTTCACTGAAATTTGAATGACAATAAGCTTCCCAAACGTCTCTGTCCCCTCTGTACCTGTCCAGAGGAGGTCTGGTAAGTGCTTTCACTCCTTGATTTTCCATCCTCCTTGACCATTCGACTATTTGGTGTAGTGCATCCAAGCACTACTTTTTCCTTCTTTTTTGTGGTGAGGGGGAGGAGAGGAATATGGGTAGGGAGAATGGGTGTAAGATGGGAAGGGGAGGGATATGGGAAGGGGAAGGAGATGAGAAGAGGAAATGGGGGTAGTAATCAGTCTATAACTTTGGAGTTTCAGTTTTCTTGATTTTATTCTTGTTTTACTTCTCTTGCATTTTCTATATGCCCTGTTGGCGATTATAATTCTTGTAGATTAAGTTCCTCAATCGAGAGTTTTCTTTAAGATTTCAACTATTTTCAGCATTACTGTCCGTTGCATAATCTGAGCCTTCCCCTTGATTCCGATGTCATCTAGTCTTGTTTCCAAGTTCTTTGGGACTGTTCCTAATGCTCCTATGATTATTGATATTATGGTAATTTTCTCTGAGTTAAAGTTCGTTGAAATAGGCACTCTAGATGTGACAAATTTAAAAAGTGCCCTAGTAAAAGATGATTACTTTCTCCTCTGACCAAGGACAAAACAGACATTATACTTTCATTTTACGATCAAGGGTTAAATTAGTCAGTAGAGCTGATTAGATATGATCTCGTATCATCGTTCGGAAGGTATCGATTACATAACTTGACCCTTCAATTAGACGTTTGTTAGTATTTGAACCAGTTGCCATTTTATTTAGAGTTTAGGAAGGTTGATCACACAACCCTAAGCGTAAACCGATGCAAGTATTTGTCCATACAACCGATTCGATATGAACTATTCAGAAATGGTATGAATTGCGCTCTTTCATTACCCAGCAATCTGTTAGTATTTAAACAAAATTGTTATTTAATTCAATTGTGCAGAGGGATGTTTACACAATATTTCAAAAGTTGAATGATAAAAGTATGTGTCGATAGATGCGATTGAATAATAAATCGCGTCATAAACCGTGATGAACGTTGTTTGCTCGAATTAATTACAAGTTAGGGTTCTTACTATTTTATCTATAATTTTAGGCGATTATTCATATCGACGCCAGATGTAGTACGGTGTTAATATTTGCAGAGAGAGCTGATTGCATATGAAACTCAATCATAAACTTTTAGGTAATCAATTAAAACTTTTGACTCTCCCCGAAGTAACCTTAGCTTACTATTTGAACATAAGTTGCTATTTTTTACCCAGAGTTGTATGGAGCTGTTCATATCGACGCCATACAAAATACGATATAAATATTGCCGATAGAGCCTGTTGGTTCCCCAATCACGTGATTCATAATAAACTTCTTAATGTTATTTGATCTACTTTTCATGGCTTAAATAACATTCTTGGTTTGAACATTTTGAACTGATGCGTTTGAGCGAGTGATCCTGTAAAGGTTTAACATTTTAATTTGATTTTCTATGATTTAATCAAAACGTTTCAATTTATCACACTATATATTTATTGAACGTTCATTCGTCTCCCCCTCTCTCTGTGTATACCACTTTCTATGATTGGTGGTCTATCTATCTACCCCCTTCGTGCCATGTGTCGGTTTTGATGACGGTTTTAATATATCAATAGATTCGTTGATAAATCAATAAATAGATGTTTCATTGATTCCATTAATTCGCGTAAAACCACAAACCAGCAATCAGACCCATTCTCCATTTGCATACGTTTGCGTAAGGACTCACTATTGACGTCAGTATATGTTTCAATCGACCTATCCTCTCTCTCTCCACCCCCTCTTTACTCAGTGCTATATATGTAAGTTTCTCTTTCTCCTTCTCCGTTTCTATGTATCTATGTATGTCGCTCTTTAAATATAAATACAATTGTAGGTATTATATATATATATATATATATATATATATATATATAAGAGTAGGAAGCCTGGCGTTGCTCTGTATTGAATGATGATCAACGAATATTTCACACTCCTATATTTTTATTGTCATCGAAATCCGTGAAATCGCCCGGGGCTAAGGTTCACATGCGTTCACGCAGTAACTAAGTCCAAAATATATGTTTTTCTACATTGCATTCTATAGAACCTACTGATTCTTTCTAAAATTCTTTGCAGTAAATGAAAAAAATAAAGAATTTACGTGCATATTTTTAACCGACAGACCACGGCCTTTTGTTCTATCACTGTTACTAAGCAACGACATCGAAAATATGACTTTACCGATGATAGGTAAATTAAAATAATGGTTTTGATTATTCGTCCATTTGTTTTTGTTTTTTTTAATTACAAGTTTTTTTAACTAATTTTCTTCAGTTTTTCATTTCGTTTAAAATCTGGATGCCTTCATATGCTTCAGTTAAAATTATATTTACATTATTTGTGAAAAATACGTTTTAACGTGTTAAGAACGTGACTAAAATTAGTGTACAATGGTTTAAAAGTGGGATTTACAAAATGGTATGGAATTTACAGTTTTATTATCATTATTAATTTATAAATTTACATTACAGCATATATATATAAGTAGCTATATATGCACATGCACACACAACACACACACACACACACACACACACACATATATATATATATATATATATATATATATATATATATATGCGTATATATATGTAAATGTAAAATATAATATGTAAACATACTGAAAAAAACACGCACACACACAGACGTGTTGAGGGTTTTTTGGCCGAACCGGGTAATGGTCTAAACATACACACACACATACACACACACATGCACACATAAAGTTTTCAATCAATCGATTAGGTAAAAAGAGTGATGGTTTGGGTGAATATGAGCGAAGCCCCCGAATGCCAAATAGGCACTGGCTACAATGTTGAACGCAGCGCGTTGCAAGGACCGTTACTTAAACAAAAGTTCGAGTTTGCACGGTCCTATTTTACGTAGTTTTTTTTGTCGCAAAAAAGGGTTTATAATTCGAATTCCTTTTCTAATAAGCAATTTACGAGTTTCATCATCCGACATATACAATTTCTCATCTAACAGGAAGTTGGTGCAACTCCAGATTAAATAAAGAAAACGCATTAGCGTATAGCTGGTTTTGAACCAGCCAAGTTTTTGTTTTATTAATAATTAATAACAAAATAACAATAACAATTAATAACAAAAAAAAGTTGTGGTTTCGTCGAGTAGGATTTTGTTTATGCAAGAAAATAAGATCTCATTGTTTTTCTCTTAGCGACAAACACCGACGACATTGAAACGAAAACGCAGTTTTCTTTAACAACGTAATTTCCAAAACAAATGTAAACGAAGGTATGCACATAAACAAACGCAGGTACGAATAAGGCGTGTTTTCGTTGTGAGACGCTCGCTCAGCCAGCTACATGTACAGAAACATAGCTGAGCACGAAGGGGGAAAATAAGAAAAGGAAAAAACGTGAAGTACAAACACACACGCACACACACGCACACACACACACATATATATATAGAGAGAGAGAGATATAGATAGATAATTATTTTTGCAGTAAATTATCTGTCAACAGAGAAGTAGTAGCGTACTAATATAGTGTACTCATATTTAAGTTTGAGAAAGCGTTCAGTAATATAGTTAATGAGAGGATTCTTGAATAATAGACAATTCCGAGCGCAGCCAATCGGAATCGCTGGACGATGTCAAGGGAGATTTTAGTAATTCTGTATAGGAAAATGGAAAGATCATGTTTTGTTTGTGTATGTAATAAACAGATATGAGCGGTGCAATACCAACAGTGTGGGAAAAAGAAAAATCGTACACGTGTCAACCGGTAGCGGTGCTAGGACTTAATATTCACAGAGAAAAATAGGAACTCTTTCCTCTTTAGGTGTTGCGATCGTGATTATGTTTCTCTTAGGATGTAATCTAAGATTTTATTATAACGAATAAATGTGCTTAAAACGACGTTCCAAAGTTACATAAGACTGTGGTAATGGTTTAGACATAGTAAATTTGTATGTGGCATCTGTTGATGCAAATGTACATCCCTGAGGGGAATTTCTGCAATCAAAATATTATATATATATATATATATATATATATATATATATATATATATATATATATATATATATATATATATATATGTACTGGAGGTGGAAGGACCTGAACGCTCAACGTTTCGCCCGATTTACCTATTTTTCATATCGTCGGATTTCATCCATCTTAACAATCATATATAAACATAAACATTTATAGTACATTGCGAAGTCTACTTTTATGTAAACAACATCATCTCTGGTTACTTGTAACTGACTGATTTAAACATGCTCATGAATGTGTAGTGACATAAATGCTTACGTAAAATTAATAAAAAGTATATTTGTTCTACTTCAGTATTGAGCACTTTTGTATGAACCTCGTTAAATTGATTTGTTGTTACATTTCCGAAAAATAGATACTTGGATTAATTATATAAAGTTAAATAAAAAGAGTCAAACGAACATTTAAGCGTCTACATTCTAATTTATTTCAGCTACAAACTAACGTTTAGCGATGATTATACACGAGTACACGAGTGATCAGCTTGCCTCATGCGTGTGAAGAGCCGGGATTAGGTGAAATTAACTACCATGTACAGTTTGAAATGTTACTCAATTTTTAAAAAAAAATTATTCTTGTTCTACATATGAATTAAGCTTTCCTGTTTAAAAATATCTTATAATACATTTTCTGGTATAAAATCTCTTTTTGGCTTCAATTCCTGGCCACCTCAGCAAGTGAAGGCAAACTGAGAAAGAATAAAAAGACTAGAGAAAACGACAGTATTAAAAAATGTGTGGCAATTTATTGTTTTTAAAAGAACGTATAAGTATCGAATGTTATGTGTAAGATCATGGTTACATGTAAAAAGTGTGGCTAAAAATTTAAAATTATTTAAAATTTAATATTTACAATTCCACAAAAATGCAAAAAGACAAATACGAAAATTAGAATAAAATCATAAAAGGAATAATCAAAGACACCCCATGTTTTATTTAATAATATCTATCTAAATAAAAACATACTGATTATATATATATACACACACACACACATATATATATATATATATATATATATATATATATATATATATATATAATAGTTGAGTGTCTGGCGTTTAATATGATATTTTAATCAATCCTTATTTCATGCTGATTCCATATTTATAATTCAGCCAATTCTTCTTGATTATTGTATTATACTTAATATGTAGTAGAGCTTTCAAAAGTAAAAAAAGAATCGAAACCAAAATATTTACCGCTCCAGTCTTAGTCATTGTATTTAAGCTATTGTCAGGCGGATAAGAAATAGCTTAAAAATAAACTGAATTTAACGAATAAGCTTATACTTTTGCATGCACATAAGAGCACTTGAAGTCGAATTACGCCTGCCACGTTTCTACATTTTTTCAGTTTTGGCTTTTTGTAGCTATTTTACCGGCTTATATATATAAAACAACGGTCCACAAAAAGTTCAATCATTTGATCTGACACTCGCCGCTCTGTGACCTTGTGTCTCGCAGAAGATGCACTTTAAAAAATGGGGACATACAGACAGACACGCAGATATATAAGTTTTATATAGAGAGAGATTATATATTATAATATATATCTGTATTATATATCCCTATTCCTTATATATAATAAAAGAGGCTCAATTTTCCCCTCTGGACCAAAATACCGTAGGTTTACAACAATAGATGGCACATACAAATTTACTATGTTTACAAAATTAGCTATTACCTTATTTAACTATATAACGACATTTTAGACACAATAATTTATAATAGTAAAACATTAAATTAAATCTTAGGAGCGGCATCATCATCGCCATAACCTATAGAGGAAGTAGTTCCCATTTTCACTCTATCCGCCAAGTACTCCCATCGTTCCCCTCTTACATCGCATGTTTTTACTCATAGGCTACTTAAATTTAAACCCTTCCTAAGTAACTGATCTATTCACTATATGGCATAGTATTTACCTCCGTTTTCCTATACTTAACGAACACTTCGCCAACTTACTGTCCTCGATTACTGACACAGTCATAAAATTATATTTTAGCCAACTATCGTAATCCAATAGTTTGATTTGTTTTTCCTATATATTTGTTGTCCTTTCATCTTATCGAAATGTACATAAATCCTAAATAGTTTGCTTTGTTTTGCACCATACATTTGTTCTTCCTTTAAATTATCGAAATGTAAAGAAATCCCTTCATTTGTTTTTTATTGTTTTTTTTGTGCGTGCTTTTTTTACATAGGCGTCACCACTTATCAAGGCCGAGAGGCCACTCACGGATAAGGGTTAAAGAGTGTACAGTAATCAAAAGGACAATATAGTAATCGATAATAATGGAAGTTCGGTAAATTTGTTAACTTAAGTGTAACGACTTATCAGAAAGTTCTTCACGTTGGACTTGAAGACACCCATATTATAGACAGCTGGAAAGCAGGAAAACGGAAGACAATTCCACAGGCGTGCAGTTCATATAAAAAAGCTTTGATCATGGAATCTACGTTTGGGTTTAGGCACAGATAAAGAGTAGGAGAATCATTGATAGTGTTTTCAGCTAGACGAATGAATCTTGTGAAAGTTTGGCGAGGAGGGACCATAGATTGAAGCTCAGTCGAACACTTTCCATGAAAATAACGATAAAGCAGAGACAAACTCGCAACATCTCTTCTGTGAGAAAGAGGTTGCAGCGAAGAGAAAAGGACATTTCCCACGAGGCCACGAAGTTTATTTTAAACCCTATCAAGGCAGAACAAGTCATTTCTAGCAGCTCCTGCCCAGATGTGGCAAGAGTATTCCGCCCTTGGACGTACCTGGCTCTTATATAGATAGAGAATAGCATCAGCAGTGAGATATCTACTGGATCGATAGAAGGATCCCACCATTTTTCCAGCGGCCTTGGCAACAAATTTGATGTACGTATTCCATTTACGATCAGTAGTAAAGGTCAAACCCAGAAGCTTGTCAAAACTTGAGGCCTCCCCAAGACGAGAGACATTCATTTTAATTGATGCCAGATGGGGATCAGAACGTTGATGGTGTAAAGATAACAGCTTAGTTTTAGATGCATTAAAAGTAACAAGCCACTCCTTTTTATTTTTTACAACGTGGTCACCACTTATCAAGGCCCGGAAGCCACTCAGGGATAAATGTTATTGTAGGTATAGTACGTTAGTGTGGATATTTAAAGTGTCTACTTAAGGAGGCGGTTCACCAGGAATTTGTTTATGTTTGACTTGAAGATATCCAAGTTGTAGTCAGGAGGGAAGCAGGCAGACGGAACACAGTTCCACAGGCGTGCAGTTCTAAGAAAGAAGCTTTGTTCATGGAATCTACGTTTTGATTTGGGTATAGATAAAGAGTGGGGAAAGCTTTTGACAATGGATTCAGCTAGACGGGTGTTTTTTGTAAAAGATTGTCGAGGGGGCACCAGAGATTGGATTTCAGACGAGCACCTGCCATGGAAATAACGATAAAAAAAACATAGGCTTGCAATGTCTCTTCTGTGAGAGAGGGGTTGCAGGGTAGAGAAAAGGGCATCCCCCACTAAGCCACGAAGTCTATTTTGTACTCTGTCAAGGCAGGATAGGCTGTTTTTAGCAGCTCTTGCCCAGATATGGCAGCAGTATTCCATCCTTGGACGTACTTGGCTTTTATCTAGATAGAGAATTGCATCAGTAGTGAGATATCTCCTGGAGCGGTAGAAGGATCCCACCATCTTTCCAGCGACCTTGGCAACAGACTTGATGCACGTGTTCTATTTTAGATCAGAAGTGAAGGTCAAACCCAGAAGCTTGTCAAAACATGGGGCTTCTCCTAGACGAGAGCCATCCATTTCAATTGATGCCAGATGGGGATCAGAGCGTCGATGATGTAAGGATAGGAGTTTGGTTTTAGATGCATTAAAGGTAACCAGCCAAGTCTTCTCCCACTGAACCACTCGTTCGAGATCAGAGGAGAGAGAATCAGAGAGAGCTTTGTCATTTACAGCCTTTGATGTGTTGCTGTAGATGGTCGAGTCATCAGCATAGATGTCAACGAATGATTTAAGTATGTGTTTAGTGTTTAGAGAGAACATGTAGATCAGGAAGAGAGATGGGCCCAGAATGGACCCTTGAGGGACTCCAGCATTAATACTGCAGGCCTCTGATTTTTGTCCATCAACCACTACTCTTATGAGCCTATCAGAGAGAAATGATTTAATGATAGAGAGAATATTTCCAGTTATACAGTAGCTGGAGATCTTGTGAAGTAGGCCTTTATGCCATACCTTGTCGAAGGCCTTTGATATGTCAAGAGCAATTACCCTGGAAAGGAAGCCTTTGTCAAGAGACTCACTAATCCTATGAGATATAACCGTTAGCACATCTGCGGTAGATCTTGCAGAACGGAAACTATATTGCGTGTCACTAAATACGTTATTTCTGCTGAGGTGGTTGACTATTTCTCAATTTATATGGATTCCAGCAACTTACTCATGACACACAGGAAACTTATTGGTCTGTACTGAGAGGGAGATGTCTTATCACCTGAGTTCTTAAATACAGGGCATACTGATGAGGTTTTCCAAGGTGTTGGAAAAATTCTTTTTCAATTTTTCCCCTTGAAGCGAGCGGTACGCTTCGTGGCTTTTTGAATATTGGTGTTGCTTCGTCCAGCAATTGGAATCTCGCCTTTATTTTTGTGCAGCATCCAAGCTTTTCGGAGAAAACACTTGGGAAAGATCTTTTTAGATCTTTTTGAGTTTGTCGGTTTCGGCCATTAGGTTTCCGACTTTGTGACAAAAAATCGTTCTTTCCATGAGAAGTTGGGGATGTCTATTCTGAAAAACGTTCGTAACATGGGGACGTCGTAGTTGGACAGCAACAACAACACCACCACCAACAACAACAACCATTATTTTAATTTTTTTTCGAAGGAGGAGGGGCACGCTTCTACCGAGCAACGCCGATTAGCGGGTACTGCTAGCATATTATATTATACCAATATCATAGATGACTTTTATATAAATATATATGTATATATATATATATATATATATATATATATATATATATATATATAGGGTGACACAAAAAAACGGGTCTCAACTCTAATTAGGCCCCGTTTCTTAGTGTTTTGTCCGAATGAAATAAAACTTTGGTCATTACTAGTTTATTATATTCAAAACATCACATCAAAACACTAGGGCCTTTGGCCTTTTTTTCTCTGTTCTAGATGGCCTACATTTAGCTTTTGTTTTTTGGCGGGTCATCCTGTATATATATATATATATATATATATATATATATATAAATTTATGTGTGTGTATATGTGTATGTGTGTGTGTCTGTGTCTGTGTGTGTCTGTGTACTATATACATCAATGTTTTTTTCATATATATATATATATATATATGATTTTCGTGTGCGCATTTAAGTAATTACGTGTGTTATTGTGTATATGTTTCTATATATCACTACATTACTTCTTTATTTCTGATTCTCACCGTAAAATATTTCCTAGTTCTCTGCTGGTGAAGGGTTCATATTTTGGTAATTATCCTTACTACACCACCTCTCTCCACCCGTTCTTGACATTCGATAACCGTTCTTTCCAGGAGGAGTTGGGGATGTCTATTCCGAAAAACGTTCGTAACATGGGGAGGTCGTAGTTGGACAGCAACAACAACACCACCACCAACAACAAACATTACTTTAATTTTTTTTGAGGGGGGAGGGGCACGCTTCCACCGAGCAACGCCAATTAGCGGGTACTGCTAGTATATTATATTATACCAATTATATCGTAGATAACTTTTATGTATATATATATATATATATATATATATATATATATAGTAAGTTATAAAATGTATATGGCGATTAAACTACACTGAATATTCTGCGTTTCATCCACTCTAGGACTCTTCAGTCATATGCGCCTACGCATTGAGCACTTTTGGAGTAAATACTTAAAGTTTATGCATTAATCTATACTTTCGTATATTAATTTTATGTGAGTAAACTGATGCCTATAGTATATATATATATATATATATATATATATATATATATATATATATATACTATGGGCATCAACGTTTTTTTTTTCAGATATATATGATTTACATGTGCGCATTTAAGTAATTACGTCTGTTATTGTGTGTATATATTCTATATATTACTACATGTGTGAGATTTTTCATGCCTGTACATATATGGTTGAGTGTGAGTGTGTGTCTACTAGACATGTAACTTTCGAATCTCACGTTCTTTCCTCTCTTTTCTCATTGGCTAATAAAATGTCTTCTCAAATAATTAGCCATCATTTTCTCGCAATTTCTGTAATAGACACGATATGAAGAAAACGAAACGATTTAATGATGACTTAGAAATGTTCTCTCTCAATAAACTCTTTTTGGTGCAAAGAAGCCACACTTATTAAAACGTGTCTCTCGTGAATCTCTCTCTCTCTCTCTCTCTCTCTCTCTCTCTCTCTCTCTATATATATATATATATATATATATATATATATATGTATGTATGTATGTATGTATGTATGTATATATATATATATATAATTGAATACGTTTGTCTGTTCGCTAATTACATTTAGTTTACCCGACGTAGGTACAGATGTTGAGTATCAGGTTCGGTCTACCTGAAATCATGGCAAAATAAATAAAACTTACTTGAAATAAGTGCAGTTGATCGACAGGTAGACACAGTCTTCGATAAAAAAAAAAGACAGATTTTCTGCTGAGATCGTTGGGTCATTGACGGCGAAATACAATAACAGGTCTTTACAGGTGGGTGCTTGACGTTCAATAATAATATATAAACCAGTTCATATTGAGAAAGACTCTTGTTGGCTATTTTGAAAACTCAACCTTCGTCAGTTCTCTAGCATACCTCACTTTTGTCCCTCCGCACACATGCATCACACAAAAAAATATATATAAATGTCATATCATTGTATCATAATATATATTTAAGTTGTCGTTTCTTTTTCTTCTTTATTTCTAATACGACATCTGTTTTATATTTAGAGTACGCACACACACACGCACGCGTGTGCGCACACACACACAACCACACATATATAAGATTTTTATTCTTTATTATTTAAATTTAAAATTTTTATTTCTTTATCTGTTTTAATATCTCTATACATGATTTGTATTTTTTTATCTTTCCGTCATACATATATTTAAATTCATTATGATCACTATACATGTTTCCTTAATTACAATTTTTTTCGTTTTTTGCCAATTTGAGTTTTTATTTTTCTCTTCAAAAAGCTCACGCAATGGTTAGGCGAGTTTTAAATCTTCTGCTTTTCCATTACAGCATTGTATGTTTATACATGAATTCTTGTCCACATTATTTGAAGCATAGCAGTAATGCAACACGAGTGAACCAAAACGTCATTGTTAGCATCATTAAAAATTCAAAATCACATTTGCAATTCAACTATATTTTTAGAAATATTTTTAAAAAAATTATTTTTAGGAATATCTTTTTTAAAAATTGTTTATAGAAATATTTTTTAATTATTTTTAGAAATATTTTTTTAAAAATTATTTTAGAAATATTTAAAAAATATATTTTAAGAAATATTTAAAAAAATATTTTTAATTATTTTTAGAAATATTTAAAGAGAAAATTATTTTTAAAAATATTTTTAAAAATATATATTTTTAGAAAAACCTTTTTTAATTTTTTTTAGAAATATTAAAAGCACTATTTTTAGAAATATTTCTAAAAAATTATTTTTAGAAATATTTTAAAATAATCATTTCTATAAATATTTTTTTTTAAATATTTTTAGAAATAATTAAGAAAAAATACTTTTAAAAACATTATTTTTAAAACAATTATTTTTGAAATATTAAAAAATAATTATTTTTAGAAACATTAAAAAAAAAATTTAGAAATATTTTTTTAAAATTATTTTTAGAAATAAACTTTTGGCCAGTAAGTTTCGTCATGAATTTATTTTATCAATGTTTAACGTACGCACACACAGGAATACAAGGTGCAAACATTTCTAATAACTTTGTTTTGACCTTGGCTGCATTGACCGTCTTTAGTCCTGGAATAGTCTTCGTACTGTTTCGACAGGAATTAAATTATTATATATCTCATAAATTATTTTTAAAAATAAATAAAACGCCTGTAAATTTATGGTCCGGTTAGGGTGTAGCCTACTTAGTATAACATTTGCAAGTAAGATGATCACCAACATATCTTTACATATTATCGGGTGACTATAAAACAAAGACTTATGAGCATAAACTACTGAAATTTGGTTGAAAAATCCCAGGTTCAGTCTCCTTATAATTCTTGGTATTATTTTATTTGTGTTAACTATGAACCTATTAGTTTACATAGTTAACTATGAACCTATTAGTTTACATAGTTAACTATGAACCTATTAGTTTACATAGTTAACTATGAACCCATTAGTTTACATAGTTAACTATGAACCTATTAGTTTACATAGTTAACTATGAACCTATTAGTTTACATAGTTAACAATGAACCTATTAGTTTACATAGTTAACTATGAACCTATTAGTTTACATAGTTAACTATGAACCCATTAGTTTACATAGTTAACTATGAACCCATTAGTTTACATAGTTAACTATGAACCTATTAGTTTACATAGTTAACTATGAACCTATTAGTTTACATAGTTAACTATGAACCTATTAGTTTACATAGTTAACTATGAACCCATTAGTTTACATAGTTAACTATGAACCCATTAGTTTACATAGTTAACTATGAACCTATTAGTTTACATAGTTAACTATGAACCTATTAGTTTACATAGTTAACTATGAACCTATTAGTTTACATAGTTAACTATGAACCTATTAGTTTACATAGTTAACTATGAACCTATTAGTTTACATATAAATATCTGAGAGAATCTTGTGCGTTAATTTCGTAAACCCTGCTCTGTTTTGTCGTGAGTTGAATGTCTAATCATCTGACCATACCGTAAGAAGCCAGTCATTTCGTTTTTATATTACTATTTGGTCATATTGCTGCATCTTTGCATACAGTCTTATGTGTTTTGATTTTCTGATTATTGTTGGCTCTTACGTAGCTCGTTCTAATTTCGTTGGTCTGTAGGGACGTCACTTTTTACTTCAAAATAAAATTTCCATCGCTTATCTCAATTTAGATACGCCCAAGCATATACATGAGAGACCACATCGGTCAGTCATACTTGTTTAAATAGTTTTTTTTATTGCTTAATGCGAAGAAAGAATCAGCGCATTTAAAGATTTTTAATTAACTAGCGGGGGTACCCGGCGTTGCCCGGATGTTTGGAGGTGTGTGTGCTGTTAAATAAAAAAGAAACCGGGGGTGGGGGGTATTATCGAACCCGAAGCCCTGAGGCGAAGTTTGAAAATAAAATGTGAAAAAAATATGAACCGTTCGGCCAACCAGAATGAGTTACTGAAAGATGTGTGAATTTATTTAAGTAAGAAGAAAATTGACAGGTGCCCACACAGAAGTCATAGAGCGTTACGACGACGACAACGACGACGTAAGCAATAGCTATTCAGCAAACGAGGTCAATGACCAGGTTTGTTTGTTATAAGCGAAGTAAAAAAAGAAAACATAAAAACGATCGTTAAAACTTAAGCGGGGGTGTAATCAAAACATCGGAAAAAAACACAAAAAACTAACGCAAGGCAAACGAACGACGTTAAATGTAAAAATCGAAAAATCAAAAAAGAAAACAGAAAAACGAACGTTACGTGAAAAATGGCTTAAATAGCACTGATTCAATATTTGAATTTAAAAAATCGAAAAAAAAAGACATCTCACACCACGATTCGAACCCAAAACGTTTAGATAACGAACCAACGCGCTAACCATTTATGCTCGTCTATGGATACAATAACTCGGATGCCGATGTTAAGTGTTGAATAATTACAAGGACTAGAACAGTCATAGAGACAGGTTATTTTCGTCCGCGTTTGAGAAAAAGAAAGTCAGAAATATGGACGGATAACTCATCTTGTTACACTTAGTTACACGGTGCGCACCTTTTCCATCCCTATTGCTTGAAGTATCGCTGAACCAAAGGTAGACAATATCCGCTCGGATGGAATGTGTTTACGTTGATATTGGTTTTAGGGTGACCGCTGATCCTTTCGATCTGACCTTTTTCTTTTCCATTAAAACAACAACCAACGTTATATAACAGTTATGTAACAGTTATGTAACAATTATGTAACAGTCATGTAACAATTATGTAACAATTATGTAACAGTTATGGTAGTGTAAGCATTTAAGTTTATGTGTCTTCCTCTCTCATTGTAGCCTTTATAATGTAACAACATCTGTTGCTTTATTGTTTTCTTCATTCGCTGCTCACCGTGTAATTTTACCCAACACGCTGTAGTCTCAGTCGCAAAGTCCAGAAAGAATAGGAAAGAACTTCAACTCGCTTTTCCCGTTGTAACAACGACATTTATTTTCTCATTCTCGCACCACGCATGACTTCTGTAACGCTGTGACGTCACCCACCTCTCGAACGTAATTTCAAACGTCATCAACGTCTCTAACGTGATACTTTTCTCTAACATGCCCTTTCTCCTTTTTATAGACTTTTCCTTTTTCTGCGACCTCATTTCGCATCCATTTGCATACGCGCGTTCGCACTCTATTACAATAGAAGTGGATGTAAACAGTTTCCCTACAAAGTGTATGAACACAACTTACATATTAAAGATGAAATTCTTCCGTTTTTTTTTTTCATTATCCTACATTTCGGACTTCCTCCTCGTGACTTCATAGCTCCACACTAACTATAACAGTTAACTTTTAATTCTATTACCATACAATTGCTTAATTTCATTTCACATGAAAGTTTCTATTTTTACCTTCTTTTTACAATGTGAAGCATCTCTTTATACTTTTAATGAAGAATTCCATAATCCTAATGAAATAATATTACATACAATTCTCATGTTTCGCGTTGTTTTTACACGCACGCAGATTAATATATTTGTAGACATACACAAGAAAAATATTTTAGATACGTGACGTAATATGGTTCTGCAGATAGAAAATCTATTATCGATGAAGATTTAGTATCCGTCTGTTTGAAGTCGAACGCAAATTGTGTGTAAAAATTAAACATTTTTTTAAAGTAAAAGCAAAATATTTGACGATTTTGGATTCGAAAATTCAGCTATTTTGACGATTAAAAATGGATTAAAACTTTCCACTGTTGACTTATGATACATGTTTGATATTTCTGTGGAAAAATATGTAGTGCAAATATGTTCATATTTTAGAGAGTTGAAACTAAATTAATTATCTGGTAATATTGTGTTATACATGCTGAAACCAAGTTGCAGTCATTATTTGAAAAACGCACGAAATTATCAGGTTGACAAGAACGTTTCTTGCGGTTTTAAACTTTTAAATTTAAATGATCACATCAAACAATAATTTATTGATTGAAATCAGCACGATGAGAATCAACATACATGTGTATTTATGCCAATAACGTAAAACCCTTCCTTGTTGGCACAGAAAGTTGTCGAGATGCTTGGAAAAATGATAGTCAGTAGGTGAGAAATCTGAAGATGTGGGGGATGAAGCAAAGTTTCATAACCCAATTTGTTCCACTTGTGCAGGGTCGATTTAGCAACGTGGGGACGGAAATTGTCTTGGAGTAGCATTGGCTTTTTCTGTTGACAAATGCCGGGTGTGTTTGTCGAAGTTTCTGATGCATTTCATTCATTTGTTGACAATACTTGTCCGTCGTAATGGTTTCGCTTGCATTCAAAGAAACTGTAATAGAAGAAACCGGTCGCAGACCACCAAACAGTCAGCATAACTGTCTTTTGGTGAAACTCTAACTATGGGAAGTGTAGTGAAGTTTCGTCGACATCTAATGATAGTGATGAGCGTTGCAGGTTATCGTAAAGAACCCACTTTTCACCGGTCGAGAAACGGATCGTTCTTGTTGCGTAAAGAAGGGAATATGACAATTAATAACAGCGTTTTACTAATGGGTGTCGTTCAGTTCGTGGGGCATCAATTGATAAAGTTTTCTTGTCTTTTCAATCTCTCTTAAGTGGTTAGAAATCATCGTATACGTTACGTCTAATTCAGAAGCAAGTTCTCGAACAGTTGTACGTGGATTGGCTTCAACTAATACTCTTAACTGATTGTTGTCAACATCCGGTGGTCGACCATTACGCTCATCATCTTAAAAACTCTCGTCGCCGCTACGCAATTTCTTGAACAACCATTGTGCTGTTCGTTCATTAATGGTTCCTGGGCCAAACGATTTGTTGATATCGCGAGCTGATATTAACTCCCTGTGACGAAAAAGACTTGATATTTCCATTGCAAACTTTGCTTTCGTATAAGCTGTATCGCCTGAAAATGTTTCTAGTTACTGGTAACTAGCTGGCCATGTATCACTGTTTATGTAAAACAAATAAAGAGTATAACCTGCTCTACTTCAGTATCGAGCACTCTTGTATTAACCTCGTTTAACTTCATTGATTACTTGAAAACAATAACCTAACACCATTCAATCCTAGAACCCCCACCTTAATTCTACTATTCTACCCCATAATTTGCATATCATAGCTTTATTAATACGCCTCTTAAATACCTTCCACAACTTATACAGAAATAAAAACTCATCGTATTTACCGTTTCACAATCTACTATTCGCCTACAATTCCATCCAAGGCAATTTAAATTTAAATGACTAGACTTTAATAGGTTTTACAACATTAGCATCAAAAATAAGATAATGATCCTTTAAAATACTTCTTTCTAAAATTATTTTCTAACTAGTTTTTATATTGATGCTGTAGTACTAATCATCTTTTAATATGATTACGCCAGACATTGTAAACAATTACTCTTAACTCTAGATCCTTCAGCTTTATATATATATATATACATATATATATGTGTGTGTGTGTGTGTGTGTGTGTGTGTGTGTGTGTGTGTGTGTACTTGCAATAGCCCTTATCCCTGAGTGGCTTCCGGGCCTTGATAAGTGGTGATCACTGTGTATATATATATATATATATATATATATATATATATATATATATATATATATATATATTTGTGGGTTATAATTATATAGTTTTTATTGTTAATAGGTTTTACTCATATAAACGTCTTACATACAGATATATAAAATTTAAAAGTTTTTTTATTTTATTTATTAGCATGATTACAGTCAATAAATTGAATAATTTATTTATTTTTTCATTTATTTTTGGCATTGATTTGATCACACGTGTCTTTGTGGACACTTCCCAACCCTTCCAGTTAGATTGTCTGTCATCCCTCTTATATAAACCTACTGCCACCTTTGACCGAGTTATATGTCGTGCTGGTGTCTACGCCAGTCCTGCTTTCTTTCATCTTTACCCCTATTTTCTTAGGCACTTAAGGATATCAATGTTTTCACATTTTCTATTCATGTTTCTCTCTCCATTTAATTAAGGGCACGAAAAGTTAAAGAAAACGCTGACAAAGGTAGAAGAAAAGGCTGTTTACTAGGTTGGCAGTACTTTTTGTGAACAGTTGCCAGAGATGTTGGAAACTCTGTTACTTTGTCTATCCTTGTGGCCATGTCACTAATAAGGGTGTTGGGGGTAAACGTTTCGACTCGGCTGACGTTATCCACCTGATAGTCAGGGACACGAACCTTGGTTTAGCCCCTAAGGAGACTGTCCTATCAGCAGGTGAATGGATTCTGGACCATGCAGTAGCTTCTGGTGGGGCCTTTCAATGCCATATTAGTGGATAAATGTTTACGGCTTTATCATGTGCTACAAAAAAATTAATTCTTTTTTTTCTTGCCTTTCCTCTCTGCTCTGCTCTAACAAGTCTGTCGACCTATTCCACAAATCCAAAATCGCAATCATGAAATGTTTTCAGAAAAATACTCGATCAAACCCAGATCTCCAACTTCCAACGCAGACCCCCACTACCATGTCTCCTTCTCCAACATCAGGGGGTCTACGTTCCAACCTTCCAGAGGTTCAAACTCTGTTACAGGAGACTAAGCCAGACCTATTATTCCTAAGCAAAACTGGCATTAGACCGACTTCTTCCCTAGATGAGTTCGTAATTAAAGGATGCTCTAACTTAACCTCTAAATCTGACCCCCAAAAGTATGTGCCTACATTAAAGACGACTTTCCTTTTGGTAGGGACATTTCTAGAGAAGATCCTAATTAACCTTACATGTGCTTCCGGGTTGCACTTGCTCACAGTACTGCGTTTATATTTGCAAGCTATCGTCCACACAACAGTAGAATTATATCCTCAATAACATAACTGAGAAAATTGACCATGTCCTATCTGAGTACCCCTCGGCTAACATCCACGTCTGTGCGGACTTCAATTAACCCACTCTAATAAGGCCGATGATGAGGGGAGGTTCTGCCACGATTCTCCATTGCTTATGACCTCACTCAGATTGTCCAAGAACCCACCCGCGTTCCTCACACTGACGGTCAATATGCAACTCTTCTAGACCTCTTTCTCACAACTTCCCCTGAGCTGTGCTCATCTTCCGTTCAGTCCCCACTGGGATCTTCCAACCACTCTGTTGTATCATTCAAGATAAAAACAAAATGTAATAGGTCCTCAGACATACCTCTCCATCCGTACAGTATATCGATATTCTATGACTGACTGGGATAGATTCCGTACATTTATATCAGGCCTGCCTCTGTGGCATGTTTAAAAAGGATGTGTCCTCTATCGTATCAGACCTGACGGATTGGTTAACTATAGGTATAGACAGTTTCATATCCTCGAAGAAGTTCCAGCAAACACCTAATAGCCAGCCGTGGTTCTCCCCAGAATGTGCTTCTGCCATTGCGCACAGAAATCACTTTTTCCATTTCTTCCAACGTAATAGATGTACTAAGAATAAAGCCGCCTTCGGGACTGCCAGCAACCACTGTAAAAAAGTAATAAAGAAGGTAAGAGAGTTATATGCTCAGTCTGTTACGCCAAGGTAACTGAGCAGCGGCTTGTTTCCCATCAGTTCTGGCAAATAGTAACCAGAATCCTCAACAGAATCGTGACCTCTATCCCAACTATCATCAATGAACCTGAGTTAATATAGTCAGCATCAGACAAAGTCAATCTCTTTGCCAAGAACTTTGCAGCTAATTCTATCCTTTACGACAAAGGCCGCCAACCCCCAGTATTCCCTTGTATATCAGAAAACATGCTTTACTGGAATCAAGGTTCTTGATTAGCTTGGCAACATCGCGTACAGATATTTTTATGTCACTTAGCAATTTGTCCTGACGGCATTCCAGTTATAGTGCCCAAAAGGCTTCAACCGGAACTGGCGTCCAGACTTACTAAGTTATTTAACCGTTGTCTTAAGGAGAAATACTTCCCAACACCTTGGAAAATCTCATCAGTATGCCCTGTATTTAAGAACTCAGGTTCTCGCTCATCTCCCTCTCAGTACAGACCAATAAGACTCCAATGCATCATGAGTAAGCTGCTGGAATATGTGCTTAACAAGGAAGTAGTCATACATCTCAGCAAAATTAACCTTCTTAGTGACATGCAATATGGTTTCCGTTCTGCTAGATCCACAACAGATGTGCTTACAGTCATATCTCATAGGGTTGGCGAATCCCTCGATGGAGACTTCCTCTCTAGGGCAATTGCCCTTGACATATCAAAGGCCTTTGATAAGGTATGCCATAAAGGCCTACTTCACAAGATCTTCAGTAATGGTATAGCTGGAAATATCTTCTCAACTATTAAATCATTTCTCTCTGATAGGTTCATAAGAGTAGTTGATGGGCAGAAATCAGAGGCTCTCAATATTAATGCTGGAGTCCCTCAGGGGTCACTCCTGGGTCCAACTCTCTTCCTGATCTACATCAATGGTCTTCCAGACCACATCCTTAGATCATTGGTAGACATTTATTCTGACGACACTACACTACCATCTATGGAAGCACTTCGAAGACATTAAACGACCAAGTTCTCTCTGACTCTCTCTCCTCTGATCTTGAGCACGTGGTACAATTGGGAAAGAAGTGGCTGGTTACTTTTACTGCATCTAAAACAAAACTTCTATCTTTACATCATCAATGCTCTGCTGCCCAGCTGCCATCAATTGAAATGAATGGCTCTCGTCTTGGGGAGGCTTCATGTTTTGACAAGTTTCTGGGCTTGATCTTTACTTCCGATCTGAAATAGAACACGTATATCAAATCAATTGCCAAAGTTGCTGGAAAGATGGTGGGATCCTTCTACCGCTCCAGTAGATATCTCACTCCTGATGCAATTCTCTACCTATAAAAAAGCCAGTTTCGGCCAACGATGGAGTACTGAGTTGATAAAAACAGCTTATCCTGTCTTAACAGAGTTCAAAATAGACTTCATAGCTTAGTGGAGGATGCCCTTTTTTCTTCCCTGCAACCCCTTTCCCACAGAAGAGACGTAGCGAACCTGTCCCTGCTTTATCGTTATTTTCATGGCAGGTGCTCATCTGAACTTCAATCTTTCGTCCCCCCTGGCCAGACTTTCACGAAAAACACTCGTCTTGCCAGAACCACTATCAACAATTACCCACCCTCTTTATCCGTGCCTACACCTAAACGAAGATTCCTTGAACAGGGCTTCTTTCTTAGAACTGCTCGCCTTTGCAACTCTATTCCGTTTTCCTACTTTCCAGCTGACTACAATCTGATTGTCTTCAAGTCCAACGTGAACAAGTTCTTATTGAACCGTCCTTCTAAATAATCCAAGTTACAAAATTCCCACTAATGTTTACTACGCTAAAATCACAATGACTAATGTATACCTATTAACCCTTATCCTCGAGTGGCCTCTGGGCCTTGATAAGCGGTGACCCCCCCGTAAAAAACTTTAAGTCTCTAAATTTCATTATATATATGGGTTCTACTATATATATATATATATATATATATATATATATATATATATATATATTAAAATTGAGTTTTAAGAAAATAATAAATATATATATATATAAAATATATATAAAAATTATATATATTAAAATGTATATGTATAAATTATATATATTAAAATTAATTCTAGATATATATATATAAGTGTGTATTATATATATATATATATATATATATATATATATATATGTATGTATGTATATATATATATAATACATATATATATATATATAATATTGTACTCAATATATAGTACTAATTTCAAATTTAAAAAATATAACTTCGGCGTCATCACCTAGAATCAAAGCCAAAACATTTAGTTCTTCAGCCGTATTCGCTATCAAATGAAATAAGGTCAGATGGATATCAAAACTCTAAAAATTCATGTAGTCTAATATATAAATATGTATTTGCCATGCGTAAAGAAGCAGTCCTAGTCGATTTACACCTTCCAAGCTCGTTGATGACTACATTTAATTCATATGTATTTGATATTTATATGTGCACGTTTCACCACTGAATAAATAAATCCATAATTATAAATTTTGATCATAGTTTCAAGACATTAGAAGTAATGTGGGTTGTATTAAGTTTAATTCAGCTTTATACAAACAGGATAAAAAGGGATTGAAAACCTTCGTGAAAACTCAGATACTCCCTATTCTTGTGAAATTTTTATAATAGTTATTGAACATAATATCCATACTAGAAAGGCCATCCAGTGTTGCTCGGACTCGTATAAGACAATGAGAAAAATTTAAATATACCTGTTATTCTTAGAATAGAGGAAGTTTTATGTCTATGTATCATTTGACATCTTGAGCAAAATAATATTTTACCTACCTTAGGACGGGTATTACACAGCATGTGTATGGGATAATTGTATCTTCATTGGACAGGATATTTGCAGCACGTATGTGGAAAAAAATCCTTACCTAGGACGGGTAATGCGCAACATCTATTTACAATTATTTACATAATTTTCTGTTGTACTAAATTTTCGGTACGTCACAGGTTAAAGTTTGTCAGAGTGATATAGTGAAGAAGCACCGGATTTTTTTTATATAAATGTTATACTACTCGAATATATTACATGATTTTCGATTTTGATAACTTATGTACGTCACAGATAAGAATTTCTTTGTTTTTCATATGGGTACTTTACCGTACAAGTACCTTATTTCCTGGGTAGGATACTGTAGAAGTACCTTTCTTCTAATATTAAAATGAAAGAACTCGATACTTTTAAGTAATTTTCTGTTGTGCTGAATTTTCTGTGCGTCTAGAGTAAAAATTTGTTTGTTTTTCATCTGGGTGGTATAGTGTAGAAGCACCTTCTTTCTCATTTAAAAGTCATGCTATTCGAATATATAACGTGATTTTCGGTTTTAATAATTTTTATGCACATCACAGGTAGGCTTTACTTTGTCTTTTCATATGAGTACCATATAGCACAAGTATCTTATTTCAATAATGCACAAATACCTTATTTCTCGGGTAGGATACTGTACAAGTACCTTTTTTCTAATTTAATAATGAAAGAACTATATACTTTATATAATTTTCTGTTGTGCTAAATTTTCTGTACGCCAGGGGTAAGAATTTGTTTGTTTTTTATCTGGGGGCTATAGCGAAGAAGCACCTTATTTCTTATATGTCATACTACTCGAATATTAAACGTGCTTTTCGGTTTTAATAACTTTTATGTATGTCCCCGGTCATATTTTCTTTGTTTTTTCATGAGTACTATACTACACAAGTACTTTATTACTTTGATCGAATTTCTTGCACACATAAACTTATTAAAAAGTAAGTGATAATTGTATGTGATTTTTGGAATATGACATCTATAGAAATATACGAACATATATAATACAATAGATTTATAATGATCAGTGAATTAGCATAGGAGTAAATCCAACACATACAAATATATAATCATATATGCATACTAATCATTCATAATGATCGGTTAATTAGTTTATGAGTGAATCCAATGCATAGAAATATATAAGCATGTACACATAATTAAAATTCATAATGATCAGTTACTTAGCTTAGGAGTGGACCCAGACATATAAATATATAATCATATATGCATAATCAAAATTCATAATTATCGGTTAATTAGTTTAGGAGTGAATCCAATACATAGAAATATATAACTATATACACATAATTAAAATTCATAATGATCAGTTTATTAGTTTAGGAGTGAATCCAATACATTTAAATATATAAACGTCGGTTAATTAGTTTAGGAGTGAATCCAATACATAGAAATATATAAGCATATACACATAATTAAAAGTCATAAAATATATAATAATATAAATATAATTTAAATTCATAATGATCGGTTAATTAGTTTAAGAGTGGATCCAACACATACAAATATATAATAATATAAACATAATTAAAATTCATAATGATCCGTCAATTAATTTAGGAGTGAATCCAAATCATAATTAAAATTCATAATGATCGGTTAATTAGTTTAGGAGTAAATATAATACAAATGCCATTACTTGATCTATTTATGTAATCTTTGGAATGTAACAAATAAGCCGATATATCATATATATTTTGAATATGACATTTTCGTTACGTAAATCAAAAACATTATTCTGTATTTTTTTTCATAAAAGTGTTCATTTGTATTTATTACATAACATTTAAAAGTCAAGAATATCGGAATGTGTATAAAAAAGAAATGATGAAGATTGAAATCGCAATACTTGCGCCGGTAATCGGTCACGCGATCCGTTACACAAACGGGACAACCGCTTTAAGAACGTTGTGAAAAAACTTAATAAATACACTTCGCTTTTACTCGATCTACGCATTCTCAGAATTATGCCATTCTGCTACGCTCGTCAAGTTGTCATTTCTTTTAAGTTTGAACACATTTTTGAAGCCCTTAGCTATTATTTTAATGGAGTAAACACCTCTCATACAATTTTGCACCAAAAATGCAATCTTTCGAGCTATTGCACGCCATCCAACGATCATCCGTCTAGGAGGAGATACAATTTGAAAAACGGAGACAGATACATACACACACAGACATAGTGAGATTTATATATTAGATTAAATATTCTCCGAATTTCTTTACCTTTTAAAGGGTGTTGTGGGGAATAAAAATGGTACAGCAACACATTAAAAATTTTAGATTTGCATTGAATTTGATCCATAATCATTCGAGACCAATTAAGCAAGATGCTTGAGTTAGCATTTCTTATTTCAAATTAAATAAAATTAAATCTGATCTTTCTACTTTATTAAGAATCAAAATAAAATAAATGTAGATAAAAATTAGAATATGGATTCTAGACATATGGTTTAGTAGAATTATGTTTTCATTTTAATCTTAGTAAGAAAATTAAAAAGTACTGAAAACCTATTGTGCTTGTGGAATTAAGCTTACCCGATTTGGGACGTGTATTCTTCTAATATATATATATATATATATATATATATATATATATATATATATATATAAGCAAATACACAAGCACAGATATCTAGACACATATAAATCTCTATGCGTACATGTTCGATAGAGCATATGTATATATATATATGTGTGTGTGTGTGCCTATAATTGCGTATTTATTTACTTGTATATATATCTTTATGTGTGTGTGTGTGTGTGCGTGCGTGTACATGCGTGCGTCTCAGTAATTTAGCTACGTTTTGTTTTATATACCTATGATTATGTCAAAGGATATACATGCTAATTAAGATAAAAATACATTATATTTCCCATCGAATTATTTTTCTACTTTCTTGAATGTATAGAATATTTCGCCATGAGATGATATCCGGGAAAATATCTTCTTTTATCGTACATTAATGGTGCGTCTCAAATCTTATTCATATTATCATTCTCTACAAAATTAAGTCCAACCATACCCCCCCCCCAGTTTCGATTAAATTGTAGTACAGCATGGCCCCAAAAATTTAATACATGGAATCTTTAATAAAATTGTCTGTCATATTCCGCAGTCCAATAATATTTGCTACAAGTAGACTTCAGTCTATTCCTGACTTGTCCACCAACTTTCAGATATGAATCGCCAACAATCTTTGTTCGACCACCGCTCAATTATAGGCAGGAACACTTTCGTGATCGTGTAATCAGTAGAAAGTGTGAAACTGAATAGATTTCACACTCATTAGAAGTGAACTCTTGTTAGACAAAATATACATAAAAATAATCACGTTGACGTATCGGTTTCCGTTAGATCAGTGGAATTAAGAGGCGTTGGGCCTGGCTAGTACCAAATGGGTAATCCTTTGGAATACTAGGCGTTGTATGTATTTAGGTATGCGGATATGTATTATACATAAGATAGCTGAACACGACAGCCTTGTACAGCTCTAGGACAACTGTTAGCCTCTTTTTAATACTCCACAGACTGGATTAGATGAAGCTCCTCAGCCGTAGTGAAGGCAATGCATCCAGAAGGAAACCCTGATAAAGAAAAACAAATACCCGATAGAAAGAGTCCGTAATTCATTGTTGTGTTCGGAGAAATTTTGATGTCAGGAATATTAGATAACATAAACAAGAAGGAGCTCAATATATTTTTAAACACAATTCATTCGTGTCGAAAACATTATATTAATTACAGGTGATGATGAATGTTCGGCGAAGTCCGCCATTGTGCTTTCATCCCTCTAGAACTTTCTAGTCTTTCCAAAGATCTATAAGGGGCAATAACTCTTACTTTCTTTATTTAGAGTTATTCCCCCGTTTATCGCTATAACATCTCTCCTTTGAAATATGATGCTTGTTTGATTTTTTATGTGGATCTATTTGCAGAGTATTTGTATAGTTGAAGTTAGTTTGCATCTTCATTGCGTCCTTCAGGTTGAGCCTTTCTCAAACTTGCTTTATTTATTGCGTGTTGCTTGAACACTTTGAGGTAATTCAAATGTGTCCAGTAAATATTTAATGGAATGATTGTGTTATTTGATTGTCTCATTGGAAAATATAAGTGACGAAGTTAATTTGCATGTCTGACTCAAATAGATGATTCTACATCCACATCATAGATTACATTACCAGAACGATGTACTTTGTGACCTTGTGTCCATTTGTCCTTACCAATGTGACCTTGCTTCATGTTCGCGATTCAATTGGTTTTCCACCGTCCTGTTTATCTTAGGAAGATTATTTTATGGTGGACAATAGCATCCATTGGTAAACGTATATTCTGTTCATATTCAGCAAGAGACTTTCCATTTGGGCAATTTTGATTTGGGTAGCTCTGTAACTACCTATAAATATTTCTATGATCTCTAGAGTAGTTTGATCCCCTTTCTTACTCTTCAATTTTTTGACAAAGCGTTCAGCTTGGCCATTTGATTGTGAATGGAAAGGTAGAGATATAAGATGCTGAATATTGTTTTGTTTATAGAAGTAAGAAAATTCTCCTGTGGTAAATGCAGTACCATTATCAGAAACTTTCATTTAAAGAACGCTCAACTTGCTGAAAATGTCTACTTTATTATGTAATTTGAGGTAGTATGGTTCATCTGGAAGACTTCTGGCTTGCTGTAAGCATAAAAAAATATTAACTAATATCGTCCATTAACTGGTCCTCCAAATCCATGTGTACTTGTGACCAAGAGGTTTCAGAGGTAGGCTATGTAAGCAATGTTGTTTTCCGAGGAGACTTCGAAACCAGTTGACACTTGGCACAACTTTTTATAAGTTCTAACCGCTTGTCCATGTTTGGCCAATACACAAGGCCATGTGCCAAGGTTTCGTCCGCTTAACTCCTTTATGTCCATAGTGTGTGTGGGTGTGTGTGTGTTGTATTATTCAGTCCACGTGTGTGCAGCTGTAGCAATGATGGACATTTGAGTCTTCTTGCTGAACGAGGCACAAACGATCTGAAAGTGTGCCCCAAGATAAAAGTTTGGAGATGAAAGAAACCTTGCGAGTAACAAATAACTGTGGCGTCTCGTGATCGAATTTTCAGAAATCCCAAAGGAGCACATATACATGGTGTTCCCTTCACCAGAAAAAAAAACGCAATTGATGGAATCGTTAATCGATATGAACGTAGAGGGCGCTTCCATTTATCAGTTGCGAGCGAGGTTTCTGCTCACAATTGATATTGTTTCTGATTGAGCACGCAGAAACGAAGTTAAATGCTTGTCTCAATCAGAGTCCATCTTAGAAATCAACTTGATATTCAAAACATCTCGACTGCTACTGCTGTTGTTGCCGCTTGTAGTTGCTACTTCTGTGGAGGGATTGGTGTTCAATATTGAAGGCTCTTGTGCTAAATTCTAATTTGGAGTGTTTAATATGGACGCAGCAGTGACGTTTGCAGTTATGTTAAATTCTAGTTAAGTGATGACTAGTAAATATAAACCCTAACCCTTTCTCAGAATTTTCCAGCTTCGATTGATTCTTTCTGTTCATTGTTTTTTTGTTTGTTTGTTTTGTGTGGGTGTTTCTTTTTTTCAAATTATTAGACTCCAACTTCAGATTAACTTAACGAGTAGCCTTACAATATCTTGAGAGTTTTACGGCCCAGCTAATTTACCCAATCTGATGGGAGTAAGAATTTATACATAGCTTTCGAAAAGGTGTTATGTTACATATGACGCCTCTCCTACTCGACGGAGAGAATAACGCCTCTAAAAACCTGTTTCTTTTTTACAGATATAATTCCAGAGATATATTTGTTAGTTTCTTTGCCACTTATAAGCGCCTGACTTGCCGTAACATCATTTCCTCATACACATAAGCTAAATACGTAATAAACATTTCCTTAACTTATTATTTATTCCCCTCAGCACCCCTAAGGGGAGAACAGGATGTTGTCTAAAACACGCGGTTCTATCTTACATGCATAAGTCAAGAGACAGATGGCATTGATTTCTATACCAAATACCACTTTCGGCATTCCTCATGTAGTTTAGCTTAACACCTCATGAATCTGTCGTCATATGCGTAATATATTCTTTACATGGAAATTCTTCTTCTATCTCATTCTTACACGCTCTTCGTCTAACATCGTTACAAGTTTCAAATACGTATTATATTTTTCGTTAGAACATAGTCTCGGCTGGAGATACTGGTGATGGTGGATTAGGGTTGGGTGTGATATTAGAGACCTGTAGAACTGTTGCAGTGATGTTTCTGTAGGTATGCCGCATAAGTTTTTAAGTGTTGCCTGCCTGTTTGATCACAAGTGGAGCAGTGACAAGTTTAATTTGGAACATTTTATCGAACATCTTGAAATCCGTGGGCGTAAATTGAGTCCCCTTGTCACTTACTAAACAGTTGACAAATTTAAACCGGGCAAAAGATCCATAAATGAAATTAATAATTACCCCTGTAGTGTGTCTCTTACATCCGAGCACATTTGGCCATTTTGTGTAGCTGTCCGCCACAATTAGGTTATATTGATTCCCTAGTTGATCTGCAAAATCTGTATAAATTCTAAACCAAGGTCTGTCCGTTTGGAGCCATGGCTTAAAAGTGATTGGGGATGCTTTTACCGTCAAGCACATCCCTTTCATGAGTTGACAATTAGACATGAGGCTTTTCCTTCTATTTATTCCTGGATGACCCATATGAAACTCTTTCATTAACCTTTTTTTAATGCTCTTCGTATGACGACACTCTCACTGTATAGTAGAATGTCATCACACATAGAAAAACTGTCCTTTATTTGCGGATCTTTGTGTTTTTTCTGTTTTGTAGCACTAGTATTTTTTGTGCTTCGTGTTTAATTCTGATGCAGCATTACCGGAAGATTTCTGATAGTATTGCACAGTATTGGTTTAAATTTCACTATCGGTACGTAAGGAAGCAATTACATAGGCTTCAAGAGGTGCACTATGTCTCAGAAGCACTTTTGAAAGGCCGTCCGCATGTCCGATCTGTTTGGAGTAGAGGTATTCTAACTTAAAATTGTAATTCAGCAAATAGTGCCCTTCCTCATCAGTATATTCGCTGTGTAACTGGATTGTCCATTTTTCGAAACAAAGATAGACAATAGAGGTTTATGATAGGGCTTCAGTATAAAATAGCGTCAGTCTAAGTATTGGTGGAACTTACGTTGATAATAGCAAGAGCATCTTTTTGGACTTACGAATAGTGGTTTTCTGCTGAAGTTTTGCAGTGTGCCATTGGTTGTTTACTTCCGCCTGGCATTTGATGTAAGATAAAAGCCCCTATTTGTACGAGCTCGAATCGCTTGCGACTATGATATCTAGTTTTGAGTCATTGGTAGTGAGAATTAGATCTGGTATCAGGTTTTTTATCGAATGTTGCCTGACATTTAGGTGTTCAGTTCTATGATGTCATTTTTATATACTGGTTCAGTGGAACCTGTTCGTACATATTGGGAATAAATGTCTGGTAATAGTTGCCAAACTCAAAAAAGCTTTGTAATTCTGTAATATTCTGGGGATCCGGCATATTCTTTGTAGCTTCGGCTGTTTCTGTTTTGTCGATGATGCATTCCAAGTATTTTAATTCTTCCATGAGGAAGTCGGTTTTCCATCTTTTACTTTAAAACTAAAATTCCGTATTCGAGAGAATACCCTTTGGACATGTTCTCGGTGTTGTTCTCTGGTCTTTTTTATTATAGTAATATCATCCGATACGAAAGCAAGGTTTCCCAACATAGTATCCATAATTTCTTGAAAAATAAAGGGCGCTATCTTGACTCCAAAGGCTAACCTTTCTTATTTAAATAACCCCTTATATGTGTCAATACAAAGCTAATTCTAATTATTTTCGTCGACTTCAAGTTGTAGGTATGCGTCGACTCTAGAGATGATTTTTCCTCCATTTAGCTTGGTAAAATCTTATTCAGGACTAGGAAATGGATAATTATAATCTTTTTAGTACTGAGTGGGAGAAGTCTACGCAAACGCGGATTTATTTGTACTTCCTTTTATATATAGACAATATGGGAAGATGATTAACTGAATTCAACTTTCGATAGGATGTCGGCTTTTAAGTTTTTCAAGCTTATCGTTAATGTTCTCTAACGAGACGAGTGATAAATGTTTTCTCGAATACTGGTTGAGTATTTTCTTTGAGTTCAAATCTGACATTTGGTGCATGTTCCCAGGTCAACTGAGAAAACTTCAGGATAACTTTCTTTTAATTCTTACTTGAGATTCATAGTCTCTGTCGTTAAGGGTTCTATATTTTGAAAAAAAAAAGTATATAGGAAAATCCCGCAAATTGAATAGTTACAATAAATCTGTCCCAAAAAGATCTCTTGTGTTTTTAACAGGAACACTTTTAATTTTTTATCGAGTTGTTAAATATAATGTGGGGTATATGGTTAGAAGAAAAAAAACGTACCGAGCGTATCTGCATCGCTCTTTGGGAAAAAAGAAGGAAAGGATGGCTAACTCATTTATATACACGAAGGGCATTTTGGGAAGGTAGGGCATGATGGGAGAAGCTATTTTTTTCCTGTCTCTTCCTTTTTTTTTAGATAGGATATAAAAGCTGGGAAAATTGTTCACTGTGGGGTCGTTCGAACGTACGGTTAATTCGCGTATCAGTGGGAAGAAAGAAAGACGGATTTTCTACGAACGTCGAAACTGGAAGAGTAAAAGGATTATCGTTTTGTTTTGTTTTTTGTTTTTTTGTGCCGGGGTTGATTTGGTGCGATGCCAGCAGTCTGCCATTGGGCGTCGAGATGGCTAAGAAAGAACAACGACTATTCCCATATCAACGTAGCCGAACTGGAGGCCGCTATGAAATGAATCAATCTGGCCCTGAAGTGGGGATTGAAAACCATTGAAATCAAATCCGATTCGGCAACGGTAGTTTCATGGATCAGGTCAGCAGTGACTGGCGATAAGAGAGTTAGGACTAGAGGTGCTGCAGAAATGCTGATCAAGCGCAGGCTTGAAGCACTTGCAGATTTGATAGCGGAATTCCAGTTGAAGGTATCTGTAGTGCTGGTCCCATCAGAAAAGAACCAGACGGATTCGATGACACGGGTAAAGAAGGCCTGGCTGCAAGAGAGAAAGAAGGTTTTCTCAGTATGCTGTGCAGGGGAGGAAGTTAAAAATTTACATGAAATGAACCACTTTGGTCGAGAACGGACGTCATTCCTGGCAAGAGAGGTTTACCCGGAAACCACCGAGAAGGAGGTCAGGGAGGTAGTGGAGCACTGTCAGGGGTGCCAATCGATAGACCCTGGACCATGCAGACATGAAGCAGGAGAGTTACACATTGCGGAGGACTGGAAGCAATTGGCCATTGATGTGACCCATTATCGCCATAAGCTGTATCTGTCGATGGTCGACTGTGGACCGGGGAAGTTTGCCATATGGAGAGAGATCAGGGCAGAAGCTGCATAGGCTATCGGAGGGGTCATCGAAGAAATATTTTTGGAGAGAGGGCCGGTTGAGGAACTGTTAATGGACAATGACCCCGCTTTCCGATTTGAAGCCTTTAAAGAGGTGTGTGATGAGTGGGGAGTAAGGCAATGTTTTAGGGCAGCGTATCAGCCGAGTGGCAATGGGATAGTGGAGAGGAATCATCGCACCATCAAGGCTGCTGCGGAAAAAGCAACATTTCACCCATGGAGGCGGTGTTTTGGTACAACATCTCACCGAAAACCAGACAAGATGAGACAACTGTGCCTCATAGAGCCATCTTCACATATAAGTGGCGGCATCCGTGCAACAAAACGGTAGGAATTGGGGGTGAAGAAGCTACCATTAAAGTGGGCGAGGAGGTGTGGGTGAAGCCCCCCAATGCAAAATATACCACTTGCTGGGGGAGGGGGTCCTAACGGGAACGTAGTCGAAGAACAACGTGATGGTGAATGGCTTTCCCCGGCATATCGTAGACCTGCGTCGTGTAACCCTGCCGGTGCGCACTGATGGCAGTGAAGTGGAGGAAGTCGAGATCCACCAAGAAGCTAACGATGCACCCCAATTCGACTTCGCCCCACATTGTGGTTCTTTACAACCGGACGAGAATGTCTGTAGTGAACCTGAAAACGTCAACCCCCAAGAAGTTGTCCCCCAGAGGCTTCAACGTGAGAGGAGGAGGCCTGCTTAGATGAAGGATTATGAAGTGTCTTATTTATCTCGAAGATCAGGGGGGCATGTGGGGTATATGGTTAGAAAGAAAAAAAATCGTACCGGGCGTATCTGCATCGCTCTTTGGGAAAAAAGAAGGAAAGGATGGCTAGCTCATTTATATACACGAAGGGCATGTTGGGAAGGCAGGGCATGATGGGAGAAGCTATTTTTTCCTGTCTCTAACTTTTTTTCTTGATAGAAAGATAGATAGGATATAAAAGCTGGGAAAATTGTTCACAGGGGGCGGTTCGAATATACGGTAAATTCGCGTGTCAGTGGGAAGAAAGAAAGACGGATTTTCTACGAACGTCGAAACTGGAAGAGAAAAAGGATTGTCGTTTTTTTTTTCTTTGTGTGTGCTGAGAGCGTTGCAAGCTGAAGAAGAAACCCCTCTTTTTTGCATGAACATTTAATGGTATTCGACAGTTAAAAGGAAAACTTTACTAGATATAATACTAGTGATTAATTCGCCTTCAAATTTATTTTCGTCGTACACACCATTCTGGCTGTTTTGCAAAACTTCAACATAGGTTTATTTATTTTCTATGTATGCAAACAAATGATGGATAAGTCTGACAATAAGCGAATAAGCGAATTTAGCTTTACGTTTTTATTTAATATTTCCGCTAGCATATATTCATGTATGTTCTGATTGTCTACTTCGGTCGTTCTAGAGTGTCGTTCTTGACTTTTAATTTTGTTATTTGCTCTAAAATATTTTATATCCAATTCTGTTACAAATGAAGCCATTTTTTGTGATATGGACAGTCTCTACCCACATGCAGGATTCCACACTAATAACATGGACTTCGAGGTGACATTTTAATTTCCAGGGCATTGTCTTTTTATGTGCGGGGGAAGCAATAATGTGTTTTGTTTTATTTTCCTTTGAGAATAGGGTTTTGACATTATAGGTATCCTTCATACATACATTTGAATCCTTTATAACTCTCATAACTCGTTGGATTTGTTGGCTGTGGATGCAGATATTAAATAATCTTCGTTATTTGTTATGGTTAAGTTCAGACATTTCCCCCACGAAATAACGACGTTTTAACGCTAAACAGTTCAGTTAAGAGTTTTAAAATTTCAGAAAAAGTTAAGTCACACGTTTCCGCGGTAAAATGTAATCCACAATTTTGTAGCGTTCTGTGGATTCCAGTTTCACTCAATAAACAGACTTTTTAGAATTCGCACAATCATCACAATCAATGTTATATAGATGACCATACCGTTTTAAAATATAAGGCGAAAGGCTTGTCATCATTCGGAGAATAAATTAATTTTTTAATAGCGGTCAAGACTGGGTTTTGTGAAAATACTGTTATTTTCGTTGACTTGGTATTTCCTTATTAAAGTTAGTAGTAATAAGTCTGTTTTCTTATTAAAGTTAGTAGTAATAAGTCTGTTTTCTTATTAAAGTTAGTAGTAATAAGTCTGTTTTCTTATTAAAGTTAGTAGTAATAAGTCTATTTTCTCAAGCTGTTCCAATTTGTTAAATATTTCTTCCATTTTCTGCTGTGGTTCTAATTCATATTTCTATAGTTGATTTTATGTTGTCTATCGTTTCGTATTTTTATCTTTTAAGACGAAAAAATTGAAATGGTTTTGAACGTGTAAAAAATAATTTAGGAAGAAAAGTTAAAACTAAACGGTCACTTTTTAAGTTAAAAAAAATCAACTCATGGATTTTCATTTGTTGAATAATCTTATTATCTATGTTTTTATTTTTTTTTTTTTTAGAAGTTCCAGAAAAAGTCCTTCAGAATCTTGTAGAGTTGAGTGCAACTTTCAGAGATTTTTCCGATAACGATTAGTCGTCCGGTTATACGATATCGACTCTGAATTATTTGTTGTCAATTTTTCTGGAACGCTATCTTGCTCGTTCGTATTCCCCGTCGCAAATCGAATACCTTGTCGCAAGAAAGTGAATACATAGAAAAGATTCGTTAGAAAGTCTGATATCTCGCGTTATGTCGCGATAATTCTTCACGAGATTATTTAACTCGGGTTTTTTATAATGATTAGACGAGCCCATTACGAGTGAATGACTAAGTTCCTATAACACTTGGTTAAGTTTAAAAGCGAACAGCTTCACGGTTACAAAATACACGTCGTAAAAATCTACTTTACTCATCCAAACGCATATCACCTATTAATATATCATACTTCATGTACCACTCGCTGACATTAACTGATCAAAATATCACAAATAACATCGGGACCAGTAGGCACAACTTAGCATGCATAATTAAACATACTAACAACAATAATGTTTCAATATTAATGATAGAAATTAATTTCATTATCACTAAATTCACACGAAATATAAAGGGGGAGGGCAGAGCGGTAGCTCTAGATATATCTAAGGCTTTTGACAGGGTATGGCATGAGGGTCTCCTCAGGAAAATTAGATCATACGGTATCACTGGTAGAATACTTAACATAATTAAATCCTTCTTAGATAAGAGAAAAATCCAGGTTGTCCTCGACGGTCGTACATCTAAGCAATATGATATAATGCGGGAGTGCCTCAGGGGTCTAATCTTGGACCTCTACTGTTCCTAATATTCATAAATGACCTCCCCGACAAAATTGCCTCTGAGATGGGTATATATGCTGATGACACTACACTCTGTGGCAGGCACGGCAGGAAGATGAATGAACACATTTCTAAAGAAATGGCAGAAACACTAGACGAAGACCTCCAATCTGTGGTGGAATGGGGACAAAAATGGTTGGTCGCGTTCAATGCCGCCAAGACTAAACTAGTTTCATTCAATAATTACAAGAAACCCTCTCTACCACCTTTATCTGAGAGTACGTCTTTCAAACTCCTTGGCCTAACGTTCACAGGAAACATGAGTTCGAACAATTACATTGAAGGCATTGCCAGAGCCGCTGCAAGAAAGGTGGGCTCTCTCTACCGTGCTAGACTACTAACATCCTCCGAAAGTATCCTGTACCTCTATAAGGCCACCATTCGTCCATGTATGGAGTATTGCTGTCACATCTGGGCTGATGCATCTGCTACTTGTCTCTCGCTCCTGGACAAGGTTCAAAAGAGAGTCGCAAACCTGATAGGCCCTGAACTGGCATCTAAGCTTCAGCCTCTGTCCCAACGACGAAATGTGGCATCCCTCCGCCTTTTCTACAAGTATTTTAGTGGTGAATGCCCTGACGAACTGCAATCACTTGTGCCCCCACGACGTGAGCACCCTCAACAAACCTGACAGCCCACCCCCACACTGTAGAGATCCCTAGATGTAAAAGATCTTTTTACTCCAATAGTTTCTTCCCCAGAACCGCTAGACTCTGGAATTCCATTCCAGGTCCCTGCTTCCCCAACAGTGCTGACGTGCAGAAGTTCAAGTGTAACGTGAACCGACATCTTGCTGCCCAAATCCATACATAGTACCCCAGTAGTTGTTGCCCCTGGTAGTAGCCCCTACACGAAAGAGGCAATGTGCCTTGTTTGGGGTGAAAATGTAATAAAAAAAATTTTTTTTAAGTAGACGCACGAATAATTTAAAAAATATTACATATAAACATATATCTCCAATTGATAATAATATATCATAAAAAATTAAAACAGCTAATTTACAAAATAATCTGTTGATACAAAACAATTTACTAAAACCCAAGCATTTTTTTTTTTTTTACTTTTCTTTGGCAGCCATTATAATCATCTTCTGGTCATAGTGGAGTGATCTTCTCTTCAGCCAGTTTATAGAGACTTCCTTATTTAAAGAGTCCTGGATGAATTCATCCAGAAAATACCTGGCACAATGCTGTTGGTTTGTTAATTCTTCAAGTATTTTGCAATGGAAAATCTTGAGGTGTTTTTAGAGACTCTTTGGGATTATTCCGGGCTATTTCCGTAGCAGACTGGTGTTTTAATGCTGTCTCATTCGTAAGAAAGTCTTGTCAAAATATTTAGCAAGTTTCGTGTTGGGAGTTGTTCTGCTGGCTCTGCGTGATGTTGAAGGTTTTGATTTTAATCAAAATCTTATCATATATTGGCCGGTGCTCACAATAGTGGCAAAATGTTTAAAATCAATTTCTGAGAGGCTAATATTTTGTGCTTCTTTGTGCAGATGTAGTTCAGGCAATACTGGTTTTTGTATGTTATTTTGTGTTGTGTTAACAATGTCCTTGTTCTAGTGTGTAGTGTGTTTATGGCCCTTTGTGATCATGGTTGTTTGCCATATTTTTATATGTACATCCATGTTCTCCTTGATTACTGCATCGATATATAAATCAGTAGCCACGTATGTGCACGCTATCATATGCTTTTGGTAATCAACCGAAGCAACGCTTACGTTCTTCTAAATATGCATAGTCCTTATTAATAAAGAGCTGGTTTTTGGTGCTTAAACAGGTATGCTTCGGAGGATAGGCTACCCGGTAAATTACGAGGTTGTAGTGAGACAGCGGATGAGTTTTCACTTACTATGACGTTGTTTTTCACTAGTTTTAGGTTTGAAGGTTACATTAACGTTAAACAGTCACACTTGGGTGGACTCTTCACCTCGTAATAGTTTGGAAGAGCAACTACTATAATGACTATGAAATGCTGTCAGTTATTTAAGCCAGAAAGTTGTCTATGACGGGGTTTTGTAATTCTGGAGCGGATATAGAGATAATAGTCGGTCCATGGTGTAATCTAGTGGTCTAATTTTTACAAACATTATGCACTTAATTAGACTGTATTTCAGCAATAACGCGTCAAATGTTGTCTTCCAATGGTCTATTATGTCTGGTTTACTAGCCTAGACATACATAGGGGTTTTACATATCCCCAAAGAAAATAATCTAATTGGGTTAAATTGTACGAACGAGATGGTAAATTGGCAGGTCAATTTAGTGAAGTTATTCGTTTATCAAATGTTTCTCTTAATATCATGAAATGTGTATTATTTGTACTTTTAAAACGCTGGTAAAATGTCAGCCTCTTCATGATGACTTGCCAACCCAAGCTAAACTAAAACGATATTTGCCAAATCCGCAGTTTTCTTGTTATAGAGTTATCAATTTAAGCGTCGTTGCTTCTAAAATAATACTAAAATCACTTACATAAAACTAAATATACCATATCGTCCACGTTTACTCCTATCAGCTGTGTTCCACATTCATAATTATTTGAATTGGTTAAGAAGTGAATTTTGAATATCGCCATAGCATTAGGCGTGAAACAGTTTTATTTCTATTCTTTTCTTGCTGAAATCTAAAAGTAGGAAATAATAAGGTTGTATAATAATTGTTGTACGTAGAATATAGTGCGTATGCTTCTACCTTGTAATCTGTTATCATTTTATCACTTATGTGCTTCCATATAAAAAGCTGCCTAGTTATTGATTTTTAGTCTAAAGCTAATTGCAACTTTTATAATTATAAGGTCCCTTGTTCGCGTCCTATTTGAATTATGCGCATTTCCCTGTCCTCTTACTATTTTACCCCGCCCCCCCTCTTTCTCCGTCTCTATCATATATGAAACACACACATATATTTATGTTTATATATATATATATATATATATATATATATATATATTAACATATATATTTATTAACATATATATATGTTTATATATATATATATATATATATATTAACATATATATGCATTAACATATATATATATATATATATGCATATACATATCTATATATCTATAAAAGTACAAATGTGTGTTGTGTGAGGACAATTCTCACCCTATATACTCAACGAATTTTTGATCTACGGACTTGAAATTTGATATATAGGGTATTTAGACATGTGGAAAACTTCTTAATCCATTTTCATCCGACAAAATACGGTTGCTAAGGGGTCAAAATTAAAAAATTGGTACCTTGGGGTCGTCAGATTTTCATCTCTTTGTCAACTGTTTCATGAATGCGCATGCATAACAGTTTGTTTGTGTTAAGAATCAGCAGGTTAGAAAACCCTTTTTATAGAGTGTGTCAAGCTGGTCTAATGGTTATCATACTTGACTCACTGTCTTTAGGTTTTGGTTTCGACCTCAGCTCGAGTATTTTTTACTAAGAAGCGTGAACTGTTTAGGAAAAACATAATACTCGTATGCACATATTTCAGTTTCTTTCCATTTTTTATTTGAATTCATTTCTTTTTAAATAATTTAACGTTAAATTTAATACCTACAGTATTTCTGTCTACAATAATTAAGAATTCTGCGTTAATTAAAATAACATTTATGCTTATTTTACGACTGGACAACGCCGTGCGGCCTGCTAGTATATATATATATATATATATATATATATATATATATATATATATATATATATATATATATATACTAGCAGACATCCCGGCATTGCCTGGTCGTAAAATACGCATAAATAAATATGATATTTTGATTAATGCAGATTCTGTATTCATTATTATATTATATTAAACCCAATATATAGTAATGATTTAAAACGTTTAAAAAATGACTCGTGCACAATCACCGAGAATCGAAACCAAAATGTTTAGCCTACAATTTACTTTTTCCTTTGATGTTAATGCCCGAGCTATGAAGACATGTTTGCTGCAAGGCTAAAGATTAAAATATGAACTATAGCTATTACGTTACGCGTACATATTCGAAATGCTGGCAAATTCTTTTTTTTTTTTTTCACACTTTTACACTGATCATCCGATTTTCCCTTGCTAAAACTCAAATATAACGTTTCTCATGGGTTCGACCACCATGCATATGAAAGTTCATGTTAGTATAGCAAAAATTGACAGAGGAGTTTGCTAGGCAAATTTTTTAAAACAAGTTCATATACGCATACGAAAATATATATAGAAAGAGGTTTGTGTTCACTATTACTTTTTTACGCAAATATTATGTAAGCATAAATCATGTAGAACATCTGCATGAATATAATTATACGTAATAATTAACTAAAGATGATCATCCCATAAAAAAACGAACAGAGCTAATAGGGATTAATTAAAATGAATGCGTAAAAAATACGCAAATTAGCTGGATCTTTTGCAGATAAATGCAATTCCACGACTCATATATAAGAAGATTGTATTTTCGTTTTTAAACCCCAGCTTTTCTCGGGCCGTATGTCCTGTTCATAACTTTATGTGCATATGTATATATATATTAAAAAGTTTGACTCATGTCCAGGTAACCTACATCTAAAATTTCAAAAATAGTGGGGTAGTTTGGTAGAGTTTGCAAAGATCAACTCTTTCAACTTATACTAGGGGTAGGCTATAGAAACAAAATTTTTCAAATAAATGCCAAAAGTGGCTTATTACCTTCATTTATATGTAAATAGATGGGAACAAGTGATTTTTTTCAAAACAGGTCAAAATTGGAGGGTCGCTGGCCCCAAACGTGATTTGACCGCGTCAACGCGTGAAAATGGCCCAAATTTCGCCCCCGAACACACTTAATCATTTATTGAAAGCCACAGGGTGCATTTTTTGACTATAAATGCATTTGTATCATTAAATCTAACATTACCATTGGCTATCCCACAAGTATAGGGCTTTTTAGGGTATCTCAGAGTCCAAAATGGGTCAAAATTACCCCTAAATTAGCCAAAAATGGTCGGAAATCACGGATTTTCCAAAATGCACCTTCCAAGCCACACAGGGTGCAATTTTTGACCATAAATGGCTCTATATCATTAAATCTAACATTCTCACTGGCTATCCCACCTATATAGGGCTTTTCAAGGTATCTTAAGGGTCCAAAATGGGTCAAATTTACCCAAAAATTAGCCAAAAATGAACGAAAATCACGGATAATCCCCAAAATGCAGGTATTATATCTCATCGGGCTCCTATAAACACTCCTGTATGGCTTTTTACTGTTGGAAGACTGAAATAACCACCCTGTTATCTTATCCATTTGTATTTAGGGTATTTAGAGATCTTTGGGGGATGTAAAAAGGGTCAAAACAATCCAAAAATGACAAAATTACGCTTTACGGTACATAACATATGAATCATTAGTTCATTCATCAATGATACTTTTTAGAAACATCGTAACTTTACTACATCAACTTCTCAGAAAGTAATTAATTGTAAATTGAACATTGAATGTCAATAAAATGCTGTCCAAGAAGAGTCTGAATTCATATTGTTCTCATAGTTACCCCAAAATTGATGAAAATGGCCCTCAATTCGCTATTTCTCGATTTGTAACCAATATATTGAATAACTTGATAAAAGGTATGAGTAATTAGCAAAGGAATTATTTTGTTATTTCAAGACACAGCTTCACTTCACATTACTTTAAAATCATTCAACAATAAACTATCCATATAATGCATTAAAGAGCTAGTCAATCACATCATTATTCTCTAGCACATATCCTCCACTTCAAATTGATCATCGTCCAAATCCAAACGATTGTGCAGTTCTTGCTCTGCCAGAAACCGCTCATGTTCCATATCGACGTGGAAAGTGTCAATGAGCCATTTGCGAGAGAGAGACTTTTGATCGACAAAGAATCTTCGTTCATGTACATCAAATTCATCAGGATTCACATATTTTGAAAGTATATTGAGAAGGACATGGTGCTCTCGTTTCCATTTAATAATATTCACACGCCTGGAACCCTTTGCTTTGTAGACATCTTTGTTGTAAATTTTTAGCGATCGATCAAGTTTATGTTTTATCCCAGGTATTGTAACATAACGAACATCACTTCCAAAGGCTTTTTGCCACAATTGTAGTAATCACAAGGAGAACTGGTGAATATGATTTTTCTGTGTCGTGGTACCATATTTGGCAGCATGATGTTGCACAGCTTGAACACATTCAGCCTCAGTTGGAAGAGAATCAAGCAGAAGTCCAATCGTCGTAATTATAATCTTCGTCAATCTGCCCTGCTATACCAGCCATGTTAATTGCATTTTACTAACTGAAAAAGAAAGCAAAGTTCAATCAAATTCACAATTAATGCAATGCAATGTTATCGTGTCTATTTAAAGATGCCATTGCATTGTTACAGAAAGAAAACATTTCCTTATTTGGTAATTTTCCATCTATAACTTAAATTAAGCCCCTTTTTGACAACCTATGTTGATTCTTAGGGACGTTTTGACTCTCTTTGGCTAAATCGGCCATATTTAGCCCCTTTTAAAGGTCCTTATACCCCTCATTAACAGTGCAAAGTTAGGAGAGTGCCTGCTTCAAGCATTTCCCAACAGTTTCTGCTATGTAGAGGTGTCTTTGGGCCCATGGGAGGTGCATTTTGGAAAATCCGTGATTTCCGACCATTTTTGTCTAATTTGGGGGTAATTTTGACCCATTTTGGACTCTGAGATACCTTAAAAAGCCCTATACTTGTGGGATAGCTAATGGGAATGTTAGATTTAATGATACAAATGCATTTATAGTCAAAAAATGCACCCTGTGGCTTTCAATAAGTGATTAAGTGTGTTCGGGGGCGAAATTTTGGCCATTTTCACGCATTGACGCGGTCAAATCACGTTTGGGGCCAGCGACCCTCCAATTTTGACTCGTTTTGAACAAAATCACTTGTTCCCATCTATTTACATATAAATGAAGGTAATAAGCCACTTTTGGCATTTATTTGAAAAATTTTGTTTCTATAGCCTACCCCTACATACCTTTTGGCAGCAAAATTTACTCCCCAAAACTGATTACTAAGCTTGCTACATGTCTGAATACTTTTTATGTAAAATTTGAAATGTTTAGAGATAAAATTGGCTAAATAGTTTGCTAGAGAGGGCAAAGGTCAAATCCTTTGAATTTTGCCCCTATAGCAGCCAAATTCTCGAGCAGACACCGATTAAAAAGATTGACCTATGTTTAAATACACTTTATGTAAAATTTCAAATGTTTAGATCAAAAATTGGCTGAGTAATTAAATGGAGACCGCAGGGCTAAAATTTTTTAAACTTTGATTCCAATTTAGATCCCTTAACATTTACTGTTTTGGGCTCAACTCAAATCAAATAGTTTGATCTATATCCAAGTAACTTATATCTAAAATTTCAAGTGTTTAGACCCAAAATTGGCGGAGGAGTTTGGTAAAGTTTTTAAAGGACAAATCATTGAACTTTAACCCCTTGACAGCCAAAATTCTGGCCGAAAACAGATTAAAAAGATTTTCCAAAATCTCGAGTCTGTAGACCGGAAATTGACAGAGTTTATAGGTAAGGAAATGTTCACACGCAGACACATACACAGGCAGACAATTTCACTTTTATAGATATATAGACACATATGTATATATAAATGCATAAATATGTAGATATATGTATATGTACACGCACGCACACACACACACACACCCACATACATATATATATAGGGTTGCATATATATATGTATATATACATATATATATATATATATATATATATATATATATACTAGCAAAAGTACCTGTCGTTGACTGGGTTCAAAAAAGCCTACAGAAAATGGACTCTGATTTATGAAAGTATGATAGGTTATGAAAAGGAAGGGTGTTAAAGAGATAGCTTCGAATTTGGGGGTATCAAAACCAAAGCAAAATATCATGAAAGTAAAAATAAAATAGATAAACACCATAATTTATTATACCATACCTGTTCACACTGAAACACCTATCACAATATTCTGTGGATCTATATTAAAATACGTTGTTAAACTTTGTGACATATTTCCATTCTATGGGGGTCAGGCGCGAACGAACACCCCATAATTTTATTATACCATATTTCTTCAAACTGAAACATAATTATCAAAGTATACTTACGCAGATAGATATGAAAAGTCTTTATTAAAGTTTGTGCCTATTTCAATTCTATGGAGGCCAGGCACGAACGCAGACCCTACAATTTTATTATACCATCCCTATTTAAGTTAAAACATACTTATCAAATATTATTATGTACATCTATATCAAAAACACTTGTAAACGTTTTTTTTTAATCTTTAAA
>NC_136503.1:117596868-117749368 GCF_053919585.1 Euprymna scolopes | reverse complement strand
TAAATTAAGCTCTTCTCAGCAAGAAGGAAAAGCTAGCTAGGGCTTAATAGAGCCATAGCTCTCTCCAACAACGATGAAGCCACTGTCGGACTGATTGTTAATGACGTTACCCGGACTAGTAAAAATATATTATTGGCATACCCCCAATTGTTAGGAAGACAAAAGGAAAAGAGAAAAAACTATGACTACAAAAAGGAGATGAAGCAATGGTTGTGGTGAGCGGACTTGGAAAAAAGCACAAGAGAGGGGAAATTGTTCACCAAGTCATAAAAAGAAAGTTGAAATAAGACTGCAAATTAAGGTGTGCTTGTGATTAAGACAAAAGACCGGACAATGGAGGCCAATATGTTTAAAGTTGTTTTACGGAAAGTTTTAGGAGGTTTAAGAGGTTTTGTGACTGTTTACGACAGTTAGGAACAATTTATAAAGTCTTGAGTTTGCGGCAGTTGCGGACTGTTTACGGTTTGGTACAGTGGTCGCATGCTGTCGCTTGAGGCAAATCGAGATGAATTAACGACGGCAGAAGACGGAGATATGAACCTTAGCGTTTAGAGGGTTGTTTCCCGCGATGGCGACATACATGGACCCAAAGTTCAATTGACTTTTACATAATGTTTTTTGATGTTTACTTTTATAATTGTTTTATTTTTTATACTTGTGAACCTATGCGCGCCCCTCGGCAACCGCCAATGTGAAAGACGATGACACGGCCATAAAAAATGAAAAACCACAGAAACAACATTGGTGTCGGCGTTTCTGTCGAATAGGCGAGCACGTGGTCTCACACAAGTACCTACTCTAGCTAGTGGATGCACAGGTGTGTAATTAAGTATGTCGATCAGAAATTGCCTGAACATTGTCGCTTCTTGTCTCGACTGCGAAAAAAACTAATTCTGTTTCTCCTTGTCTGGATTTCTATGTATTTTTCTTCACTTCTTATCTCTTTCACATGATTATTGTGTTGAGTTATTTTTGTAAATTTTGACTACAGAAAATATAATTCTGAATTTAGATACACGTTTTTATGTGTAACAAATAGTTCAATGTCTTCCTCATTTTTTTACCCTAATAATCAAATTTTGAAATGAAAAAAGATGTGGTGAAAATTTTGGGTCCATCCCATTAATTCTAAAATTATTTGCGTCAGAATTCCATGTTCATATTAAGTTTTCATGCCTAAAGTAACGAATGGACTCTTAAAAATAATGTTATTAACAGATTATTTTTGCTTAATTTTTTTTTTACTTTTTAACATTTATAAAAACATTTTTATAACTCAACCCGTTTTTGTACCGAAACAACATCGCTATGATCATCTTTAGTTAACTATTACGTTTAATTATATTCATACAGATATTCTACATGATTTAGACTTGCGTAATATTTGCGTAAAAAAGGTTATAGTAAACACAAACCTCTTTTTACATATATTCATGCATACGTATATATGTTTTAAAAATTGCCTAGCAAACTCCTCTGCCAATTTTGATCTGCATACATTACACTTCATATTTAGGGTATTCGAACCCATGTAAAACTTTATATTTGGGTTTTAGGCGGGGAAAATCTGTGCAAAAGTGTGAAAATAAAAAAAAATGGAATTTTTCAGGTGAATGTCGAATAACGGCATTGCGAATATGCATGCATAACGTAATAGCTATGGGTTCATGTTATAATTTTTAGCCTTGCAGCAAATATGTTTTCATAGCTCAGGCATTAACATCAAAGGACAAGTAAACTAAAAAAATTTTGGTCTGATTCTCGGTGATTTGGCAATTAAGCGAAGTTTACTATCTGTTCGTTTGTAAACAAATGAGTAGTTACCTTCATCTTGTCCGCGTGTATATTACAGCGTTACAGAATTAGCAGACATGTCGACGTTGGTGCAACAAGAAAAAGCAAAAGTGAAAAAAGAACAGATGTATAACGAAGAACTCTCTCTGAGCGCAAGAAAAGTTAATATTTTATGGACTTGCGTAGCATTTTAATTTTAGCACTTTTGTTAAGAGTTTATTTACGTTTTTAATTAACTATATTTTTAATAACAGGCACATCCCCACTAAGGGGCAATTATTCGGGGGCCATGTTTAAGGAAAATGAGCAAAATGTTGATAAAGGTTACATTTAAACTTCTGCATGCCAGTACAGTAATGAAAGCAAGTAGGAGAAAGGGAATTCCAAGGTATAGCAACTATTAGAGAAGGCTTTTAGGGACATCCACCGTGATTTTTTTTCGTTATTTTTACTTAAACGAGCAAGCATGTCCGCCAATTTGTAAGAGTTTGGTCCATAGTTAGATTTTAAGATAAATATAAAACATTTTAAAAGATGTGGCGAAATCCGTCTAATAGTTAGTTTTTGACCGATTGGTAGCAGTTACTATTTGTATTTTTGTTTAATTTCCGATGTTTTAATTTCGAAACTTACGGCATCCAGGCATCTTGATCAGGAAGCGATAGATAATATAAAAACACAAACACTTTAAAAAGTTCCAAAATTAAAAATCTACTCGGATTGATAGAATATTAAATTTTCTTGCATTCGGTTAAAGTTATTTATTATAGTCATTTTATCCCTTACTTTTTTGTTAACTAAACACCATTATCGCCGAGATATCCTTGTGACAAACACATTTCATTGTGACTGTCTATAACCCCGTTGACTAAATGTGTATCAAGTACAGAAATTATCTCCCCTGTGCGCCGAGTAAATAATTACCTCAATTAAAGTTCTATGTTCTTTGTTCAATTTCCAATTACTTTTGACATTTTTGGCATTTCTATCTTTTTTCTTTTCATTTGTTTTTTTTTTGGTTTTTTACCTTTCGTAATTTGATCGCCCGTTTATGAAATTCGTTCCGATCGTGCGATTAATCAATATTTCTGTGACACTTTCCTCGGTTCTGTCAAAAAAGATAGATCGATTAAGACACTATATTCCATGACGCATCGACTCTTATCGTACGAGTTTGAATGTAAAACGTGAGGAAGGCTATAATTGTGAAAGGACTACATACAATATATAGTTAAATCAAAATACGTTGTTTTTTGTATTGCTCACCAACGCATTTGGTTATTTTCATCGTCGCTTATGTTTGAATGCATTCTTTGAGACATCATATAAGTTATAAATCTATAACGTCACGCTAAAACTGCAATAATTTTGTGAGGATACTGTTTAAAGCTCCATCAATAAAAAAAATGTTCAAATATATCTGTTAGTAGAATCCAAGACTGAAGACCTTACGGTTTCTGTTTCGATCTACGATCATGCTATTAACTTTATTTGTTGGAAATTTATTTTTTATTATTAATACAATATTCTCCATTTCTAAAATAATAATATTTGACATTTCGAAATTAGACAAATTCTACAATGTATTTATTACGTTTTTAACATATTGAGGCTGATGAACAGACAACTGTTTTTATTTATATAAGATATGATTATGCGTAGTCTTCCTACTTTATAGAAAATAGATCTATAGCATTAAATGCTTGATTTTCAAATAACTATCATTTTATATTCTAGTATTTCAATTTAAAAGAAGTAGATTTATGCTGCCCAGAATGGGAACTCTTCAACCGAAACATCAAATACAATCTTTTAAAATATCAGTGAAATATATTGACCTGGCGGCAAATGTCGAAAAGTATGATGACCTCCAAAATGCCACCAATATAACTGCTAATAAGATTTACAATATTTGATACAAATAAACCTTCGTCTATAACTGGCTTGTCCACCAATTCTCAGTCATAAATGCCCAACACTCGTTTTCCACGTCATATCTATGTGGATAATATGTATTATAAGCACATATGGACATGACGTGCAACACTGTTGTCTCTAGATGAGCAAAGATAATTTGTATTTGGATTATTGTGTCTACTGCTCTCATTCCGAGCGTTATTCTCACAATGTTTTAGTCGATGTAGCCTCAGCACGGACTGTTGGTGCAACGTAAGTAAAATTCAGTCCTGATTGACATTCTTCTGAAGAGTAGAGGTTCAATCCTCGGTGCGAGCGATACTAAAATAGACTTGTGAAATAATTAAGACTTCGACCGATCATGGCTGAGAGAACGCAAAAAATTCTGAGTTCGGCAGAAAGATTCCTGATATTGATAAGATACACCTGGAGAGCGCGGGAGGTTACATCGGTTGAAACGTTGTGAGGATAACACTCAATATAAGAACAGTTATTAGAATAATCCAAATAATCTAAATTAATATCTGTTTATAACTAATTGAGCTTATGAAGAACCTTTTCTCTCTTTCTCTCCCCCTACTTGCCTCATTCTATAAACTAAAAGTAACGGAAGGAAGCGAAAAGAACAAATAAAACCCTTTATTCAATCTTTTTAAACCAGACATTCTTTCTCTCTTACTCACTTTTCTTTTTGTTTTCTAATTCTTCCCTTGTCAACCAAAGGAAGCTAACGAACGTATAGAAAAAAGCGACTTACTTTTTTTACTGTCAAAGAGAGAAAAATTATCAATTATTAAATTAGTATCGGATGGGTCGTATAATGCTATTACAAATTCTCAGGGTGAGCCATCTCTCCCTCCCGTTATAACAAATAAAAAATAAAATTCTGGTCGGGAATAAATATAAAAATCGCTGAAATAAATTGAAAATGCTTTAGACAACACAGATCAATATATACTTTATAGCATTTACGTTTTTTGTGTATTTTGTAGTAAATAAGCTATTGGCCACAAAAGTGCGTGGAAAACCTGAATAATAAACGTATATAAATGGATTATAAAACAGTATACTTAGATAATAATTCAATATTGAATTATGTGGATCAGTTTTGGTTGTTCGTGACTCGTATAGATCGTTATAACTCCTGTCTCGTCGCCGAAACCTCGAGTTCTGAATCAACTAAAGACAAAATCGTTCAGACGCAGACGTTAATTTATACGAACGTGTAGTAATTAGAAAGGAACAGTCACAGAGAAAGCTGACAAAGAAACTATTTTATAGTGATGGTTTACTTGAGTGTACGTGAGGGAAAAGACATAGAAATAGATAGATAGATAGATAGATAGATAGATAGATCCGTATAAAAGGGCTCTCTCAGTCTTTTACAGACTATGGTTACCAACGAATGGGTGCCTGCGCGTGAAAGTCTTATTGGCAGGAGGTGCGCAATCTCCAACCACATCTCTCCTGAGTCGACATTGTTAAATACCAGTGGCAAGTGAAGTGCGGGTACAAGACGACTGGGAATAAATAAGCGAATACCTCATACAACGCCTAGAATTCGTAAATGGTCACTCATCTGGTACTAACCAGGCTCACTGTTGCTTAAATTCGGTGATCTGATGAGAACCGGTGTGTCAACACGATTATGTCGTATAACATAGCGATAGATCCGTATATGGATAGATAAATTGCCTGTTTCGTTGTACCTAGTCACAATGTGCGTGTAAGCATCATCAATTCTTTCTTAGAACTGCAGGCCTGTGGAACTCTCTTCCGATTACCTGCTTTCCAGCTGACTACAATCTGATTGTCTTCAAGTCCAACGTAAACAAGTTCTTGATGAACCATCCTCCTAAGTAATACAATTTACAAAATTCCCACTACTTATGTTTACTACGCCATAATCACATTTACTAATGTAGACCCATTAATCCTTATTTTCGAGTGGCATCTGAGACTTGATAAGTGGTGATTCCCGTGTAAAATAAAAGGATGGCACTTTTTACGTGCCCGCTCTGTTTTCAATATCGCTAGTAAGAGACGGAATTATCTTGGTCCCATAATCAATTGATTTCAACTGTAATTTTCACCGCCGTTCTCTTTCTTTCTCTCTCAGTTTTCCCCCAAAAGACTGCTCTGTTCTTCCCTTCACAGCCGTCACTGTCCTCGTATGCAAATTAACGCCATATGTATATTAATAAGCTGTCTATAGACAAAAGTGCTTCGTTTCTCTTTCCATCCGCGATTTCGTCATCCGACAGAATAGTCAGAATCCATGTCACTTCTGTAAGTCACGTTTTCTATGACTTTCGCTACACGTTGTGCAACAATAGCTTTGCAAAGTCGTTCATATTTTTTCGACGTTGTTTCAGTTTCTTAATTGAAATTTCAAGAGACTGGAGAATTTATTTCCCGCATAATCTTTAAGTATTGACCGTTTGAATCATCATGTGACTTTTGTATAATTGAGTTTTTATGTTGATGTTGCTTACTCCTTTAATTTATTTTATTTTGGATTTTAAGTTTTTTTTTAATTTCTTAAACGTACAAGTTAAATGTATGCTATTTTAGAAAAATCAATATATGTGCATAAGATATGAATGCTGCCTGTATATACGTTTAAGACCAGTTCGGTTTATGTTTCTAAATTTTTTAGATGAGGATTGGTACCTTGCGCAAGTACCTGTCGTGTTATTGTGAATAGACTTGTTAAAGTTCAGTTGTACGTTACACTATTCAGGATGTAGAACGTTAAATCCTCAGTATTGGCGAAACTCAAAATACAATTGCGAATTACTTGTGATTTTTAACGAGTCATGGTTGAAGGAACGAGAGCTTGCTACCCTCGTAGATTAAATAAAAGGTTCCGTTGAAAATTCTATGCAGATTCCCGAATTCGACTAAAAATTCCCGAGTCCAACCAAATAAATCTGAAGAACTTCGGAGGTTAAATCGACTGAAATATTGAAAAAAAATAATATTCAAGATAAGAACAATAGTCTGAAGAATCCAAATAATACGAATTTCATTCGTCGGTTTTCTGCGCGCATTGAACGAACACTGATTAATGTAACTGCATTCGAACATTGTTTGATTACGTCATAATATTACACGATATTATCATCCATCTCACACGTTGCCTTAAGATGTCTAAACAGTTCAACGGTGCGTTGGATTTATTGTGGCTGCTGATCTTTGAAGAATTGCTCGTCATCTGAGCAGCGAAGCATCTCAGGGGACGTGATTCTGACCTAAATATTTAATAGGCAGACGGAGCTATCTTCTGTTTTTATCTTAGCAGTAAGTCATGATCTCCTCATGATCCAGAGAAAGATGTACCATAGGTACTTCCGTCTGCATAGAAGAAAGGCAGCATTATTTGTCCATACTTCTGCTTTATAGAACAATTACTAGAGGAGTTAGTCACGATACCTCTCATATTCATATTTTAAAGTTACTAGGGACAATGATTCATACAGCATATAGATGTATACATATTCTGCCTTTAACATGGCTTGTTGCGCTTTGCTATTTTGATCAATAAAGTTGATGTATTTTATTTCTATACTAGCGGGGGTACCCGGCGTTGCCCGGGTGTTTCGAGGTCTGTGTGGTTTTGTGTAAATCAAAACAAAAGCATAATTAAAAAAATCGTTTCCCGGGTGTTTGTTTCCGGGGGGGGGATAAAAAAAGTTTTGGTAGGTAAGTAGGAATGATCGAACCCGAAACCTTGAGGCGAAGTTGGATAATAAAGTGTGAAAAAAAAACCTGCGACGTTAACAGCTCGACCGCCAAGAAATAGTAACGGAAACATGTTTGAATTTATTTAAGTACCAGAGAGATTATTTTAAGGGCAGTTGTACGGTAGTGTTTGTATCTGCATTGCTTTGGGGGGGCATATTGTAAAAAAATTGTATTGTGTAGAAAGTGAAAGATTATTATATACTCGACTAATGAACCCCATGTTCTTGTTTGACTTTTGATATTTGATCGCTCTTTAAACTGGGAAGAAATTACACAATTCAGTTTATGTTTTTAATCCCCCTTTCTACCGACCAAAGAAATAATTTCAACGTTTCAAATACTGAATGAAATGTATGAGTTTACTACTTTATGAAACGATGTAGCTAATATATGATGGAAGTAAAGTTTAAGTAAATGTAAGCAGCGGACGTTATTTAGGAAACAAAATAAACCGGAAAGGATTTTTATTTTTGTTTAATTTTGCGAAAAAAAAATGAAATAATCACAGTTCTTTTAGTGGCCAATATTTGGAGAAAAATACATTATAGTTGGTGTTAAAACCAACCCCCTCTTGGCAAAGAAATGAAACTCTATTTATTTGCCCCCCTAGCAAACCAAAAGAAGCAAATTTGTTTAATTTTAATTACACTACGGAGCACTGCAGCTGAGCTTAATGATTGTAAGTAAGTTTACAGGAAAGAAGTGAACTGTTGTATAATACAATGTTATATGAAAGTACATTTACCTGAATATCGGCTGCTAAGTGTTAATCGATGAGGGTACGCAAAAAGAAAACCAAACGTGTGATAAGTAAGACTTGGAGACCAATTCAGTTTGTAGTAAAACATGGAATCCAAGGTTAGTTCGATTCGGTTAAGTACATAGTGCGTTTCACCCAGTAGAAAGCATAGAACGAAAAGGAATGTTAAAATTCCATTCCAGTTTTTGTAAGCAACTACAAAACGAAATAAAACGGAAATGATGTTCTATATTTTTATTTTTTAAAATGGGTTTGTAGTAAAACATGGAATCAAAGGTTAGTTTGTTGCGGGTATTTTTAGTAAACGCGATTTTCTATGTGTAAACTGAAGTCTTATGGCAGAACACGAATTTCTGTAAGAGAGTGTTTGAATAGCATACTATGCAATTTGTTGAAGTAATATGAATGGTAATGAAGCAACGTAAAAGTAAGCGTGGGAGAAGAATTAATGTTTGTGTGAATGTCGGTATCGGTTAATTACGTGGTGCGTTTCGCCCAATAAGAAGCATAGAACGGAAATGCATGGTAAAATTCCATTCCGGGTTTTTTAAGCAACTATGAAGTAAAGAAAACCCAAACCGGTGTTCCTTCGTAACTGTCCCTTGCGAACGATCCCGGAAACGGTGTAAGTGGTGGCGGGGGAAGGGGGAATTAATTATAGAGAAAATATTTTATTTATTCCATTGATATTAATCGATTGTGGCAATGAACTCTCACTATAAAAAAATTTAGGAATCTACGATTATCGAGGAAGTGGAGAGGTAATATACCTGTAACACACCTCAGATATTGTGCTGCAGTTTGTGCATATTACATTTGCATGGAATGTCTTGATTTTAATCCTATTAAGGTCAAAATCATAGGGGAAAATGAGTTCATTTTATATATAGGGATAATAAAGTAAACCTGGTATGTTTGTCACATGTTATCGATAGTTTTCATTTTACAAAATCAATGGTGTATTGTGGTTTGTCAGAGTGTTTGTTGCAACGTAGGTGCATGTTCTTAACAAGAAAAATGTAATTGGATTTAATTCGTTTTGTATGCTATTTTATCTCAATTCATTCATAATTTTGCCTGGGATGATAGAAAAAAATACTTACGTACTACTAATAGTAAATGCAGGTGGTTGTCACTTAAACTTAAGTTTGTTGAAAGGTAAATCATTTTTTCATGCATAACGTCTTCAACCAGGTGGCCAATTTATTTTTTATCGGTGTATCGTAAAAATGATACTGCGTTTGATCTAAGTCATGTATTGTTTTTTTATTTTTTTTCTGCCCGTTTACTTATCTATTACTGAGAAGGCTGAATGGACGTATGTTGCGAATCGTATTTCTTGTTATTATTTCGTATTGTTTGAGTACAAAGCTGCTCCCTGCATCTATAGACGCAGACCCAGCTAGTCATGCGTCCCTACATTCAGTCAGCCGGATGACCGTTCTTGAAATTCCCTGTCGACCACCAACCATAGTTGCTCAAGCAAAAACAAAATTTTAATAGCTAATTACAAATCTGTAGCAGCTTCAAACAGTTCAAGGAATTTCGTCATAAAACTTTAATTAAAAGCATTCTACGATTAATAATTGTTGTTTTAGAGGAAAGAAGGCGAGTCGAGCTTGGTATGGATTTATCAGCTTCCCACTGCATTAAAATGTGACACTAGACCAAAAAGGGGAGAAAACAACTACTCCGATGAAACACTCCCGTCTGACACAAGAACAGCCAATAATGTACTCGTTAGTATTTTTCGGTGTGACACCTTAGGCAATCGGTAATACAACACACTTCTCTCATAGGAGGAAGCAATGTCTGAGAAGGTGCATGTTATAAGAACAAGCCGCACATAGTGTTTCTGTGATTTTTTCTCTTAAAATATCAAATAGCTGTGTATTGACAAATGAAGAGTTTCTTCCCTTTGTTTGATCTACTTTTCACTATTCTGTAAAGAGGACGATGAATTTTCAGTCACGTAAATTTGTAATGAAAGCTAAACATCTTTTTAAAAATTTCGTGATAAGACTTTAATGAAAAAACACTAAACAATGATTCATTATTGTTTTATGAGAAAAAAGAAGGCAAGTAACGACAGAAAATTCTCTAGTTGCTTCCTACTGCAATAAAATGTAGCAGAAGGTTTGGAAACACAAGTTTCCAGATGGGGCAGTCGATTTGGGGACAAAAATAAAGAACTCGATAAGGGCGCCCCTTGAAGGAATTAATGCTTGGGGGGTTCACCTTCTATAACCATTACTCATTTGAAGAAACCAAGATGTGGTCGGGAGTGTAGGAAAGCGAACATCTTTCAGAGTGGCACACTGATAAGATATAAAACTAGATGAGAAAGAATAGGGAAGATGTCAGATGATTGGCAATATGACGATCTTTCTTTCGAAGGAAAACGTGATGGTGAATTTGCTAGAACTAAGATGAACCATAAATAATGATTTGATTCCCAACAAGGCAGTTCCTATGTCGCAATAATGATATCAAAGCGAAATTTTTAAAGATGTATTAAAAGTGTACGATAACTTTATACGTGAGATACCGATGGACGTGCTATTTTAAACCTAAGCATGAGATATATGACAGGTTAGTGAAAATCATTTATCACATATTAGCGTGACAAACCAACGAATATGTTTGAAACTGAAACGTGACATGGACGAAACCGAAAGCGTTACAGGCCGAGAAAACTCTTCTATCAAATTTATGTGTTAAATATTAAAATATATGTTTATGCTTAACCGTAACGAAGCAAAAACCATACATTTTAAAAAGTAAGCGACTAAAGAATATGCTATTTTGAAGCTCAGCCGTGACAAATGTCTCAAAATAGATGGATAGATGTATAAAAAAAATCCATTTAATGTTTGAGTTCAATAATTAAACATCAGTATGACAGACGAACGAATATGCTTGTTGAAACAGAAAAATAAGATATAGACCAACCGAATATGCAAACCTTCACAGTCACGGTTTTTATAAACTTTATTTTATATTTACTTCTTCAGTAGGCAAGACACAAGGTCAGGCGTTAAATTGAAAACCAAGATTAGCTCACTCTGGACTTCAGCAATTCAGTCGCGGGCGTGTCATGCGATTAACGATCATATATATGAGATTGAAAGGGTAAGTACGTAGCAGGCAGAATGAAGTCATAAGCATTAATCAAACTTGAAAAATATAGGAGCAGCTAGATCAAAGTCATAGTAACACACACACACACGCACACATATATATATATATATATGTTATATATATGTTATATATATATGTTAGGTGTCAGGTCATGTCATATGCTACTGGTACCATGTAACCCAGTACTACCTGCCTCATGGTCGGGTCGCCGGCGACTAAACTGGTCCCCCCGCCAGACTTGTTTGGTGAGGAGGGTGGCTAGTCTCATTGAATCATAAAAAACAAGACCTTCCAAAGGGCGAATGAACCCTTTTTCGGGGTCAACAGCCAACTAGCACCGTGTGTTTGTGTGTATGTGTGTGTATGTTGGGGTGGAGATAACTCCTGTAAGTCGTGGTGAAGGCAACCTTTCTAGGAGAAGCAAATCTCTGATTTAAAAAACCATAAAGCGGGAGATCAGTACCCGCATTAAGCTGGTCTGCTGTTTAACTTATTGCTGGCTATCTTGCTCTTGCTTGTTGCTGGATCTCAACATTTTGAATCGAGAGAGAGACTTAGCTGTCGTACAAAGCTAAGACTCTTTAACATCATCTGCGTATAGATACTCCCTCAGGCATTTGTCTATAAAAGTGGTCCTGTGGCGATGGAAAAGTTGTGAAGCGTGGAGTCTTGAAATGCTGGAAGCATGTAATAATTGATCTCAATGACCATCTTCAGTGTCATGCCTGCTTGAGCGTGTGAATTCACCAGTAGGACTAAAAAAAGTCATTTTGGGGCTAATGGACTTTAGGTGTCTGAGGGAGTGGCACTCGTCCGACAAGACGTTGCAATCGTCATATATATAAGTTACTATGAACTTGACTTTACTGCTCTCATATATATATATATATATATATATATATATATATATATATATATATATATATATATGTAAGTGAAATTATCTGTGTGTATGTCTCTGTGTGTACATTTCCCTACCAAACTACTCTGCTAATTTCCAGTATATGTACATATATATATGCATATATATATATATATATATATATATATGCATATATATATATATGCATATATATATATATATATATATATATATATACTGAAAATTAACAGAGTAGTTTGCTAGGGAAATGTACACAAGCAGACACATACACACAGATTATTTCACTTTTATATTCTTTTTAATTGGAATTCGTTGTTGAGATGAGTATTATTTATATTAATTTATTTATTGCGCACTATTATTCTCATCTTTATTAATTGTTGTTTCACGACGTTTCGGACAACTATTCCTCTGGCCTTCGTCGGGTGGTAACCGCGACGGATAGGAACTTCGAATCTCCTAACTGCATTCTCAGCCATCCGTAGTTGTTGTCGTTCCAATAAAATATAAGAGAAAACATGATCAGGGAGCTACGTTTTGCAGATAATTCAGCTATTGCCTGCCTCTCCGGGTAGGGCCTACAGAGTTTAAAGATAGATTTTCAAATGCCTGTAACATATTTAGTCTGTCTATAAGCCAAAAGAAACCCCGTGTTTTGGGCCAAGCAACACCAGCGCCGCCTGTCATATTCCTTAACAGAATGTACCTCGGCTTAACAATAACAGACATCTTGTCTGTTATTGTTATCGTCAGACAACGAAATCAATGAGAGGATTGGAAAAACCATTACAACTAAGATAACGAACTGCGTCTGGAAAAACAAGTATCTGACCATCAAAACCAAAATTCAGTGTCATCGGCACCTTGCTCTACAGCAGATAATCTTGGGCGACGTATGCTCATTAGGAAAGGAAGCTCCATGTTTTTCACATGCGATGCCTGCGCAGTGTTCTTAGTGTCACCTGGCAAGATAAAGTTACAAATAACGATGTGCTAACCAAAGCAAGCATACCCTCCATGCACACCCTCGTTCGCCAACAGAATAGACAACACACGCATTCTCAAGGCTCTTATATACAGTGAACTTAAACTGGGTTAACGCAAGAAAGGTCGGCCACGCCTACACTCCCGGACATCTGCAAATACAGCATGTGTGCATGTGGTATCGATCAAACCAGCTATTGACTTATATTATTATATTCATGCCTATTCCTTATAATGTTTTATTTATTATTATTATTATTATTATTATTATTATTATTATTATTATTATTATTATTATTATTATTCATTTATTTATTTATTTATTTATTTATTTATTCATTCATTCACGTGTATTCTATATATGCTGTTTAATAAGTACTTCTTTTATTCGAATAAAACGTGTAACGTTAATGAATCGCTCTTGACACTGCTTGTATTTAAGGCTAACAACTAACTAACAACTAAATTTTGTGTCGCTTATTGCCGTTCGTACAAAATATATACTGACCCGGCGAATGCCTTAGGCACCTATTTATTCAGTTGTAGATTTGATACTTCTTAATTTCAAAATTATTCAAATCGAAAAGTGAAATCTATTACGAATATTTTTTTTTACCTTTTAACAAATAATATTTTGTTTTGCTGAAATCTGTTACTGATATGCATGGATTATCATTTATTTTTACAATAAACACGATATTTAATTTATTGTTTAATTTCATCTAACATTTTAATGAACAAAAAAAAACGGTTAACAAAGACAGTTTGTTGAGTAGCACACTGGTTTCGTCATTGGTTTTACTTTCAGTCCTTTCCAGCAGTTAAGTTGTGAATTTGTAATTCTTTTTTCTTTTCTAGGCGCAAGTGCTAATTATATTTATTTCAGTTTTTAATCTTTATCTTTATTTCCTTGTTTTATTAATTGTGTAATAGGTTGTCTCGTGTAAAAATGTGCCGATTCTGTCTAGCAAGTTCATTTTAAATAGAGCATAAATAGATCCGAAAATTCTGCCTTTTACCCCCTCTTCCACACCTTGCTAACTATAAAAGAGCATGCTTGTCCAAATAGCGAGATCACGTGATGACCGTTTTCTTTTCAAAAAGGAAACGCTGAAGTTTATTTCAAGCAAAATCAATTCTTATTTGCAGTCACGAAAGACGTTTTTAAGCAGTTAAGTTGTGAATTTGTAATTCATTTTTTTCTTTTCTAAATGCAAGTGCTAATATTATATTTATTTCAGTTTTTAATCTTTATCTTTATTTGATTGTTTTATTAATTGTGTATTAGGTTTTCTCGTGCAAAATATGACGATTCTATCTGGCAAGTTCATTTGAAATATATACTATTGTTTTATCTTTAATAATAGATTTTTCTCGTCCATAAATGTTAAAAAATTAATATTTTCTAAGTTGATACTATAAATAGATTAGTCAATTGTATTCATTTTCAGTTAGTAGGACGGGAATCTTTCACCATACCTCCCCTTAACCACGCCAAATGGACTTTTATTAAGTATAATACTTAACCTTTTTTAATGGAGAATAGACAATACATTGTGGATACGTTATCGGCAGCTCCCGTTACTCCTGCTTCTCTTTATTTGTCACTAAGTCCTCATATTTTAATGAGTGATTTTTCTGACAAAGGGAAAAGAAAAAGCTGTATTCTAGGTTGGCAGTATTTTGCGTGAACAGCCGCCAGAAATGTCGGATATTTTTTGTTTCTATGTCTATCCTTGTAGCCATGTCACTAGTAAAGGTGCTGGAGGTAAACGTTTTATCTGGGCTGACGTTATCCGCCTAATAGTTATGGACCCAAACCTTGGATTAACCACTAAGAAGGTTGTTCTATCAACAGGTGCAAAGTACTGGTGCTGCTGTATTGACATGTAGTGAATTGATTCTGGAACATGCGGTAGCTTCTTGTAAGGCCTCTCGATGCCATATTAGTGGGTAATTAGTACAGCTTCACCTTTTCATGTGCTACAAAACACACACACATATATATATATATATATATATATATATCTTCATTTCTGTTTCTCTCTTACTTTCCCTCTCTGCCCTGCTCCAAGCAAGTCTGTCGACCTAGTCCACAAATCCCACAATTCCATCATAACAAGTTTCTATAAAAAAAAAAACACGATTAAACCCGGATCTCCAATTCTCATGTAGACCCACCACTACCATGTCTCCTTCTCGAACATCAGGGGTATACGTTCTAACTTTCCAGAGGTTGAAACCCAATTACAGGAGACTAAACAGACATTTCTAAGCGAAACTGGCATTGGACAGACTATTTCCCTAGATGACTTCGTAATTAAAGGATACTCTAATTTAACTTCCAAATCTGACCCCCAAGATCGCCATGGGCATTGAACATGCGTCTATATTAAAGATGGCTTTCCATGTGGTAGGGACATCTCCAGAGAAGATCCTAACTTACCCTATATGTGCTTCCAGGTTGCACTTGCTCAAACTACTGCGTTTATATTTGCTCTCTGTCGCCCCCACAACAGCAGAGTTATTATCTTTAAAAGCATATCTGAGAAAATTGACCACGTCCTGTCTGCTAATCCTTCAGATAATATTCATGTCTGTGGAGACTTCAATGTTCACAATGTGGAATGGTTAACTCACTCAAACAAGACAGTTAATGAGGGGGGGTTGTGTCATAATTTCTCCATTGCTTATGGCCTCACTCAGATTGTTCACGAACCCGATACTGACGGCCAGTATGCAAGTCTCCTCGACCTTTTTCTCACGCCTTTCCCTGAACTGTGTTCAGTTTCCGTGCTGTCTCCACTTGGATCTTACGACCACTCTGTTGTATCATTTAAGATAAAAATGAAATGTAATAAGTCCTCAGACGTACCTCTTCATTGTACAGTATATCGCTACTCTATGGCTGACTAGGATAGCTTCTGTACATTTATATCAGATCCCACTCTGCGTTCCATGTTTAAAAAAGATTTGTGCTGTATAGTATCAGATCTGACGGAATGGTTAATTTTAGGTATAGACCGTTTCATACCCTCGAAAAAGTTCCAGCAAAAACCTAACAGCCAGCCGTGGTTCTCTCCGGAATCTGCTGCTGCCATTGCACACAGAAATCACCTTTTCCATTGCTTCCAACATAATAGATATACTGAGACTAAAACCGCTTTCAGGACTGCAAGAAACTACTGTGAAATTTAATAAAGAATGCAAGAGAGCTATATGCTCAGTCCGTTAAGTCCAAAGTAGCTGAAAAGCGGCTTGATTCTCACCACTTTTTGGCAAATAGCAAACAATCATGAACAGAAGCGTGGGCTCTTTCCCAACTATCATCAATGGACCTGAGGTAATCTCGTCACCATCAGAAAAAGCCAAAAACTTTGCATCTAATTCTACCCTTTGCGATAAAGGCCGCCAACCCCACAATATTCCTCCTGTATCAAAAAACATGCTCTGTGATATACAAATATATGTACGTGATGTTGCCAAGCTAATAATGATTCCAGTAAAGCAACCGTCTCTGACGGTATTCCAATTATAGTACTCAAAAAACTTCAACCTGAACTAGCGCCCATACTTAGAAAACTGTTTAAACTTTTCTTAAGGAGAATTGCTTCCTATCACCCTGAAAAATCTCATCAGTATGCCCTGTATTTAAGAACTCAGGTGATCGCTCATCTCCCGCTCAGTACAGGCCTATAAGTCTCTTGTGCGTCATGAATAAGTTGCTGGAATCTGTGTTAAATAACGAAGTAAGCTACCATCTCGGCAAAAATAACCTTCTTAGTGACACGCAATATGGTTTCCGTCTTGATAGATCTTCAGCAGATGTGCTTACAGTTATATCTCATAGAATTAGCAAATCTCTCGACAGAGGCTACCTTTCTAGGGCAATTGCTCTTGACATATCAAAGGCCTTTGATAGAGTATGGCATAAAGGTTTACTTCACAAGATCTCCAGCTACGGCGTCTTCTCAATTATTAAATCATTTTTCTCTGATAGGTTCATAAGAGTAGTGGTTGATGGGGAGAATTCAGAAGCTCACAGTATAAATACTGGAGTTCCTCAGGGGTCCATCCTGGGCCCAACTTTTTTCCTGATCTACATTAATGATCTTCTAAATCACATCCTTACATCATTTGTAGACATTTATGCAGATGACACTACCATCTATGGTAGCACATCGAAAACCGTAAACGACCAAGGTCTCTCCGATTCACTCTCCTCTGATCTTGAGCAAGTGGTACAATGGGGAAAGAGGTGGTTTGTTACTTTTAATGCATCTAAAAACCAAGCTTTTATCTTTACATCATCAACGCTTTGATCCCCATCTAGCATCAATTGAAATGACTTGCTCTCGTATTGGGGGGGCTCATGTTTTGACAAACTTTCTAAGCTTGACCTTTACTCCTGATCTGAAATGGAACACATAAATTAAATCCGTTGCCAAGGCCGCTGGAAAGATGGTGGGATCCTTCTATCGATCCAGTAGATATCTCACTGCTGATGCAATTCTCTATCTCTATAAGAACCAGGAATTTCCAAAGATGGAGTACTGTTGCCACATCTGGGCAGGATCAGCTAAAAGGCTTATCCTGCCTTGATAGAGTTCAAAATAGACATGGTAGCCTCGTAGGGAATGTCCTTTTCTCTTCCCTGCACACTATTTCTCACAGAAGAGATATTGCGAGTTTGTCTCTGCTTTATTGTTATTTTCATGGCAAGTGCTCGACTGAACTCCAATCAAACCTTCGCAAGAAACACCCGTCTAGCAGGAAACACTGTCAATAATTCCCCGCACTTTTTATCTGTGCCTAAACCTAAACGTAGATTCCATGAACAAAGTTTCTTTCTTAGAAATGCACGCATATGGAATTGTCTTCGTTTTCCTGCTTTCCAGCTGACTACAATATGTTTGTCTTCAAGTCTAACGCAAACAAGTTTTGGATGAGCCGTTCGATATATGTTAACAAATTTACCGAAATTTGGGCTTGATAAATGATGATGACTATGTAAAAAATCTTTCCATTTTGTTTTAATTTTGAAAGTGTTGTGTATGTGTGTGTCTGTAAATGAAACTGAAACGACCTAAAACTAAATACAATGAAATAACAAATTAATGTGTTCACAAGAAATTTTCGTTTCAGTGTGCAGAATAAGAACTGTTCTAATTTTTTACATAAGATTTTCATCTTAAATTCATACAGGTCGCCATATTTTTTACATAAATTTTTCAAGTTAAATTCATTTTTAACGCTTCAAAATAAATTTAAAATACCCAAATAAACATAATATGTAACGATGTTAACGCCATACAATGTTTCTTAATTATAATAGTTCTTACAGGGATTTTTATACAAATGTGTTTGAAAGTGAATTATAAACTGTTGAGTCCAAAATAATTTATGCCTGAAATAAATATTCTTTACTTAAACACTTTTTTTTATATTTCTTCATTCGTAAAATATAACTTTCGGAGAATGTCCTTTTCCTAATTTTATATATTAATTTGTCGTTGTTATATTTTTACCATTCTATTTACTATTCTATTTCTTTTCTTACTTAATGGTACTATTGTATGGTTAGTTTTATAAGTATTATTATGAGTATCGCTCTCAGTAGTATCATTATTGTTGTTATTATATTTTTTAGTATTACTATTGTCAGTAACATCATTAGTAATAATTATAATTATAATAATTATTATATTAATAGTAATAATTATAATTCTTAATCTAGTTGGTTTACAATTTTCCCGGCAACGCCGAGGCTCGGGTAGACTAGTCTGTATATATATATATATATATATATATATATATATATATATATATATATATATATATATATATATATATATATATATATAGGTTACACATAAATCTTTTAAGGGATAATTAAGATTCCTTTGGACACGCATTACAAATTTGGAGCCAACCTGGAAAATAGTGATATAACTGAAATTTCTTTTCCAACATCAGTCTTGTTTCCACTTCTGCTTATCACCGCCAATCCTTTCTAAGCTCCTACCTCTCACTATGTAGAAATCGACGTGTATATGTTGGGAATGAAGTCAGAAAACACTTGCCGGATGAAGATTCATGCGTGCAATGTTTACATAAACTGAGCGTTTTCCTTTCCATCCATAAAACGTCTTTCTGCATAAATACACCGTCACAAATAAATCATCTCGCCACACATATAGCAATAATATGACGAAAAAGCTATCCATAAATGATTGTATCTACATTCAGACAAAGTCGTATGTGAATATATGTATCTATCCGTGCCTAGAGGATTTACTCTTAGACTAATTAACCGATTATCATGAATTTTAAAACATATCTATTAGACTTAAGGGGTAGCAATGTGGGTTATTTTTAGTTTAATTTAGTTTCGCAAAAAGTACTTAATAAATATACAGAAGTTATTTATAAACGTTTAAATAGTTTCAGACATTATAAATATTTGTGAAAGCTTTTTTGGTATATTTTAAAATGTTTTAGGGGGCATAATACGGGTATATCTTCCCATATAAAAATTAAAATATTTTAGAATTGCATTAAATTTGATCTGTAGTCATTAGACACCAATTAAGCAAAATTTTCTAACGTTTAAACCTCTTTAATTTCCAACGTTCTCATTGCATAGCAATGAAGAGACAATTGCTACCCTTTAAATAAAACAGTTTTGTTTGATACAATGCCATGTTTTTTATTGGAAAATATCTATCTATCTAATGATTTCATTAGGATAAAACGTACACGTATCTGGATAATAACTCAAATATTTATTATTAAATAATTATCTATACCCCCCCATTCGAATGATCACCATTAAGAGATTATAAAGTTAATTAGATTAAATAGGATGTATAATTTAAGCTTACGCGAGGATACTGTCCATGTGATCAGCTGAATACTGTTAAAACGGTTTATTATATTGTATGCTTTATATAACATAGTAGATTACCCGCCCGGCCACGCGTTGCCGTGCCTGAGTCTGGTTGACACAAGTCTTGGATTGATTTGTATCTCTTTCTCTCTCTCTCTCTCTCTCTCTCTCTCTCTCTCTCACACACACACACACACACACACATACACGCATACACACTGACACAATCACACATAAAACACACAAACACGCACGCACACACAAACACATACACACAAACACAAAAACATACGGAATCACACACCAAAACACACACACACACACACAAAAACACGCACGCATACACAAAAATACACAAACATGCACACACACTGATGTACACACCCACGAAACATGCAAAAGCGCAAACAAACACAGGCACAAAAACGCGCACGCACGCGCGCGCACACACACACACACACACACACAAACACACACAAACACGCACATACGCACATACAAACACACGTCAAAACACCTGGACGCACACACGCACAAACATACTCACGCAGACAGAGAAAAACACACACACGCACACGCACAGAATAAACACATGCAGACACGCGCACACATGCAGAAACACACCGACGCACACATGCATACGCACAACAAAAATCACGCAAAAAGTCAGCACGCACACACACGCACACACGCACACACGCGCACCCGCGTGCACGCTCAAACTTTCAAAATAGTAAAGGCTTTCAAATCGCACAAAAGGAGATTTTGAAGTACATAAAATGTCAATTTACAGTTATGATTAAATGTTAGAGTCAAGGAATATAGTTAACTGCGTAAAGAAAAAAAAAGCAAAGAAAATAGCATTGTTGAGAGTCTGGTAAAGAGAATCGAAGTCCATAAAGAAACAATGCTAACTGTAAATGTTCTTTTTTCAGGGATTGTATTTTTGAGATTGAGTACAAGAAAGAATTCAAAGTTTTAAAAAAAAAAATTTTAACGGAAAATGAGCGACCCGTTACAAAACAAACTAAAATAAAAATAAAATAAAAAAAATAGCGTCGTTGACTGTTTAGTATGTAAAATCGAAAAAAAACAAAACAATACTAACCGTAAATATTAATTATGTTTGTATCAGGTATGGTTTTATTAAGAGGGTTCGTTTCGTGGTGACAATATCTGTGTAAGTAACAGTAAGGGTATTTATACGTAAAATAACGATTATGAGCAGTTAAGATTTTTTATAGTTTAATATTTATAAAAATGAAAGCTTCGAGTAGAGAGAGGCCCTATGGTTGTGAAGGTCAGATGCGTTCGTATATTTTTTAACAAGTTGTTTATTTCCGAATTCAGTTTTCAGCCATTGAGAAAAGCCGGTTACGAAGGGTGCCAGAAAAAATAGTTATAAGGTGCGTATATAGTCCCAGTCATGAGTGGGGACGGTAAGAGTATTGTAGATTAAGAAGCAAAAATAGGAACTACTCTCAATAGATGTTGCGATTGTGATGTTGCTTCTAGGATGTAATGCAGGATGTTATTATAACCACCAAATGTGTCTAACATGGCGTTCTAAAGTTACATAAGGTAGTTGCTAATTATATAGACATAATAACTTTGTATGTGGCATATATTGTTGCAAGCCTTCAGTATTTATGTCCAAAGGGGAATTTCTGCAATCATTTTATTATATAGTAGATAATTTATTATATGACAGATAATGTATATCATGGCTTGTTGAATTTGGCTGTTTGGTTATATGATGAAACATATACGTATGTAAATAATGAACTATTTTTTAACTTTATATTTTTTGTAGCTATATATATATATATATATATATATATATATATATATATATATATATGTGTGTGTGTGTGTGTGTGTATTAAAACGAGCAAAAGTTATAGTCCGTTGATTTAGAATAAACGCTTTATGTGAAATTGATGGTTGAATATGAAAAGATTTGTTCTAATTTTTTGATTAAATACTATTAATTTCTAGTAATTAAATACTAAGTCCTATTAATTCCTAATTGTGCATCGTAGGTATACTATAATTTTTAGTCTGTTGAACCTTATCATGACAACAGTCCATACAAAATTTTAGCCAGCTCTATCTAGTTGTTTCCGAGAAATAAGCTGAACAGATAGACAACCAAACAAGAGACTAATATATATATATATATATATGTGGGGGGTGCATGTGTGTGAAATAATACGAATGCTGGAGAGGATATAAACTCTAAGAGACAAGGAAAGAACACAAATACAGATATATGAATATTCTAAATTCATTTTTATATCTGCAGGAATTACATTAATTATTCGTCTGCGATACTTGAACATCACTAGCATAACCCGCCCCCATCGTTCTCTTCCTCCGACTTCCTTTCTTCACTGCTAAACATAACATAAGTGGTTTGTTTCCAAATTTATTCAAACGTTTCAGTAGAATAAACAAAATAACGAATACATAAATATAAAACGATATTTATGATTAATTTTTCACATGAAAAAAGCTACATACGCATAAATGCATGGCAGTTTCCCACAGGAGTTTAACAGCTGCGGTGTTTATTGAGTCAAGCATTTGCAGAGAATTTATGACAATTTTTAATATGTATATTTGTAGATGAAGAAAACTAGTGATGTTAAACTTTGATAACATGGAGATGATAAAATAGAAAAAGCTTATAACCTACCAACATAAATTTACATAATCGATTTTAATTGTAAGTTATAGATAGATATGAACATGGCCCAACTTTTACTTCTTTATCTATTAACTAGGCGTGGTAGTATAATCACATGTACACATCAAAACACTCCGCGTTCGCATGTTTTCTAATAAGTCTCACAGCCTCTTTTTCTCTCGATCTTAACATCTTGGAGACACCTTTTGCCACTTAGTGACTAGATAGTTAAACTAGTCTAGATTCCTCTTATTCTTAGAGGTTGAAGGTACATTTTTGACTGTTGTTTCCGACTGGTAATACATCGGCCCTAACTCTTAGGTCACGCTAAAAAAGGTTGCTCTGTCAGTTGTATACTATTGGAATAACTATATTGTTATGTTGCGAACTGATCTTCATTACGTTTCCATGAGACCACAACTGATGCATAAAGATTCGGTTAAAAATCTACTAGTGCGAACATTGTCTCCAGGCATTCCACAAACATCTATTTTCTTCAACCCACTCTGTCGAAAAATAATGGGAACAAACACAAATCAAACGCCATCTCTAAAAACAAACAAATTGCATTCTTATTTTAGATTCTTCTTCACGAAGACCCAAGAACCTATGTCGATAATATAGAACTTTACTTTCTTCCAGATATCTTCGCGCTACGTGATACAGATCTAAAATTATTTCGTCTCTATTATTAGGAAAACTACGTAAGAAATGAGTTACATATTTAACTATATGGTGTTTGAAAGAATTGCCTTAAGATAGATAAGAAAAGGATACAATAATAAAAATAGGATATATCATAAAAAGAAAGTGCCACAACGATGAGGCAGGTAAACCGAAAATAATGAAAAAAGGGAACAAAGAAAAATCTATCTCACATAATATCATTTGATAAACGGTGTAGAATTGGGGAGAAAGAAGAAAGCGAAAAGTGGACAAAATAATAGAAAAAAATTTTCGTTTACACTTTTTTACAAGTGATGTAAGAACATATTTTCAAAAGAAATCCAAATAATAAAGTAAATACGAACTTTATTCTGTCATTTATCACTTTTTTATGACAATCACAACGGGTTACAGATATTTAAATCAATAATACAACATAACATTTTGAAATACTGTACATCTATATTATAGACGAAAGATCCAAAGACGGCTATTTGAATTCCTAGTTTGCATTAATGCTGTAAAGTAAAATTTTGTATTATTTATTTGTAATTTTATTGTCCTATTTTATATAATAGTTGTGTTGATATACATTGCAATTAATTAAAAGGATTAATAATCTTAATTGAAATATTTTCTCCTTAATTTTCAAGGGAGGTAATTTCAATGTAACTAGGCAGAAGTAATGTTAAAAGGGGGGAATGGTGATTATCTGCTTGCTGTTATTTTCTTGTTAGCGTCATCACATATAGAAAGGGGAGGTGACTGACTGTTTGCTGTTCCTCTCCTACCGCGCCACATTGTCTTTTTCATAGTCTTTGTAATCCATTGAAAAAAAATGGAAACAAAAACAAAACGATCTCTTACATGCAGACTATTTCTCAGACAAATTTCTTTCTCATACTTTCTGCTATGGTTTTATTTAAATGATAAATAAAATAGCAAACAGATCGTAGAGAATAATGAATCAATTTATTACCATTGTAAAAACATTCGGTTTAAGCCACACTTAAAATGAAAAGTATAATATATAATAAAGAGAATCTCAGGATATACTTTTCGGGGTTGATGATCTAAATCAGTACTTCTAAACCGGGGTTCACGAGGATCCCAGGGTACATATAATATTACTGGTGGTCCACAATTTTTCTTCATAATAAAATATTGATATGATTTGTGTACATTTTTAAAATTAATCTTTATGTTCTTTGGATAAATGCTGAGCTACAAGTAGATCAGCAATTATGAATTTTTATTTCCAATTGGCACGAGCACCTGCTTGGCGTGGATGAAATTCGCTCTTACGGAGACTTTAAAAAGTGTGAATAGGTACTATATGTATTCTAGCAAACTATTAAGCCAATTTTGGGTCTAAACATTTGAAATTTTTCATAAAGGCTATTTCAGACACGCGGCAATCTTTTAAATCAGTTTTTTTTTTACGAAAATTTGGCTGGCAAGAGGTCAAAGTTTACAGAGTTGACGTGTGCGGACTCTAACAAACTCCTCCGCCAATTTTAGGTCACATGAAATTTTAGATGTAGGTTTTTGGACATGAGTCAAACACTTTCAGTTTTTTTAAAAAATTGACGTCTGCGGTCTCTACCGATTTTATCTATGGTAGTTAAGGAGGCCTATTATATAGAAAGGCATTACCGTACATATTACCACTTTCTAATATATACATATTCACATAAAGTTGTGACAAAGCCGAGCGAAACTGCTAGTATAGAAATAAATATAGAAAAAGACTTAATATAGAAATTATAATTAATAAATTAAGGAATAAATATAGGAATCATAGTTAAAATGTGTTGATTAAAGATATATATAAATATATTCAAGCCAAGATTGTATTTTTTGAAACAAGTGATATATGGAAAATAATTATATTTATTTCCTTTATCCATGGATTTTTGATAATGGTTCATATCAGAGAAAAATGTAGTTACAAAATTATTTGCTAACTACATTTTGCTGACTACATTTTCCTCAGATGATATGAGCCATTATTGAAAATCCATGGATTAGAGAAACAAATATAATTCTTTTCCATATATCCACACATTTACACTATATTTATTTTTGCTCTATTTTATATAATAAGCTTTTTTTCTTTTTGGCTGGGATCGTCTTGAAAATATTATCTTACTATAATATTTAATAAGACAGTAATTCATTTGATTATCAAATCTGTAATTTAACTCGTACGGAGTTATAATACTAGCCGAATTTTTTTTTAATAATTATTATTTCATATATAGCAATGTAAGCAGTGAAAGTAAAGCTTTAAAAACATAACAGTAGTAAAAAATAAAGTTAAAAAAACAGTAGACCAGTCAAAAACAACCAAACAATCAGCATGATCTTCTTTTGGTGCAACTCTGGCTTCAGGAAATTTAATGAAGCTTCGTCGGTATCTTACCACTGAGCTGAGCGTCGCCAGTTGTCATAAAGAACATAGTTTTCGTCGACAGTCACAACCCGGTTGAGAAACGGGTTGTTCTTATTGCGTAAAAGAATGGAAGATAATACTTTATAAAAGCGTATATTTGGGCTTCCGTTACATTCGAGAGGCACTTATTTATCAAGTTTTTTTTTGTTTTTGTTTTTTGTATTTTCAATCTCTCTCAATTGGTTGGAAATCGTCATTTACGTCTAATTCAGTTGTGCGAGGATTGAGTTCAATTAAGGTTCTTAAGCTGTCAACATCTGATGGTCGACCACTACGCTCATCATTTTTAAGACTCACGTTGTCTCGGCGCAATTTCTTAACCCACCATTGTGCGGTGCGTTCAGTAGTTGTTTCTTGGCTAAACGGTGCGTTGGTATCGGGAGCTGTTTTAGTAACTTTTCAGCATAGCTTGAATAAAAATAAAGAAATTGTTCGAATTTGTTTGTTTTTTTTCATCTTATATTCAACGTTCTGCAAAGAAAACATTAATGTAATTCGATTGTAATTAAAACGGTTAGATCGAGTGAAAAACGCTTTTTAAAATTAGTCCTCGCGCGAAACAACAGGACACAAACTGTTTTAAATAATAATAATAATAATAATAATAATAATAATAATAATAATAATAATAATAATAATAATAATAATAATAGAATAACAATAACAAAGACTTTCGCTGGCGAGGACTACTATTGACCGTAATCAGTTATACAGTACTTTTGAAATTTTCATCTCTATTTTTCTCGTTATGTACTGAATATTTGTTAATGAAACCTATATGAAATATGCTCTTTATTAAATTTTTAAGATTTTCTATTCTGAAAGAAGTTTAAAAAAATTTAATCTAAAAAAGTTATTTTAAAGTTTTTGTTAAAAAAAAATTCAGATTGTCGCATTGTTCAGACCTGTATTACAAAGAGGGAGTTGCAAAAAAGGAGTTGTGGTGTGAGAAGAAATAAAAACTGAAACAGAGAGAATATTCAGACTTGTAATAATACAAAGAGGGGGTTGCAAAAATGAGTTGTGGTGTGAGGAGAAATACAAACTGAAATAGAGAGAAGGAGAGTTTTAAAATATAATCTTAAAAAGATAAGATACAAGTTAGAAACGCATTTCATTCAAGGCATGAAAATTGTTAAACAAAATGTTCTTACTATAGGCTTTAAAAATTAACTTACAAGATTTATTTTATGTAATGTACATTTTGTTATAATTTAAAAACATTATCTTTCATCTAGCAATTAATGATATAGATATAAAATTTTCAATGATTTCTTTTAAAGGTCAACAGAATGTACATTACATAAAATAAATCCAAGGCAATTTTTTTTATTCAATTTGAATTAAATTTTTATACCTTACTTTGTAAAATTTATAAAAGTGCACTTTGAAGATAAATAAACTTAAAATTGAATCTTGTACCTTTATTTTATAAGCCTATAGTAAAAACATTTTGTTTAACAATTTTCATGCATCGGATGAAATGCTTTCCTAACTTGTAATATGTAAAGTAAAGATATTATAACGAAAACTTATTTGAAAATACATCATTTGAAATCAAAATTAAAAATTCCGCAAGAACTTTCTTTTCAACACACACACACACACACAAATATATATATATATATATATATACATATATATATATATACATATATATACACATATATATGCATATATATGTATGTATATATATATATATATATATATATATATAGATAGATAGATAGATAGATAGATAGATATACTAGCTGAATTCTGAGATTGCAATTTCAGAAATGTAATATCCTGTGCGTTGTGAAATAATCAGTTAATCATAGAAGTGGGGGGGGTCGGATTCGCTAGAAATATTTTTAATTTTAGGTGATGGATGTCCGATGTGCGGTTAAAAATCCAAATTAAAGACATTGAGAGTTTAATTTATTAAACAAGGTAAAACCATTTTGCACGGTTGTGATGAGTCGTATGAATATATAACCATAGTATAGATTGTAGTCGTGAGTATTGATTTAAATAGATTACAAAAGAACACAGAATATCCGAACCTACAAAAGTATAAGAAGACTGTTTCAAAATTTACAAAATTCATACTCCAAATCTTGCAGTTATAAAAAATAAATTCAATGAGTGAAAGTTTGTTGACTAAAGAATGATATTTTAAATTTAAACAGATAAAGTTAGAACATTATTTATGAGAGTTCCAATCGTTCAAATTCAACAAAGATTAGACGTACAATCGTTTCTAAGACGATAAAAAGTTATTTTTAAGTTTTTAGATATGCATCTTCAGCGTCTTTCCACAACTTCGCAATATAAGAAAAAAGGTCAATATTATTAATCGTTTTTATATAATGCATGTATATATATGATATAAATAATACACGCATAATATAAATAATATATGTATATATATAATACACACTCACATACATATATATATGCATATATATATATATATATTTATATATGTCATTATTTATCATTCCAATAACAGAAGATGTATTTAATTCACAATCATTGTATTTTATTCATGTTTTCATGTAATACTTCTTATACGCGTTTCGTTGAATAGCGGAAGTCTACCAAACAACTAATTAGACAGATATGTCTTCCTCGGAAAAAATAGTTGGAGAGATTTTTTTTTTCGTTGGAAAAAGATATGGTGAAGAAATTTTTTAGTAAAAAGAAATGGGCATATGTAAAATTCGCACAATCATAAGAATAACAAACTCTTACTTATAATGTTTATAGACGACAAGATGTTATCTTATGACGCCATATATGATTACACACACACACACACACACACACACATATATATATATATACATATATATATACATATAAAAAGATTTTCATGGGTACATAATTTTATAATACTTTTAAAGAACACCGAACGTAGTGCCATAATTTATTACTGAGAGTTTTTTTTTTGTAGTTTAAACATAAACAATTAAAAAGAAACTTTCAAAAAGACCAAAATACACTTCTAAAGTATATTTCTCCTGAGCCTACATTAGATAAAGAGAGGGGTGGGGCAAGAAAAAAAACCTATCTAGACGTCTTTCAGCCAACCTTTTTTCAAGATATACGTTGGCAGCGGGGGATAAAATATCGTTTACAAACGTGGTCAAAGACCATAAATTAACAGCGAGGGTAAAAAAAATGTCTTGGGAATAGGAGAAAAAAGACAGAAACAATCTCAGCAAATACCCATAAGTTCTAAATTATGGGTATACTCACTTTGCTTACACAGATGGTTGGTGCAAATTAATGGATACAACCTCGATCATTTTTAAGTAAATTCTTGAGCGTGCTGGTGTAATACCTAAAAACTTTCATCCGTGTATCCTTCAGTGCAAATTTGGCACTGTAATAAATGTTCACCAATGACCGACCTATGAGTTGGTAAACGCCCAGATATTGGCCATTTTTTGTGCCTACGTATCGAAGGGTGGGGACATGTTGGGAAATTCTAACCTCAAAACGTGGAATGATATAGCCCACGTAGTCAGCTTTACACTGACCGTTAAATCGATAAATAACCATATTATATTGAGTGGTAGGGATACCATCCTCTCGAAAGGAGGGGAAAGCATTCCTCGTCCCAAACACCGTTCGGACGTTCGTTGCAAAATAGCAACGTGAAACGGTTGCAGCAATTTTATGCGAAAACTCCTGACTTTTGACACCAATCCACGGGAGTTTCACATATACGGGACATTTTTTTTAAGTTTCTTTTTAATGGTTTTTGTTTAAACTACAAAAAAAACCTCAGTAATTAATTATGGCACTACGTTCGGTGTTCTTTAAAAGTAATATACACATATCATATATATATATATATATATATATATATATATATATATATATATATGTGTGTGTGTGTGTGTGTGTGTGTGTGTGTGTGTATGCGTGTGTGTGTATACAGTGGGTAGCAAAAGTATTTGATACATTGTTTATTTTCGTATTTCTCAAAAACTATCAAGTTAATCTGAATAAAATTTCCACTCAATCTTGGAACAAATATTATCCATCTAAAAATAAAATGGAAATGAAAATATACTTCGTTGACAAATCTTTATTTTAAAAAAATCAAATTCCCCTATGCAAAAGTATTTAACCCGCTCGCAAATTTCTTTCTTAAACAGTCACCTATCTTATTACAATATTTCAACCAATCAGAAGGTACCCCAGGGTTCCGGCTCCTTACAGGTCAGTTAAGAACAGCTCTCACTACACTGCACAGGTTGTTTAATTAATTATTTTTTGAAAATGATTAAAACAAAGGAATTGGTTAATGATATTCGCCAAAGATCATAAAAAAGCATAAAGATATAAAGGAGTACAGAAAAATAGTTTCCAAACTAAATTTGGTGGTGAGTACTATTGGGACTCTTGTGAGAAAGTGGAAAACAACGGGTGGTAATACTAAAAATCTTTTAAGAAATGGTCGGCCACGTAAATTAAATGATGTTACTGCTCGTTACATTGCTCGTGACGTGAAACAAGAACCATTTCTGACTCGTTCAGAAATCCAGAATGATTTGCAGGAAGCAGTTATTGAAGTAAGTAAAAACACAATCAACATATCATTGAATTGTACAGGCATGTATTCTAGATCACCGAAAAAGACTCAATTGTTGAGTACTAGACATGTGAAAGATCGTTTAAAATTTGTTTATAAAAATGAACGTGAATCGGATGACTTCTGGAACAAAGTCATTTCGTCAGATGAAACAAAAGTTGAACTTTTTGGAATAAATATGCGCACCCATATATGGATGAAAAAAGCCACGCAATTTAAACCATCTAATACCATTCCCACTGTAAAATTTGAAGTGGAAGTGTGATGATTTGGGTCTACTTTTCTGTAAATAGAGTTAGAGGAATGGAAATTATAAAAGAGAAAATGAATACATCAAAATACACGAAGATTTTTCAACACATCTGTTCTAGAGTGCTGCAGGTTTAGGATTGGGCCATAACTGTATCTTCCAGCAAGACAATGATCCCAAACACAAGGATAAATTAAATATGAAATGGTTTTAAAATAATGGGATTAGTGTTCTACAGTGGCCTAGCCAATCACCCAACCTAAATCCCATGGAAAATCTGTAGAAAACTTTGAAGTTAGGGGTGCATGCAAGAGATCCCAAGAATATCAAAGAATTGAAGACATTTTGCGAAAAGGAATGGCTGAAACTACCAACAAGTGTTTGTAAGAAACTAGTATGCAGTTATGACAGCGTTTGGAGACTGTAAAGTAGAACATAGGATATACACTAAATATTAGAAAATGTGTTAAATACTTTTGCATATGGGTAATTTTGTGTTTCCTTAATAGATATTTGTCGACTAAGTATGTATCATTTCCCTTTTATTTTTAAAGAGATATCTTTCCAAAGATTGAGTGTAAATTTCATTCAGATTACTTTGATATTTTTGGAGAAATACGAAAAGAACAACGTATCAAATACTTTTGTTACCCACTGTATATATATATATATATATATATATATATATATATATATATATATATATATATATATATATATATATATATATACATATATAAGAATTCTTTTTTATTATTTTCACGGAGAAATATTGATGACTACATTTCTATTACAACCCAGGTCCAGTCTCTTCAGGGAATAAAACAAAAAACAAGATAAAATTAATGAAATTAACAACATACGCTCAATGGCTTCTGATGAAAGACACCACGTTATTCTATTTGGCAAACCTTCTTCAAGACATTTATATAACGTCATCCTGTTTGCATCTCATAGACATGTTAGCAGATTCCGATAAAAATGTTAGCGAGAGACATTGAAAAAAACATTTTTGAAAAGATTATCTACTCATCCGCGTGTGCCAGTGAATTGGCTATAAGCATTTTTGATTAGCACTATAGTACTGCAGAGTACTGAAGGGGGTGTTATAGAAGGCAAAAACTGAAGGTGTTGGGTATGAGATTAACATAGCGATATATTAGAATTTCCATGTGGTTACATATATTTTTAAGTCGGCCATGTTTTGAGGAATAAGTTTTCGAATTTGTATTATTGTGCTCTGATATGCGATATGCTATTACTGAAGTTAAATTAATACATATTTCTAATTGACATTCATTCAACATAAAACTTGAATTAAAATAAATAAAACTAAATTTAACTCACGGTGTCATGTGTTCTATCCTATTTCGTGACGATACTGATAATTCTAGACTATCACCATGGAGGAGACTATAACGAAGATTAGGTTGGTCGCTCTACAATATTGCTGAGAAAATAGCACTCTAAGATTCCTTCTTGACACTTAGTTCGACAGAAATTAGTCTAATTCGGTGGCTGCCTGTTTATGCAATATTACGAGTCCAGGATAGACCTAGGCGGTCCACTTTACAATGACTTGTTTTCACTTTTTTTAAGGGGCAAAGTGAATATGAACGTTGACTTGATCCGCTTCACGTTCTTTAAAAAGAAAGTAAATACCCAGTCGTCATGTAACATATTATTCTGCACTTCTTTGAATACACACTCTTATAAATATGTCACCATGTTTTTATTTATTATCGCCACTTCAAAATAACAACAATTTTAAAAAGAGATTCAATGAAATATTGATATAATTGTGCGTCAAATTAAAAATATGAATATCATATTAAATCAGATGCATAGTACATTTAAACATTGAAATATATGAATTTTACTTTAAATCAACTTAAATTGATTTGGCATGATTTGGTATAAACCAAACAAATGAAAATAAAAAAGGGAATAAAAGTTACTACTAGAACAGAGGCAAAAACTCCCCATGAAGCAAGGGAACAACAGAAGACATTGTTTTAAAAAACAGCTTATCTTATAGGCTTGTATATAATAATGTTTATCGGCTGTTTTCATTTGTGAAGTAATCCATTTCGGCTTACAGTTAATGTCGTTTGTCAAGAAAAAAACGCTTTATCAAGGCCTTTCACTTCTTAGTTCTTGTTTTTTTTTTGTAGATTTGTATAGAATGGTGCTTATCGCTTTTTTTGTAGATTTGTATAGAATGGTGTTTATCGTTTTTTTGTTTGTAGATTTGTATAGAATGGTGTTTATCGGTTTTTTTTTGTAGATTTGTATAGAATGGTGTTTATCGTTTTTTTTGTAGATTTGTATAGAATGATGTTTATCGTTTTTTTTTGTTTGTAGATTTGTATAGAATGGTGTTTATCATTTTTTTTTTGTAGATTTGTATAGAATGGTGTTTATCGTTTTTTTTGTAGATTTGTATAGAATGGTGTTTATCGTTTTTTTGTAGATTTGTATAGAATGGTGTTTATCGTTTTTTTTGTAGATTTGTATAGAATGATGTTTATCGTTTTTTTTGTAGATTTGTATAGAATGGTGTTTATCGTTTTTTTGTTTGTAGATTTGTATAGAATGGTGTTTATCGTTTTTTTTGTAGATTTGTATAGAATGGTGTTTATCGTTTTTTTGTTTGTAGATTTGTATAGAATGGTGTTTATCGTTTTTTGTAGATTTGTATAGAATGGGGTTTATCGTTTTTTTGTTTGTAGATTTGTATAGAATGGTGCTTATCGTTTTTTTGTTGTAGATTTGTATAGAATGATGTTTATCGTTTTTTTAGATTTATATAGAATGGTGTTTATCGTTTTTTTGTTTGTAGATTTGTATAGAATGGTGTTTATCGTTTTCTTTTTTGTAGATTTGTATAGAATGGTGTTTATCGTTTTTTTGTAGATTTGTATAGAATGGTGTTTATCGTATTTTTTTGTTTGTAGATTTGTATAGAATGGTGTTTATCGTTTTTTTTGTAGATTCGTATAGAATGGTGTTTATCGTTTTTTTTTGTAGATTTGTATACAATGGTGTTTATCGGTTTTTTTTGTTTGTAGATTTGTATAGAATGGTGTTTATCGTTTTTTTTAGATTTGTATAGAATGGTGTTTATCGTTTTTTTGTTTGTAGATTTGTATAGAATGGTGTTTATCGTTTTCTTTTGTAGATTTGTATAGAATGGTGTTTATCGTTTTTTTTTAGATTTGTATAGAATGGTGTTTATCGTTTTTTTGTAGATTTGTATAGAATGGTGTTTATCGTATTTTTTTGTTTGTAGATTTGTATAGAATGGTGTTTATCGTTTTTTTTGTAGATTTGTATAGAATGATGTTTATCGTTTTTTTTTTGCAGATTTGTATAAAATGGTTTTTATCGTTTTTTTTTGTAGATTTGTATAGAATGGTGCTTATCGTTTTTTTTTTAGATTTGTATAGAATGGTGTTTATCGTTTTTTGTTTGTTTTTTGTATTTCATTTCATTACTTAGTTTTACTTGTATATAATCATGTTTTTGTGGTGCATTTAATAGCGTCTTCTGGATATTATCCGGTCGTCGGGAAAGAATACGCACCGTTTTGGGTCCTTCCTCTCTGTGGTTTGCTAGCGTATCTGCCCCGTCACTGATATGAGGCCCAATTATCTGAATTGTATTTGAATAACTTGCTCAATACAATAAAACAAATTACGTTTGATAATTAAGCGGTCTCTGTTACGAGCAACGGTTCTGCGCGTGTCTTTAATGTTCAAAGACTGCGTCTGACATATACGTTCAGTTTAGATGCGTTCAGAAAATAATAATAATAATAATAATAATAATAATAATAATAATAATAAACATAATCATCAAATTAATAATAAAATTTAAATATACATATATATATATACAAATAAAATAAATTAATAAAATATATATATTCAAAATTAAATAATAACAATAATAATAGTAATAATAATAATAATACATAAATAAATTAATAAAATCATTAAATAAATGAATAAATCTACTCACAGTGATAACTACACAGTAGACACTTCTTACCATATGTGGTATTCTTTTTCGCCTAGAGCTACATTGCATATTGTTCAGCGATTTCTATGAGGCGTTTACTAGATGCGGCTCCTTTTCTACCTGGCGCAAAAAAAAGTGATATAGAGAGCCTGCAAGGAAATTCTTGCTCCAATCTCAACAGTTCGACGTGTTGTAACGTAACATTCAGAGGTCAGCTCTGTTATTACGTCTTCATATTTCTATATCTTGTATTAACGTTTTTTTTTTTTACCGGGCTCTTATAAGGTATTGTAGTATCCTGTACCTCTATAAGACCACCATTCGCCCATGTACGGAGTATTGTTGTCATATTTTGGCTGGTGCATCTGCTACTAGTCACTCACTCCTTGAAAAGGTTCAAAAGAGAGTTGCAAATCTGATAGGCCCTGAACTGGCATCTAAGCTTCAGCCTCTGTCTCATCGACGAAATGTTGCATCCCTCTGCCTGTTCTACAAGTATTTTAGTGGTGAATGCTCTGACGAACTGCAAGCACTTGTGCCCCCACGACGTGAACACCCTCGACAAATCCGACAGGCTGATAAATCCCACCCCCACGCTGTAGAGATCCCTAGATGTAAAAGGTCTTTCTACTCCAGTAGTTTCTTCCCCAGAACCGCTAGACTTCCAGGTCCCTGCTTCTCCAACTGTACTGACTTGCAGAAGTTCAAGTGTAGCGTGAACCAACATCTTGCTGCCCAAATCCCTACATAGTACCTCAGTAGTTGTTGCCCCTGATAGTAGCCCCTACACCAAAGTGGCAAAGTGCCTTGTTTGGGGTGAAAATGTAATAAAAAAAAATTTTTAATCAAGATTAGCCATTTCCTTGTTATGGCTTGTTCGCGTATCGGCCAACCTCGCTGATTCGAGGCTAAATTATCTGAATCACATTTAAATGAACTGCTCAATACAATAAAAAGTTTAATAATTTAGCGTTTCTGTCACGAACAGCGGCTTTGCGCACATGACGTTTAAATGTTCAAAGTCGGCGTCTAACATTCGTTAAGTTAAGACGCAGTTATATCGAAAAGAATAAATAGAAATAAAGAAAGACAAAAGGAAAGACAAAAAAATCAAATTAAATAAATAAAATAAAATAAGTAAAAGATATATAAATAAATTAATAAAATCATAAAATAAACGAATAAATCTGATCACGGGGATAACCGCACTGTAGATACTTGCTACCATATCATGTCGTATTCCTTTTTACCCTGAGTCACATTGCACATTGTTCAGTAATCTCTATGGTGCGTTTACTGGCTGCAATTCTTTCTCGGCATTTAATTCTAAGCTGTCTTAATAGTTGATATAAGGAGCCTGCAAGGAAACCACTTGCTCCAATCTCAACAGCTCGAAGAATTGTAACGTAACCTTCACTTGTCAGCTCTCTTTTAAGGTCTTCATATTTCTCTATCTTGTATTGGTGTTTATCTGCTCGGCTCTCATAAGGTACTGTCAATTCAATAAAGATGAATCTTTTCCTTGTTCTTGATGAGAGAACAATGTCTGGCCGCTGCCCCTTTTCTTTTATAGTTTTAGATAATTACTTTGCCATCTAGGGAGATCTATGGTGACATCATCGATGTCGCCGCAGATCTTCCTAGCTGGCAAAGTAATTAATCAATTATCGATGTCGATGATGACAATCATTATCGATTCCAAGAATATGATGGCTGTGTACTAGTAATGGGACAATTATACGCTTTGACCTGATCCACATTTCCCCTCTCTCAGCAAAAAACCTGTGGCTTATGTTAGCTGCTTCGAACTTCATGTGGTTACTTATTGTTGTGGTCAGTTCCTCCACTACCCTGTTATGCTGCCATGTATATCAGCTATGAGATAAGGCCACTCTGCAGGAACTAAGAACATGTTCTATATCCTATTTTTTTCTTTGCATAAAGGACGTCGTAAGTTGAGCGTATAATGTAACTCAACCTTAGCAACGACATACACCAAATGTCATTCCATGTAATGGATCTTTTCATAGCTTCTTCCCAGTTTGTCTATTGTCCTTGCAGTGACTGTTGGACGCCTTTTACGAGCTTTTTGTTTCCCTTCTTGCTCCTTATTTCCTGAATTACCAGATCCCGGCGCTCTTTAGTTGTAGCCGTAGACCATTTTTGAATGCTGGTCATTCCCAGTCCAGATTTCTCTGTCTGAGTGAGCGCAATGACAAAGCTAGGTTTGCTTTTGCCTCATTTATAACATCTCGGACTTTTCATTTCCTCCCTGTTTTAAGGGTGGGTTTTACTGTTTTTACAACTGTGTCATTGAAATTGGCCAACATCATTTGAAATCTGACTTTTCCACCTTTGAACTCATTAGCAATAGACTTGAGCGGTAATTTTAGTTTAGATTGTTTGCTATATAGGGCTACGTTTAATAATCCTGAAGGAAAACCCAGCCATTTTCTCTTATATCTATTAATTTTTGCTTCTATTGTCTCAACCGTGCTCATAGTTACTTTATATACGAGAAGGGGCCATAACAGAATCGGGATGAGCATGTGTTGAAGACACCATACCTTTTATTTACCTTGAAGTGGACAGCGTCTGATCGTCTTTAGAATCTCATAAAAATATGTAACTGAAATAAAAATCCAAATAATAAATTTATGTAATGACACATTCTATTGGCACTGTTAATGTTGTTCGATTTATTTATATGATAAAAATGAACTTATTCGTGCTTCAGTAATCACGTATGCAAATTGAATGTTATGAACAAGGCAGGAGAGACCTAACTTTATAATAACTGATAATAATAAAAGAAAACTACATTGCTTAGACTTTTGCTTTCTCAAATCTTTTTAAATCATTACTACATATTGAACCCAATATAATATAATATGAAATCTGCATTAATCAAAATATCATATTTAAGCGTATTTTACGACCGAGCAATGCCGGGCAGCTTGCTAGGTTTTAATAAATGACCGACTTTTCACTCATTTAAGATACTTTCGGCTTCCAATTTTTATGTCTGCAAATTGCATATCTTCCATTATCTTCAAAACCTGTCCTTTTAAGAACATTATTTAATTAAATGGAATAATAACTTTAATGGCTTCCCATTATACAAAACTTCCGACTTTGTAATTATATCTTCATATTATAAAAATGCTATAATGCTTTTGGAGTGTTCTGTTTGTACGTAAGTAGAAACGTGTGATTAGTTGGGAAAAGAAAATGGGCATAATACACATACCTAAAATTATAGGTTTTACTATGTTAATACCGAGTTCGAATCTAAGTGATTTATAACTGGATAGTATTTTATAAAGTGAAAGACTTTACAACCTAAAAAAATTATATAAATATTTTAAAACTAAATGACCTTTTTATAAAAACATAAAAAAGTAGACATGACGAGTATTTGGCCTTATTTCAAAGAAGATTATTTTTTCTTATAACCATAATTTATGATATTTTTGCCAATAAAAACAATACGTAAATACATTCATCGTAGTTAATTGTTCTTTCTCATGCCAACACTAAGTGCTGTATTTTTCCACGAAATTCCACTTACAGGTTTTCGTAGTTATAAAATAGAAGAAGCTAGGTGTATATATGAAAATTGACATATCCAAGTATTGTACGAACACGCTTGAATGTGTGTATATTAATCTTAATTAAAATTTCATCTATTTACAATTTATTTGGAATAAATCAACACATTATTTGTGTTTTAAACTCCGTATAAAAAATGTTTCACAGGTTGTATTATGCATTATTTGTATAAATCGGACTACTGTTCTCATATTGAGCGTTATTCTCAACACAATTTCGGTCGATGTAATCTCCGAATTTCTCCAGAGGTAGTTTATCGAACTTGGGAATCTCTCTGTCAAATTTGTACAGAATTCCGAATGGAACCTTTTATTTAAACTAAAAAGATAGCATGCTCTCGTTCCGTCAGCCATTACCGATTAGGAATCTTAAATAGTTCTCAATTGTATTTGAATCGCCCTCACGGAAGATTGAATCTTCAATATCAAGAAGAAGGTACTTAGTACTTTATGTTACGCCACTGCAAGTGCTTGCAAGTGCTAAGTAAAAATTAGTTAGCTGACAGGATGAGAATATGCAACCACCGTGGATTAAATAGTGTTCCGTTCGAAATTCGACAAGATACACCCGTAGACGGTTGGATGTTACGTCGGCCGAAACGTTATGAAAACATTAACAATGAGAACAGTTGTCAAAATAATCTAAATAATGCAAAGTTTCCTCATCACAGTAATTTAAAAAGAAAAACTTATATTAAGTTTCAAAGAAGCACAATATTGTTGAATTCGAATCAAATTCTCAATGAATCTCATAATATTATGGAACATAATCAAAATTATAATCATCGACACAAACTCTTTTTGTCGTTTATATTCTAATATAAGATATGAGGGTTTTTTTGTGGCGCAGAACACTTAACGTTTTCTTGCATGACTATTTTTTTATAATGAATCATTTTTCAAAGTGCAAAGATCAAACTTGAGAACTATTTAATCAAAAAGGTTTTTTTCGTTGAAATAATAAGAAATAATCAAAGATGATGCAGAACAGTTCCTTCTCCACCATATTCTGCTTTCTTCCTTTTTTTCTTTCTTTCCTTTTTCTTTCTCTATTTCTCGCTCTATCTATCTATCCCCTTTCTCTCTCTTTCTAGTCCCTTCCTTTACACTCTCCTCGTTTCTTTTTCGCCCATTTTTTCTATTCTCATCTTTTTATACTCTTTTTTAAACTTTTATTTTCTCTCACCTTTTTTCTTTGTTCCTTATTCTCACTTTTGCTCATGCATTCTTTTCCACCTCTTTTACTCTCTCCGTTTCTTTATAACCTCTAGTCTATCACTCTCAACCCTCTGGTTCCCCCTCCCTCTCTCTATTAGCATTTACCCCCTTCCTCTCTCATTCTGTCACTCTGCCACAGTTGTTGTCCCTTTTTCCTTCTCTAATCTGACTCTCGCACTCTCTCCTTTTTTTCATTCTGTACTCTTCTTTATATTATAATACCCCTCGCTTTCTTTCTCTCTTTCTCTCGTGCCTTCGCATTGCTCACACATTCCCTTTTCCTATTTTCAGTTCTTCTCTTCTCTTCTCTCCGTCTCTCTCTCACACACTCGCGCTCACTCTATCTATTTATCTATCGATCTATCTATCTATCTATCGGTACTTACCCCTTTAATTTTATAATTTTTTATTAATAGTCAATTAGGATCTACCAACAACGCCACGTGGCATGACCTGGGAATAAAATTGTTTTTTTTATTATTCTATTAGAAGACAAAAACAAAACGTCTATTATTTTGGATAGTTAAAAGTGAAAAAGTAAAAAAGATTTTAGTTCAATATTCTTGACACGCAGATAATTTTTGGTACAGAATTATTTAAGTTGTTTTCCTTGGATTCTGATCTGCGTTAGAGAACATGATCTCCTCACATGAGAGCTTTTTATTTTGTTCATTCTATGTGCGTAATTTAATATGAAATCTTGGCCTTTGAAAATGCTATTGAAATTTTGAAAATGCTATTGAAATTTTGAAAATGCTATTGAAATTTTGAAAATGCTATTGAAATTTTGAAAATGCTATTAAAAATTTAGATCGACTCACAGACAGAACTGACTGATAGATTTACTTGTTATTTAGCGAGAGTTGTATTTGAGCATCAGAGGTTACACCAAACGGAATTCAAAGCTTCTCACTTTCACCACCAACGCTCGAATCCTCACTTTGCCACAATGAACATAAATAGTGCTCTCTTCGAGTGAGCCTCTTGCTTTAGTGCGACAGTTATTTCTAGAAGCTCATCAGCCTTTAAATAAGAAATTATCAAATTTGTTGTTAAGGTCGCTTGAAAACTTGTTAGATCATTCTATCTATCTAGACAGTGTTTCAACTCCGGGATCATTCTGCTGCTCCAGTAGATATCTCACTGCCGATGCAGTTCTATACCTATATAAGAGCCATGTATGTCCTAGGATTGAATACTGTTGCTACATTTGGGCAGAAGCTGCTGGAAGCACCTATCCTGCCTTGACAGTTAAAAACAGATTTCGTAATCTAGTAGGCGATGCCTTTTTCTCTTCTCTGCAACCTCTTTCCCACAGCAGATACATTACGAGTCTGTCCCTGCTCTATCACTATTTTCGTGGCAAGTGTTCGGCTGAGCTTCAACCTATGGTCCCTCCTCGCGAATCTTTCACAAAAAGCACTCGTCTATCTAAAGTCGCTATCAATAAATTCCATTACTTTCTATCGCTGCCTAAACCTAAACATGGATTCCATGAACAAATCTTCTTTCATTAAACTGCCGGCCTTTGGAACTCTGTTCCGCTCGTCTGCTCTTAAGCTAACTACAATATCATTATCTTCAAGTCCAACGTAAATAAGTCCTTGTTCAGCCGTCCTCCTAAATGATCTAATTATACCAAATTCCTTTTACAAACGATTATTACGTAACTGTCCCAATTACTACAATACACACATTAGCCCTTATCCTCGAGTTGCCTCCGAGCCTTGATATGTGCTGACCCCTTTGTCAAAAAAATCTACACCTGCATGATACGTAATAAGACTACTGTTGTCAGATCTGGGTAGATGCCTTGACGGCTAAAAACGGCTTTGAAATCTATCAGTGGCTGTTTTCTCTTCTCTACGAGGGGCGTGCAATAAGTAATGCCCCTGACCAACTTCCCATAGAGTAGAGCAACGAAAATTGGCACAGTTATTAGCCTTTCTCTACATAGGAACCACCCAGAGTTATGCATTTCTCCCATCGTTTGATGCAGCTCTGGAGACCGTTTTTGTAGAACACCCCAGGTTGGTCCTCCAACCATGACGTTACTTCAGAAATCAAGGCTGCATCATCTGGGAAACGCTTTCCTTTCAAAAACAACTTCATGGCTGGGAAGAGGTAAAAGTCAGAGGATGCAAGGTCAGGAGAGTAGGGAGGATTGAGGAGGGTTTCATAACCACACGCCCGTGCTTCTGACCTGGCGACATGCGAGTTGTGGACCGGAGCGTTGTCCTGCAAGAGGAGGGTACCTTTGCTGATCTTGCCCCGCCTCTTAGTTTTGAAAGCTTCCTTTAATTTCCTCAAAAGTGAAGCATAATAGGCTCCTGTAATTGTGATACCCTTTGCCAGGAAATCTGTCATCACTACTCAGTCCTAGTCCCAGAAGTCTGTGAGCATGATCTTGCCTTCTTTGGAGGTGGTGAGTCCAAGTGCTTCCACTGCATTGACTGGGTTTTGATCTCTGGATCATAGTGATGGACCCAGGTTTCATCCTGTGTAATCAGTCTTTTGAAAAACTTTGACTCATCTTCTTGTCACATCTCCAAATTCATCCTCGAGCACTCGGCGCGTTCTCGTTTTTGAAATGGTGTGAGCAATCTGGGAATCCATCTGGCAGATACATTATGGATATGCAAGTGGTCATGAATAATAGTTTCCACAGAACCTGTATTAATCTTGACATCTTGGGATATTTGGCGAATAGTAATGCGCCGATCTTCTAAAATGGCAGCCTCAATTTGACGGACAGATGCCTCATTAATGGCAAAAGGGGGGCACCCAGGTCTGGGAGCTGTTTCCAAAGACTTCCGGCCATGTTTGAATTCATGATGCCAGCGTTTTACAAGGTCATATGACGGGGCATTATCACCATAAGTTTCTTTCATTTCATCAAAAGTCGCCTGTGGTGTGCATCCTTTCAAATACAAAAACTGGATCTCTGCTCGACATTCAACAGGCTCCATTTCACACCTGACTCAGTTCAAACACCTGTAAAACAGAAACCACAACTAGTTCATAGCTGTAATTTGCCACATAATCCGTAGAGATATACATCATTGCACATGTAAAATTTCAACTAGATCCGACAACTGGAAGTGGGTCAGGAACATTACTTGTTTCACGCCCCTCGTACAATCTCTTTCGCACAGATGTTTCTCGGCTTTCTCTACTCTATCGTTATTTCCGTACTCATGCACTTATTGATCCGTGCTGAAATAATAACGTTATTATTTACAAAGCCATTCTTAACATGTGGAGGGGAGGGTGTTTTGTACCTATTCTGTACTTTAACCTTACAATTGAATAAAAAATATATCATAAAACTTTAACTAAACTTGGAAATACGATTTAAAAAATAGCGCGGATCAGTAAGTGCATTAGAACCGTTATTTCCATTGTAGTGATCGACCGAGCTCCAATCTATTCCCTCCTATGAAACATTCACAAGATTGTAAATAATTTTCCTTTCTTATTCAATACATCTGAAGTCAAACGGAGCTTTCTTGAGCAGAGTTTCTTTCCAAGAACTACCACTGTGTGGAACACAAAACTACGTGGCTGTTTCTCAAGTGATTGCAACATAATCGTTTTCATGTTCAATGTTAACAAATTCTTGTTGATCAGCCCCCTTAAAATATCCAATTGTACTCAGTTTTAGCAAGTGTTCTCAAAAATGGTTTTTGTCTCATTATTCACCTGACAAACTGATTTACCCTTAATCTCAAGCGTTGTTTCGGCCTCGATAAGTGGTGACTTATTCGTACAAAAAATAGTGAAACCACGTCATTTCCCGGAAGTTATTTCGATCTCTTTACCAATCACTACCTCAAGCGGAAAAGGCGTATCTGGGTGCTGTCTCCAATGGGAAGTGTGGCGCGTATAGTATGGCTCTGTGGAGCGAAACGAACTATCTATCTATCTATGTGTCTGTAGGTTTCTCTGTCTGTCTCTTTCGCTATCTTTCTCGAGTGTTGTATTTTTTTTCACAGATGAAATGTTCTGAAAAGAAACTTTATGAAGATATCGTTTTATTTTTATTTATTTATTTATTTTATTTTATTGTATTTTGGAGAGGGAAAAAGTTATTTTTCTCGTTATAGCGAGACCAGTACTTTTGATTGTTTTACAAGGATTTGCTGTCAGTTGTGGATTTACCGTTTATATAACGATACTGAAGCGTCTAGAAACATCTCTTCCATATGAAAGAGGGTATAGAGACATACACACACACTAGATAACGGAGTGGATGTTGTACCAAGTCCGGTCCTGGATATGACCTTAAACTATATCTGATGGTGAGGCCCCTGCTTGGAGGCTTTGGGGAATGTGGAACCACCCTTTAATTGCCATTGCTCCCAGGTACACTCTGACCTAGAGTGGTCGTACCTGTAAGGGTCTCAACTATGGGTTAAATAGAAACCGACTTAAAAAACAAAAACGAATATACTATATTAAAAAATTGTTCTTACAAATTCACTTGATTCGGCATTAAATAACCTGAAAAGGGTTGATATGCCGTAAAACAAAAACAAACAAATGTACCAAATCAAGACAGGAAAGAATGTTCCGAGCGACACTTCCTCGGATATGATAGCACTGTTTCATGTTAGTATTTAAATATTTATACACTGATCGCTAATCTTAATAATAACACTACCGACAGAACCTCTAATGCGAATGTAACGACATATCTACAAAAATGTCTATAAAAGACTTTTCATATAGATTAACAAAATTAATAATCTTGTTGGTGGCGTTTAGGTAAGAAAAAAAGGTTTCTTTAAGGAGAACTTTTGTAAGAAACGGCTATTGATAATATATTGGAGTGATGTTCTTTCGATGGGAACATTAAGTAAGCTTTGCAAACGAGATCGCTAATAGACGAACAAGATTTGTATTTTATATCTTTTGAATGAATATCTTATTTTCTTAGTTTATATCTTTTGGTATTCTATACGGATTCTGCCATAGCATGAGCAGGTACACCCAACAGACACTGTAATGTTTTTTAAATGAATTGTCTGTTGCAGAACATAGTGCTCTTTATTGTTTTCTTCTTTTTGTCAATTAGCATGTGATAAATTATATATATATATATATATATATACAAATGCTCTTTCAGTCTTTGATCTATATATATATATATATGTATATATATATATATATATATATATATATATAATTATATTTTACTATAATAATTAAATACCTACAGACACTAGTGTTTTATCCTTTCGGGAACCTTCAGTGCAGGGTGTCACGATTAATACCAGTCGAATGATTCGAACCCCGCAACACGAGACATCTCTGGCTCGATTAGCGATATATATATATATATATATATATATATATATATATATATATATATATATATATATATATATATATATATATATATAGTATAAAGAAGTGAACCATCGCGTAAAAATTCAATTAACTAAAATAAGCGGGGTGAGGAAAAGAAAAAAACGAACAAAAAAATGGGACATGTTGCATGTAACAAATGTACAATTCAATAAAATAAATAAGTCGATTAAAAACAAGATCGTTAAAATACACCCGAAGCGCTTTTCGTTCAGACTAACATTTTCAAGGGTCATAAGTCTGAAAATTATTATTTATATATATATATATATATATATATATATATATATATATATATATATATATATATATTAAAGGGTTTGACTCATGTCCAGGTAACTTACATCTAAAATGTCAAGTGCTTACACCTAAAATTGGTGGAGGAGTTTGGTAACATCTGTCAACCTCTTTGCCCCAAAATTTTCGCCCAAAATCTGATTAAAAAGCTTGTCTAAATACCCTTTATGTAAAATGTTTAGACCCAAAATCTGCTGAATAATTCGCTAGAGACTGCAAAGTCTAATCTTTTGATTTTTAACACTTTTGCAGCCATTTTTTTGGCCCAAAACCGATTAAAAAGCTTGTACCATGTCTGAATACACCTTATTTAAAATTTCAGATGTTTAGATTAAAAATTGGCTGAGAAATTTCAGTAGAGACCACAAAGGTCATTTTGTAAACTTTAACCCTAATTTTCACCTATTTACATTTATGTTCTGAGCTCAAATCATATTAAAAAATTTGATCCTCGTCAAAGTAACCTGCATTCAAAATATCAAGTGTTGAGACCCAAAATTGGCGGAGGAGTTTGGTAGAGTTTTCAAAGGTTACATCCTTAAACTTTAACCCTTTGACAACCCAATTTCCTGCCGAAAACCGATTGAAAAAATTTTGCCAAATCTCAATATTCCTCATATCATATCTCGAGTATGTAAGCTGAAAATTAACAATATATATATATATATATATATATATATATATATATATATATATATATATATATATATAGTAATTTATAAAATATATATGGTTATTAAGCTACACTGGCCTGACCAATCCTATAGTTGGATGAAACGCAGAATATTCAGTGTAGCTTAATCGCCATATATATTTTATAAATTACTAACTAGCTCTACCTACGTATGGAGCACTTTTGAAGTAAATACTTAAAGTTTACGCATTAATCTATACTTTCGTATATAAAATTTATGTGAATAAATGAAGTAGTTATATATATATATATATATATAGTAAGTTATAAATGTATATGGCGATTAAGCTACACTGAATATTCCGCGTTTCATCCACTCTAGGACTCTTCAGGCTTATGCGCGAATTCTGTGGTTGTTTGTCGTTTTTATATGCGCATCTTCTGTTGAGATTTTAGTTAGTAAATCAGCTTTCTAGTATCCACCGCGCCCTTCCTATCAGCCAATGAGCATGCACTTATCGAACAAAGGCCTATTTGACCTCTGGCTGACCTGTTCCTTTGTGTGTGCTCTATTTAACCTGGATATTTAGTTTCTTGATCTGTTTTAAATCTAAGTTAGTGTTTTTTTTTAGTTCATATATAAATATATATATGTGTACATACATCTATGCACATATATATATATGCATATATATATATACATACATATATGTGTGATCGTTTATGTATATTCATGTTTATTTAATTTATTTATTGGTTTATTTTCTATTGTTTTTGTTAGTTTTAAAACTATTTTGTATCGCTATCCTAGACTAAATTTTATCTTGTGAGCACAGTTGTTTGCTATTTCTCTTCTACAGTTTAATATATGCTGGGGTTCTTTAAAGTACAGGATAGGAAATTTTTCATGAAGACATAATCTACATGGGTCGTCTAGGTCACTACAGTTTCTATTTCTTGTTATTCGGGTTTTCTTTCGCAAATATTGTGGCCTGGTAAACTACGCTTTTGGTTATTTTGAAGTGGGCAAATTGTGCGGTGTCTCCAGTTGCATTTATCTTGTTCGTTATTAGTATTTTTTTATTTATAGTATGGTTGTTCTTGTCCGTGGTTGGTTTATTATTATTATTATTATTATTATTATTATTATTATTATTATTATTATTTCTGCTAGTGTTAGTTTTATTTTTGTCATGATGTCTACTTTTTTATTGTTTATTTTGTTGTTGTTTACATTGTTTTTATTTAATATTTTGTTATTATGTGCTTTAATTATTATCTTTAAATTTTCGCAACAACTGTAGGATAGCTTTAATGTATTTTTATTGAAAATTTTGTGTAAAGGGTTGGTTGCGGGAAAGTGTTTTTCAATAAGATTTATAAATTTCTTGTCAAGTTTTGTTTTTAACATTTGATTGTATGGGGCCGTATACCAAATTATAGTTCTTTTTCTTCTATTTTTAATTTTATTATAGTTATATGTGTTTTGTTGCTTATATTTGATATCGATATTTTTGTATCCACTAATTTTAGGGCTGTTTTATAGATATATGTTGACCTGTTAAATGCATTTTCATCGCTTGAGGTATTACTGAGTCTACTTACGATCGAGTTAGGAATCTGTTTTATAATTGATGGTGGGTGATTGGACTTAGGGTTTACGTATATTTGAGTAGCGTTATCTTTTAAGTAGGGTTCATATGTGTTTTTATCTAAATTTAACGTGACGTCCAGGAAGTTTGTTATTTTTATGTTAGCTGATACGTCTACTTTTATGCCTAATCTTTTCATTTCCTTGTGTATGATTTTCTTAAAGCTATTATCCTTGACTTTGTTGGGTTTTTTTATTATAGCTAGTCGTTCATCTCTATATAGGCCGATATCCATAGTATCAAATATGCTTGTGAGGGTATATAGAATGAATAATCCCACAAGATCTGATGCCTCTGCAGAATCGCTGGCACCCATCGCCAAATCAAACGAATTTTTCATTTTAGTTTTTATCCATTGGTTATTGTTAATTATTAGAACTGATTTTCTACATTTTTTAATGATGTTGATTTCTCCGAGGATATATCAGTGTATGCATCGGCAAATTCTAGGACAATGTTAAAATGTTCTTCGGATATCGAGGGATAAAATCTATGATGTCAAACTGTATAAACGTACATTTATCTTTGTTTTCTATATTTTTAAACCAGGTGATTGCTTCGGCAGTATTTGCTTACTGGTTTAATTCTAGGTCTTATTTCATTTGTTTGTTTACTCTAGAAAGTATTGTTTTGCTAATTCTTCCTATTTCTGGTTTAGTTGGGTTTATCAAGCGGATGCTGGTATTATTATTAGAGTCCCATTTGTGGTCTTTAAGCAGAATGTATGCCTCTCTAGGTTTCAATTTGCCAACTTTATCGCTAATTTTTAATTTATCGGAAATTTATTTACTTTCAGTATTTATTATATCTATGTAGTCGCATTCGTTTGTGTCTAGTTTTTTGTAGTTTTTTTGTAATGTTTTCTGTGATTAGTTTGTTATATTCTTGTTTATCTATTTTATAAAAGTTTCTAGTTTTATCTGCTTTTACAAAGATTTTATTAGAGTTGCTTATGTTTCTAACGATTTTGTGTAGTTTCCGTTGGAAATTGTTTGGTTGATTGTGGAATTCTAAATTTTTAATTACGTTTAAAGTTTACGCATAAATCTATACTTTCGTATATTAATTTATGTGATTAAATTAAGTATATATATATATATATATATATTATAATAAATCCTTATTTGGGGAGTGTGGAGCCACCCTTTAATTACCATTGCTCCCAGGTCCACTCTGACCCGGAGTGGTAGTACCTGTTAGGATCCCAACTATGGGTTAAATAGAAACCGACGTGAAAACAACAAATATATTCTATTAAAATTTTTCTTCAAAATCTTTGGATTCGGCATTAAATAACCCGAAAAGGGTTGATATGCCGTAAAACAAAAACAACCAACCAACCAACCGTATTCCTGTCTGTCCACAACATCATGAAATATACCTGCTGTGACGTCGTATAGAAGCTGACGTTATACATGACGTCATACATGTCGGTGTATATGACATTATAGAAGCTGACATCATATATGTTATGTACGGGGCGGGGACACAAAAATTAAAAATGAAACATTCTCCGGGCAACACCGAGCAGCTTATAAAATAGATGAGTGCTTCATTACCGGATGATCTGTCAATGTTTGAAGGAAGGTATATCAGTGGAGAAAAACGTTAAATTGCTATAATAAAAAAAAATTCCTCAGTATCGAAGTTGTCAATTCTTCTTTACCAGAGTAACGGTTTAGTACTAGACCTAAATAGAGGATAGTGAATTAAGGGTTGTTTTTTTTTTTTTTTCGTTGTTTTTTTTTTTTTTTTTGCAACCTCACCTTTTGATTTGCTCCAATATAGCTAACTTTCTTATTTTTCGACAATATATCTCCATATATGTATGCCAGAATATTGTACCTTTTATTGGGTGTATACATGTACTTAAATGTTTTTTTACGCGTATATATTTGTTCTTATATATTTTATTTATTTTTAGCATTGTTTATATTTTTATATACTTTGCGACACCTTATTTTATTATATTTATTATTACTTATTTATTTCTATATTTTATATAAAACGCATAGCATAACTGCATTGAGGTGCAGTTGGCTATCGCACAAGTCAGCACTGGCAAGGTACCTGGTTTGGATGGTGTTCCGGTGAAACTTTTTAAGATTGGAGGCGTGAATATTGCTAATGCTATCCTTGGTTTTGTTGAAGAAATCTTGGAAGGTGCTCCTGTTCCACAGAATTGGATTGATAGTATCTTGGTGACCCTGTTTAATGAAAGGAACAGAAGAATGTTTGTGACCACCGTGAGATCATGCTTTTGGAAGCCGCTGGGAAAGTTCTCGCACGATTCCTATTAAACAGGTTACTGGATGATGTTTGTCCTAATGCTATTCCAGAATCACAAAGTGGCTTTAGATCTGGCAGAAGAACTATGTATATGATTTTTTCAGCCCGGCAAGTCCAAGAGAAATGCATTGAACAACAGATGCCGCTGTGTCAAGTGTTTGTGGATCTAACCAAAGCATTTGACACCGTCAACAGGGATGCTCTCTGGTTAATCTTAGAGAAAGTAGGGTGCCCTCCAACCTTTGTTAGAATATTCAAGGAACTGCACAGGGACATGAGAGCTCGAGTCTCGTTTAGCGGAAATTTTTCTGATGAAATCCCAGTTGACAATGGTGTCATAAAACGTGATATTCCTGCCCCTACTCTTTTCTCTATATATTTTGTTGTTCTACTTGCTCCTGCGTTTCGGGATTGCGATAAGGGTGTCATGTTAAAGTTTCGAACCACAGGTGGCATTTTTAATCTTAGAAGATTTAATGCCAGAACCACGTTGCATCATGTCTTGGTCAAGGAGTTACTGTATGCAGACGATGCTGTTTTTTTTTTTTGTCGCACATTGAGACTGATATGCAGCATATAATGGATAGCTTTGCTGACTCCTGCACTGCCTTTAGTCTGAGAATCAGTCTGTCTAAAACAAAGGTGATGTTCACTCCTGTACCGGGCCAGTCATATGTGGAGCTGTACATCATGGTCTGTGGTGTTAGACTGGAAGTAGTTGTTTCATTTGTGTACCTTGGTAGTTCTCTGTCGAGGGATGGCTGTCTCGACACTGAAATCCACTGACGAATTCAGAATGCATCTGTAGCTTTTGGGAGGTTGGAGAAGAGTGTGTGGTCTGATCATGGCATCACAGACAGGACGAAGATCTGCGTTTACAAGACTTGTGTTCTAACTGTTGTATTCATCGGAAACATGCACATTGCATCAAAGGCACATTAAATGGCTTGAATGATTTCAACAAAAATGCTTGAGGCGTATCTTAAACATCAAGTGGCAAGCACAAGTACACGATACTGAGGTCCTTGAATAGAAATTCCATCAAGACCTTAAAGAAATGGAGACCAGGTATTAGGGTTGTTGGGGCGCAGTCCTAATTGCTGACTATTGTTGGAATATGAACAGGGATCTCTCTGCTTCTGAGCATTCAAAGAGTTCGGAGAAACAGTCAAGCACTAGTGTTTGTAATCAGATCTCACATGCATTTGGTGGGCCACTTGGTTCGAATGAAAGATTGTAGGTGCGACACCAATTTTTTACGGGAGCTGGAAAATGGCAAGCGCCCTCAACACAAGCCTAGGAAGAGGTTCGAGGACTCTACAAAGAATAATTTGAAAGTCTTAAAAATCGACATCGACACCGAGGAAGAACTCACTCTGCAAAAGGCAGAAACATGTGTATATGTATAAGTTCTCTCCGATTCTTTCTCCTCTGATCTTGAGCGCGTGGTACAATGGGGAAAGGAGTGGCTGGTTACTTTTAATGCATCTAAAACCAAGCTTTTGTCTTTACATCATCAACGCTCTTATCTCAATCTGGCCTCAATTGAAATAAATGTCTTTCGTCTTGGGGAGGCCTCAAGTTTTGATAAGCTTCTGGGCTTGACCTCTGCTCCTGATCTGAAATGGAACATGTGCATCAAATCTGTTGCCAAGGCCGCTGGAAAAATGGTGGGATCCATCTATTAATCCAGTAGATATCTCACTGCTGATGCAATTCTCTATCTATATAAGAGTAAGGTATGTCGAAGGATGGAGTACTGTTGCCACATCTGGGCAGGAGCTGCTAGAAAGAACTTGTCCTGCCTTGATAGAGTTCAAAAAAGACTTCGTAGCCTCGTGGGAGATGTCCTTTTTTCTTCCCTGCAACCGCTATCTCACAAAAGAGATGTTGTGAGTTTGTCTGTGCTTTTTCGTTATATTCATGGCAAATGCTCGACTGAGCTTCAATCTATGGTCCTCCTCGCGAAACTTTCACAAAAACACTCGTCTAGCTGAAAACACTATCTATAATTCCCCTCACTCTTTATTTTTGCCAAAACCTAAACGTAGATATGATCAAATTGTCTTCCGTTTTTCTGCTTTCCAGCTGACTACATCATGTTTGTCTTCAAGTTCAACGTAAAAAAGTTCTTGATGAGCGGTTCCACTTCAGTTAACAAATTTACCAAATTTCTATTACTAACGATTACTATATTGTCCAATTGACTACTGTACACTCTTAATCCTTATCCTCGAGTGGTATGTGGGCCTTGATAAGTGGCGATGCCTATGTAATATATACATATATACATATATATGTTTCGCCTTTTTATTTTAAGCTTATCAGTATGGGTTACGTAATCGTATTGCCGGTTGAACGAATCGAGTCTAGGTTTTCTTTATACGAACAATAATACAGATTTAAACTGTGATTTCTCTCGAAACCCAGAGTCATCCTCCTAATTTTCATCCTACAAAGTTTATATAACAGAACAAATTTGGACAAAATAATTCATTTCAAACTAGTTAGAACTAGTGGCAATATGATACTGGCTTTCTAAAAAGAACTACAGTTAAAACATATATCATCGTTCGTATAAATAAAAAAATTATATAACTTAATATTAATATATATATATATATATATATATATATATATATATATATATATATATATTACATTGAAAAATACGAGCATTAAAAGTAATATGCTTAAGATTAAGCTTAGAAAAGTAAATTATTACTTAAAATGTTGCAGAATTACATTTTTAAATTAATTTTTACATTATATATAAATTCTTCATGCTGCAATGTTTTAAGTTATAAATTTATTATATTTTTTACTAGAATATATTGCCTTTTTCTTTTCCAGTTTTAACAACTATTCTTTTACTTTTCTAAGCTTAGTCTTAAACATTACTTTTCATTTCGCATTTTCTATGTAATTCATGATTTTTCCAGGTTTCGCTTTGAACTAATATTTTCTGTTTTGTGTTCAATATGATACGCATTGTAAAAATCCATGAAAAATTATTACCAATTTCTTAAATTTACTAAATAAAGTAAGTAAATTAACAGTTTGAAGGAACAAAAAAATACAGAAACAGAGTTTAGTCGTAAATGAAATGCTATGAGGCCTAGCACAGTAAAGAGCATCACTTTTGTTAACTCTCTCTATATAACCCAAATAATATGGCATGCGAGCGACATTCCCGCTATTATTTATGAATGTGTCGATGACGAAAAAGTTGCTATGATAATCTACAGCCTATACGAAAGAAATCGCCTTTAAAACGTCAATGTTGATAAAATTGCTATGGTAACAAACAGCCAATCGGAGAGCGTCTCTTACGTTCCTTAATAATTCTCAGGACTTTTGAACACCAGTAATTTTATTAAAACCTTTGTTTTAATGAACGAAAGTTAAAAAGTTTTATTTCAAAATATAGCTAAAAAGTGAACTATAAACTGTAAAAATTGTTTTAAATTTGGTCGCAAAATGAGTGAGAGCTGAGGCTTTAAAGCAGTTCTAAATTAGTAAAACTAACACTTAACTATACCTACCCCGTTTAAATTATATATATATATATATATACATATATATATATATTTATATATATATTTATATATACATATTTATGTAGATATATATATATATATATATATATTTATGCATATATATATATATATATATATATATATATATATACACGGATATATATATATATATCGATGAACAAATATGAGGTTTAAGGGAATAAGCCTATCAAAAATTAAGATGATTAACGATTACGAAAATATAACACACATAACCAGACATGTAAATAAACGTAAGAAAATTGCGTCACGTAAGCAGAGAGGAAACATACATAGCTAAGGAAAAGACGAATAGAAAATGATGTGAATAGTTGTTAAAACGTGTCAATGTTACTGGGAGTATTTTTATTTTGTGTCAAAGTAAATTCAAATAAAACGTATATGTAAGCGAACATACTTGCGAACATACTTGCAGAAATGGTAGCTTTCTTCATTCTTGACACACTATAGATATCCAGTGTAAGAATAGCTGCGCGTGAATTTCTTGTGGCAAGAGCTGCGCAATTACTAATCACATCTCTTTTTATTGGACGTTGTTTAATACCAGTGGCAAGTAGTGGTTCATGAGAACTGGAAACAATGCCGAGATAGGCGGGGAACACATATAGCGCCTAGAATACGCAAAAGGTCATCCATCTGGTACTAGCAAGGATTAACGTTGCTAAACTTCGGTGTTCTGACAAGAAGTGATGTGTAAAATTTGTAAAATTCTTGAAGAGCAGCATGCAGATTTTGTTGCCTTAAAACATATTTTAAGAAAGCAGGACGATAATATAAAGTCAGTGAAATTACGACAGAAACTGAAGTGCTACGTATGTGGCAGATACTTTTTGTCAAAAGCTGGTTCTGTAAATCATCTGAAATCACACAATCAAAGACAGGAACGCCTATCGAATGAGGAGGCAACGCTTGGTTGTTACTTTTGTAGCCTCGTCTGCAAATCTAAAAGTGGCCATACTAGACATTCAAAGTTTCACTATATGCGATCACCTTTACAAGAAGTACAGTTTTATGTCACATATGTGTACTTCTATGTAGGACTAAAGCTGGATTAAAAAGTCACCTACATGCATAAAGACGCACTAGAGTCCCCTAGTTGTCCAACACTTAACTGAAGAGATGGCAAACTTCTGTCCAGAAGCAGCAATCATTATATATATATATATATATATATATATATATATATATATATATATATATATATATATATAAACATACACGCACATATACATCCATGCACACATAGATATTACAGTATCCTTCCCCTTCAGCTTACTTTATATTAGATTTTTAAATTACAAACTTTGTATTAGCGGCTTCTTTACCCTTCTTTATGTTGTCTCGCTTTGCTCCTTTTCTTTCTGTTTATTTTTCTTTTCCTTCAATGTTTAGTATATACGGGGTGTGTATGTATAGATTAAATTGACCTGCATAGCACATTAACCATTACAAATTAGTTCGTTAAAACTATCCCATATTATATTTCATTTATATTTTTATCTATGATGGGACCTTAAAGATTTTTTCTCGCAGTGGAATAATATTCTATTATAATGTTTTTAATACTTCAATTTAAATGTATTAATGTAAATTATATAAACTGTATAAAAATTTCTTACAATAAGTTTTTGATAATATTATAATTTGCAATGGATTAAACCCTATCGCATTTTATGTACATTACATCACACATATTTAAACATTAAAAACTTTTTTTTTTTGTTCTGGATTATATAATCCTCGATAGCATTGGATCTTACAATTGTGCCTCTATTTTTCTTCATTGAACCGAACTACACCATGGAATATCCTTTTTTAATCTGTGCTTCTTTGAAACTTTTTATGCAAACTTTTTAGTTCCCATGCTAAATAACCCAATTTATGACCGCCTATAAATATTATTTGGTTAAAAATATTTCCTCTGATGAGATGAGCCATTTATTGAAACTCCATGGATTAAGGAACCACTTTAATTTTTTGTATCAATTTTTGAGTGATAAATTTGTCGTAATTGTTTTTAATCTGCAGGATTTATTTCAAATTTCCATTCATACTATTGCTCTATTTCGTATATTGAGCTTTTTATCTTGTTATGATTGTCTTATACATATTGATACTAATATTTATATGGACTTCACTTTTACAGTATTATTCGATCGGTAATCCGTAAGTATTTCAAAATTTCCGTTAATATATATATATGTATGTGTGTGTTTGTGTTTGCATGTGCTTGTTTATGGATAGAGAGTTGTAGGGAATCTGATAGAGGAGGTAATGGGGCGAAACCAAGACATTAAATCGAATTGTCGCCCTTATGGGCGACAATTCGATTTAATGTCTTGGTTTTTTAAGTTTTGCCTAAAGAAATGAAAAATCTTTCTGAAATCTTGTCACATCCGACGATGGGTCGACCCGCTAGCCGGACATACTAGATAACCCCAGGGCCGGATAACCAATATCGACCGTGGCCATTGGTATATATTTTAACCGTTTATTGATCGTCGGATCCACGTACATTAGCCATTGAATGTTCGGCAATAGCTGGGTTGCAGTTCTTTGTAGTATGATTCAGTGCAAACGGGAGACTATTGTTCGCGACGATAAGCAACTTTCACTCTCAATCAAAATGATTCGATTTTATCTCTCAATATATATATATATATATATATATATATATTATGTTTTCTGTGTGTGTTGATATTCATATTAAAAAGCATTTTCTATTTATTCTAAAAGAAAATGAATATTTGTTATATATAGATCATGGGATTGCATTTATCTACAAAAGATCTAGCTAATTTGCATAGTCTTTGAAACATTCATTTTAAGTAATTCCATATTAGTTTTTTTTTTTTCGGTTTTCTTATGGAATGATCACTTTTAGTCAGCTATTACGTGTAATTATATTCATGCAGATATTCTACATGATTTATACTTGCGTTTTATTTTCGTAAAAAGTTATAGTATACACAAACCTCTTTCTATATATATTTATGTATGCGTGTATATTTTTGTTTAAAAAATTTTGTCTACATAACTGCTCCGTCTGTTTTTGCTCTGCAGATATTAAACTACATATATAGGGTATTCGAACCCATACGAAACTTTATATTTAGGTTTTAGCCAGGGAAAATCGATGCAAGAGTGAAAAATTAAAAAAAACTGAAATTTGCCAGGTGAAGGTCGAACGACGGCATTATGAATATGCAAGTGTAACGTAATAGCTATTAGTACATGTAATTTTTAGCCTTGCAGCAAGCATGTCTTCATATCAGGCATTAACGTCAAGGGAAAAAGTAAAAAATAGTAAGCTAAACGTTTGGTTTCGTTTCTCGGTAGTGGCGCACAGGTCATTTCTTTTTTGTTTTTTACTTTTTAAATCATTACTGTATATTTGTTTCAATATAATCTATAATATAAATCTTACTTGTCTTATTAAATGTATGTACGAATGTATCTATGTATGTATGTTTGTATGTCTCGCAAAAACTTTCGATAGAGGCGACGGATTTTCTACGAGATCGAAATCATTTGGAAGCGCGACCCTTCAGAATACAAATATCGAAGATTTGGCCAAAAACATTAATTCCTTCACCTCAACTGGGCACATTTCTAGGGAGGGTTCACCGATATTTTCGAAAGTGATCGCCTCTTTTCGATTTTCTAGCCTTAATTTAAATCTACGTCACTTCCGGTTTGGTGATGGACGCAACAGCTAACGCGTCACGTTTTTTTCACTTTCTTTTCCTCTTTCGAAGTACGGGTTCGAGTCTGTCTTCCTACTACCGCTTTTTTATGCTCAGCACATACTTACAAACACCCGGGTAACGACGGGTACCTAGGCTAGTCAATAATATAAATCTCACCTGTCTGTTTAAATGTATGTATGAATGTATGTATGTATGTATGTATGTATGTATGTATGTATGTATGTATGTATGTATGAATTATGTATGTATGTTTGTATGTCTCGCAAAACATTTCGACAGAGACGACGGGGTTTCACGAGATCGGTAAACACCAGAGCAAGTATAATAATAAATACGAAATGTGCATTAATCAAAATATCACATTTAAGCGTAATTACGATCGTGCAATAGGCGGACTGCTAGTAAATATATATATATATATATATATATATATATATATATATATATATATATATATATATCAGATTGAAACAAAAAAATTATTGATCAAAATAAACACCATCAGAATGAACATACTTTTGCCAATGCAAACCAAGTATTTGAAGCATTTTGGATATCGCTTAGGTATTTGAAGCATTTTGGATATCGCTTAGGTATTTGAAGCATTTTGGATATCGCTTAGGCATTTGAAGCATTTCTCACGCTAAAGATATTTGAGATGTTTTAAAAAGTAGAAGTCGATAGGTGAGAGGTCTGGAAAGTATGGCGATTGGCGCAATGTTTTGTAGCACAATTCGTACTTCTGCAGTGTCGGTTTAGCAACGTGCGGTCATGCATTGATGTGGAGGAGAAATGGGTCTCCTCTGTTGACTAATGCTGGGTGTTGTTGAAGTTTCTGATTCATTTTATCCATTTCATGACAGTACTTCGCCATAATATTTTCGCCTGCATTGAAAACTGTACTGAATGATACCGGTCAAAAACCACCAAACAGTCAGCATGGTCTTATTTTGGTGCAACTCTGGCCTCGGGAAGTGTTGTGGAGCTTTGTCGGCGTCTAACACTGAGCTAAGCGTCGCCAGCTCTCGTAAAGAACACACATATCTATTGCAAGTCACAATCCTGTCGTAAAAAGGGGTCGTTTTCCCCGCAAAAAAAAACAAGTATGTGTCTTCATAAGGGGGGTATCCTTCGTTTGTCGTTCAATTCGTCAGGCTCCCATTTATCAAATTTGTCGTGGTTTCTGGGCCGCCACACATTCTTAAGGCCATCAGAACCAAACAAATTAAATTTCGTCTCATCAGGCCATAGACACAGACAGAAACACAGACACACAGATACACACACATGTTCACTTTTATAGATATGTGGATAGATAGATAGACTAATAGATTAAACAAAAATATATACGTGTACATAAATATATATGGAAACAATTTTTTGTTTACTGTAAAGATTTTACGCAAATATTATGCAAGTATAAATCATGTAGAATATCTGCATGAATATAATTACACGTAATAGTTAAATCTAGATGATCATCCCATCAGAAAACCGTAAAAACTAATTAATTAAAATGAATGTTTAAAAGAATATGCAAATTAGCTAGATCTTTTGCCAGTGAATGCATTTTCACAACCGATATATAAGAAAATTGTATTTTCTTTTTAAATAAATAGAAAAAAGGCTTACCTTTTTTCTGTTGTTCTTGGCTTTCGGGCCGGGATCAAGATGTAGTATCTGTTCTGCAGATGCTGCACTTAAGATAATTTGTACCAATCAATGGAGGAGAAACCCTCTATACTTAGACAATTATTATTTTTGGTAACCAGAGTGCCCCCTTTTTGCCTACTTTCAGAGGGGGCTGGTTTTTACCCCACATTAAAAACGGCCTTGTGCATAATTTGTTTTGGTGGGGAAGCAAATAAATACATTAAATGAATAGAAAAGAGGCTTGCCTTTTTTCCGTTGTTCTCTGCCTTCCGGCCGGGATCAAAGTGTAGTATCTGACTGCAGAGGCTGCACTTAAGATAATTTGTACAAGTTCATAGAGGAGAATCTCTCTATACTGGGACAATTATTATTTTTGGTAACCACTACTTTCAGGGGAGCTGGTTTTTACCCCACATTAAAAACGGCCTTGTGCCTAATTTGCTTTGGTGGGGAAGCAAATAAATACAATAAATACATTAAATAAACAGAAAAGAGGCTTGCCTTTTTTTCTGTTGTTCTCGGGCTTCGGGCTGGGATAGCAAGTCGGTAGGACTGCGCTTAGGCGCCTGGAGTGGCAACGCCAACCTCCCAGCGCCCTTCAGCTGGACAGATGGCCAGGTTCGGATCCTCGGCGTGTGGTACGGACCGGGTCTCCAGCTTGAGAAAAATTGGTTGGAGGTACGGTCAAAGGTGAAGGCTGCAGTCAATTCGTGGCTTCCTAAGAAACTTTCCTTAAAGGGTAGAGCTGAGGCGTGCGCCACTTACGTCTTTCCTTTCATCCTTTACCGACTGGCCGTACTTCCCCTGCCTGCACAACACCTAACAGCTCTTATCGAACTCTTGTCCTCGCTTCTTCGGGACAGAGCAAGGCATGTCTGTATTCAACGTCCGTGTGAGGGAGGCTTGGGAATGCCGGACTTGAAATGTCATCGAGACGCTGAGAGGCTAGCCTTCCTCAGCAACTATATGCAAGATGACCAACCGTGGCACCCCATGGTTACTGCCGCCTTCCCCGACCTCGTTCTTGACCCTTCTATCGAGAGCCGTCGCAGGCCGCGGGGAGAACCTACCTACATGAAAGAGTGCCGAGCGGCGCTAAAACGACTACCAAGGTCCAGCGATCTTGTGACTGCTACCCGTAGGGAACTCCACAGGGATCTAGTGAATGGGGGATGCTGACGACCCGCTATGCGCGCATTTGGGTTGGCAGCAGAGTGAGATCCGCTCTGCGTGGAGCTGGGCGCCAGGTTCGAGTCATCTGAACAATTCAGAGTTCTCTCTGACCTGGCGATTGGCCTGAAATGCACTTCCACTCAACAACGTACAATGCAGTTCCGGGTTTTTGGAGTCGCCTGATTGTCCCCGTTGTGGGACAACGGCCGTAGAAACGACTGATCATGCTTTCTTCGATTGCCGCGAACTCCGCCGGTACTGGTCGTATGTCAGTGAGGTGACGGTTCGCATCGATCCTGAGCAACCTCACCCAATTACCGTATCCAATGTCGTGGACAATGTGAGGCCACTGTGGGGCCGGGAAAGACAAATGGTCTACGTTACAATCCTGGCCGTGACGAGAATGGTGATTTGGACGTCGCGTCTGCAAGGTTGCCGGGGGGGTCTTTTTCTGATCAGGATCTGATCGCTTTCTTTAAGCACCAACTACGGGTGAAGATCGGATGTGATAGAAGAAGGCTGCATCTCGCGGCATTTGACAGAAGATGGATACAGGTAGCAAGTCTGTGTGTACGAAGAGGAGCCAAATTTGAATATGTGTTCCCCGCCTAGGTGTGGAACGCGCAGTTCCGTAAAGTAAAATTTAACAAATAGCCTCTCAGCTAGCTGAGTGCGTGTTCCATCCCTCCCTGATTAGGAAGCCTCCAAGATCTCCATCCCCTCTCCTTCCAATTTTTGTTTCCACCCCCTCCTCTAAATTTCACTCATCTTGGAGAGAAAGAAATACAAACTAACCCCCATTCCTTACCCACAAAGTTTTCTTTTCTCCATTCACCCCCATCTAGAGGGCATCCCCACTTAGAGACTGACCCGCAGAAGCCAGGTTCATTTTACAAACCTAGTGGAACGGGCAGTCTATCAACTAGACGGGTTGGGAGTGTCCTACTAATCCCACATCCCCCTTTTCCCTCCCACCGCCCTCAACACAAATGAATTATTGTACCATTTTTATTGTTATCTTTTTTTGTTTTTGCACGTCAATAAAAAATGTTTTAAAAATTGAGAGTTAAGTAGGATGTCCCCTAGTATGAAAGGGTGAACGCGGTATTATGGTGGAAGATACTAGCTGGGAGAAACTTTTGATTTTGTTTAGTTCTGGAGTGACAAGGATGACCAACGACACCCACAATCTCCCATCCCTTTTGAATTGGCCATGTTCCTAAGTTTTTTGTTCATTGTTGATTTTCAATGTATTTTTAACATGAATAAAAAAAATAATATCTCAAAGTGTAGTATCTGTTCCGGCAGATACTGCAAGCAAAGACCATATGTGGGGCAATCCCACATATAAGACCTTGGTCAATGTAGGAGCAACCCTTCATACCAATTGTCACTATCCAGCTCCCCTACTCCCCGGGGAGCTGGTCCCCATTTCCCTTTCACTCCTCACTGTAAAAATCGGCCTTGTGCCTAATTTGCTCGGTGGGGGAGCAAATAAATACCTTCATACCAATTATCACTATCCAACTCCTCTACTCCCCTACTCCCCGGGGATTTGGTCCCCATTTCCCCTTAACTCTTCACTTTAAAAATCGGCCTTGTGCCTAATTTGCTCACTGGGGTAGCAAATACACACCCTGTTGTTCCTGGCCTTCGGGCCGGGATCAAAGTGTAGTATCTGTTCCGGCAGATACTACAAGAAAAGACTATATATGGGGGCAACCCCACATATAAGACCTTGGTCAATGTAGGGGCAACCCTTCATATCAATTGTCGCTATCCACATCCCCTACTTCCCGGGGAGTTGGTCCCCATTTCCCCTTCAGTCCTTACATTAAAAATCAGCCTTGTGCCTAATTTTCTCCCTGGGGAAGCAAATAAATACCCTGTTCTTCTTGGCCTTCGGGCCTGGACCAAAGTGTAGTGTCTGTCCTGCAGGTGCTGCACTTAAGGTAATTTGTCCCAGTCAATGAAAGAGAAACCTTCTATATTGGGATAATTACTATTTTTGTACCCAACCAGAGTGCCCCTTTTGCCTTTCTTCGGAGAGCTGTTTTAACCCCACATAAAAAACGACCTCGTGTCATATTTTGCTTTGGTTGGAAAGCAAATAAATACTAATAGAAAAGAGGGTTTTAATATGAATATCAATACACACTGAAGAAAAACGAATTTATATGAGCATAGATAGACTAGCAGTTCCGCCCGGCTTTGCTCCGGCCCTATGTACCGTTCATAAGGTTATGTGCATATGTATATATTAAAATGTGTGAATATGTAAAATAACGCCTTTCTGTATAATAGTCTTCCTTAACTACATAGAAAAAAGACAGACAGACATTTTCACTTTATAGATATATAGATAGATAGATTGTATGCAATATATAGTAATGATTAAAAAAGTATTTAAAAAAAAAGACTCATGCGCCACCACCGAGAATTGAAACAAAAACGTTCAGCTCACCATTTATTTTCCCTCTGGCGTCAATGACTGGGATATGGAAACATATTTACTGCAAGGCTAAAAATTAAAACATAAACCAATAGCTACTACGTTATGCATTCGTAATGCCGGCGTTCGACCTTCACCTGACAAATTTCATTTTTTTTTTTTTCATTTTCACACTTTTGCACCGATTTTTCCGGGCTAAAACCCAAATATAAAGTTTTGCATGGATTCAAATAACTTATATATGAGGTTACATGTCTGTAGACCAAAAACTCTAGGAGGAGTTTGGTAGGCAAAATTTGTTAAACAAAAATATATACGTATACATAAATATATATGGAAAAAAATGTTGTGTTTACTATAAACTTTTTACGCAAATATTATGCAAGTATAAATCGTATAGAATATCTGCATGAATATAATTACACGTAATAGTTAAATAAAGAGGATTATCCCATTAGAAAACCGAAGCAACTAATAGGGAATTAATTAAAATGAATGTTTAAATGGTTGGTTAGTTGGTTGGTTGGTTGGTTGTTTTTGTTTTACGACATATCAACCCTTTTCAGGTTATTTAAATGCCGAATCCAAAGATTGTAAAGAAAAAATTGAATAGAATATTTGTTGTTTTCAAGTCGGTTTCTATTTAACCCATAGTTGGGACCCTAATAGGTACTACCACTCCGGATCAGAGTGGGCCTGGGAGCAATGGCAATTAAAGGGTGGCTCCACACTCCCCAAACCCCACAAGCTGGGGCCTCACCACTGGAAATAGTTTAAAGTAATATCCAGGACCGATTGTTCAAAAGAATATGCAAATTAGCTAGATCTGTTGCTTATGAATGTCATTCCACAATCCATATATAAGAAAATTGAATTTTCATTTTAAATAAATAGAAGAGGCTTGCCTTTTTTCTGTTTTTCTTGGACTTTGGGCAGGGATCAAAGTGTAGTATCTGTTCCGGCTGATACTGCAATCAAAGACCATATGTGGGGGAAACCCCACATATAAGACCTTGGTCAATGTAGGGGCAACCCTTCATACGAATTGTCACTATCCATCTCTCCTACTCCCCGGGGAGTTGGTCTTCATTTCCCCTTCACTCCTCAGATTAAAAATCGGCCTTTTTCCTAATTTGCTCGGTGGGGGAGCAAATAAACACCCTGTTGTTCTAGGCCTTCCGCCAGGGATCAAAGTGTAGTATCTGTTCCGGCAGATACTGCAAGCAAAGATCATATGTGGGGGAAACTACACATGTAAGACCTTGGTCAATGTAGGAGAAACCCTTCATACCAATTTGGTTCCCATTTCCCCTTCACTCCCCACATTAAAAATCGGCCTTGATCCTAATTTGCTCGATGGGGGAGCAAATAAATACCCTGTTGTTCTTGGCCTTCGGGCCAGGATTAATATGTAGTATCTGTTCTGATGATGCTGCATTTAAGATAATTTGTCCCAGTCAATGGTGGGGAAATCCTCTATACTGGGACAATTACTATTTTGGGACCCAACCAGAGTGCCCCTTTTGTCTTTTTTTCCGGAGGCTGGTTTAACCCCACTTTAAAAACGACCTCGTTTCACATTTCGCTTTGGCGGGAAAGCAAATAAATACTAATAGAAAAGAGGGTTCCTTTTTTCTGTTGTTCTTGGCCTTCGGACCGTGATCAAAGTGTAGTATCTGTTCTGCAGATGCTGCACATAAGTTAATTGTTCGTTGGGCAATGTAGGGGAAACCCTTCATACTGAGACAATTACTTTGGGGGGATACTGTCAGAGTTCCCTCTTTTTCCCCTTGTTTTAAGGGAGCTGGTTTAATCCCACATTAGAATTACCTTGTGTCTAATTTGCTTTCGTGGGGAAGCAAATATATACTAATAGAAAAGAGGGTTGCCTTTTTTCTGTTGTTCTTGGCCTTCAGCGTGGTGTTGGGCGCCGGGTTCGAGTCATCTGAACATTCGGAGTTCTTTCTGACCTGGTGATTGGCCCAAGATGCGCTTCCGCTCAACAATATACAATGCAGTTCTGGTTTCTTGGAGTCGTCGGTCTGTCCCCGTTGCGGAACGATGGCCTCAGAAACAACTGATCATGCATTTTTCATATGTTGGCGAGGTGACGGCCCGCATCTACCCCGAGCATCCTTGCCCGATTACTGTATCAAACGTAGTGGACCACGTGAGGCCGCCGTGGGACCGGGAGAGACAAATGGTCTACATGGCCATCCTGGCCGTGGCGAGAATAGTGATTTGGACGTCGAGACTGCAAGATGGCCGGGGGGTGCTGTCTTTTTCTGATCAGGATCTGATCACTTTCTTTAGACACCAACTACGGGTAAAGATCGGATGCGACAGAGGAAGGCTGCATCGCGTGGCTTTTGAAAGAAGATGGATACATGTAGCAAGTCTCTGTGTATGAAGATGGGCCAAATTTGAATACATGTTCCCTGCCTAGGTGTGGAGCGCGCGGGTGTATGGTTTCTGTCGGACCCCCGCCCCTTTCCAATTTTACTTCCTTCAGCCTCTCAGCCAGCCGAATAAATCTTGTTTCCCTAATTAGAAAGCCTCCAAACCCCCAACCTCCAAATACAACAATTTTTCTTTTGCCTCCTCCCTCTCAAGATTCCACCCATCTTAGAGGAAATCAAATCAAACACTAACACCCCCTCCCGCCCTCACCGCCAATTTTTTTCTTTTCTCCCCTATTAAGGACACAATCCTTCCCCCATCCATTTTGAGGCTGCTCGCGAAACCCTGGTTCCTTTGCCAACCAGAGTGAAATGGGTGGTCTAGCACTTCAAACAGGGTTGGGAGGGCCTTACTAACCAGAGTATTCCCCCCCATCTTCCTCGACACCAATAAAATTTTATTAATATTGTTATCTTTTTGTATTTTTTTATATAAATAAAAAATGTTTTAAAATTGGGTTTAAGTAGGAACAACCCCCCTCTCACCACACACACACACACACACACACACATACACACACACACACACACACACACAAATACAAATTTAAAAGTGTAACCATGATAAAAGAGTCTGACCGAGAGAGAAATCTTTTAAAATTTCCAATAGAGACGAGATGGACCAACCAACCTCATCATCTCTCCTTCTTTTTTGAGTTGGCCTTGTGCCTAAATTTTTTGTTTATTTTCCCATTTGTATTTATCCTATGAATAAAAATTTAATTTCTCTCACTTTCTCGCTCGCTCTTCTCCCATTCCGATTATTATATCTCTTGCATGTTTATGTGTCCGTGTGTTCGTTTAACTATGCGGCTCGCTACGATAAATTGCTATCACAAAAGCAAAAAACACTTTGTCTACCCACATTTCATTCCGCCTTTACTTACGTATTTACCGATTCTCGTGAAACAACAACTATAGGATAACAGTCCGCAAAAAATAAATACATAAACTATTTTCTTTATCAATAAACTTACTGATATTTTTCTATAATGAAAACAAAATTTTCCACGCTAATTCCTTCTTTTAAAAATTAATTTGGTCTTTTTGGGAGGAAAATTTCATTTACACAAACTGAGTCACAGTAACGCGTGTCCATGTATGGCTAGTAAATATATAAATAAATATATATATATATATATATATATATATATATATATATATATATATATATATATATATACAGAGATATAGAAAACGATATATGAATATAAATATATATAAGTATTTAAAATATATATATATATATATATAATTTATACATATATAAATGTATATAAATATATATAAATATATATATGCCTATTTATATGTACATATATATATATAAATATACATATATGTATATGAGGAAAAGAGAGGGTAAGTCATATTCTTTCTACAGTACTCTGAAATTAACTTTTCTAAACGAGCTGTTCTTTCCGTTTCACGCCGTTTTCCCGAACAAAACTATCTCCCCATACCGCGTCTACTGTCCATAAAGCAGCTGCCATTTTGTAAAAAGACATCACGCAAAGGTGTCGGCTAAACGTGAGCGGAAACATAAAAACGAGATTTGCGAGTCGGCGAGATTAGTACAACGAGATTTCGAAAGTGTTTTCTTTTTTAAAGTTTTATTTAGATGTTATTTACTTTATGGTGGCTTTTCTCTGCGAATCTTTCGTGTTGAATGACACATAGAAATCAGGAAAATTTACACGATTAACAATCCGAGAGAAAAATAAGAAAGCAATAAAAAATACAGTCAAATCTTTTAAGCTTTCAACTTTTATTTATGTGTTAGGGAAAAATCATAATGATTAATGAAAAGAAATATTATAATAAAGAAATTTGCGAGGGAAAGAATAGAATTAGAAAGTTAGCATTATATTTAACTTTTGTTAATCTTTTATAGAATGAAATTAAGAGAAATAAACGAATCTGCCAAAAACTGTCTAATAAAGATTATCGCTTTTAAATGCGTCCTTGCGTCGCTATGTCGAGGTCTGTCTGTCGGCCTATGTGCATCAAGTGTTCACATGAAATCTATCCATTTTAATTCAGCAATTTTACTGTATAAATTTGTATAAATATTTGTAATTTTAAATTTGATGAAAAAAATTGTTTTAATTAAAAGAAATATTTTCGATAAATATCAAAATGTTTACACAATATTATTTCGAGATGGTTAGTGAGATGAAACGCAACAGTTTGCTAAGTAGTAATTTAACTATTGAAAAAAGATGGTGTTTAACGCGTTGCATTCGAACTATTATTTATAAAAAGTAAAGTTGGTCGTATATGTACGTATGTTGCTGCTTCACAGTTAAACGCTTGATGTAGGAGTCAAACTTTATGCAGATTTGAATTAAGCAATTCTGACTTGATGCCTTTATAAATTGAAGAATTTACGGAATTCTTTTCCTCGTAAACCTCATTTTTCAGCATTAAAGGTACAAGAAATTACATTAGAAACTTCCGCTATTTTCAGCACACCTTTTTTTGCGAAGTCCTGATTTAGTGCAACTACACTAGATATTTTTTTTATTTTTTTATTACGTATTATTAAAAAAGTATGTTTTCTGTTTTATTTTCGCCAACCGAGCTATTGTAGATGTACACAGAAATATCCCTAAACCGAATCCGTAGAGGTTATAAACATGTTAAAAGCTAAAATCTTTTTGCTTGCCTTCAATTTAGTTTAATGCTATTTTTCAGGAATTGCATCTCACACTGGAAACTGTTTATGTTTGTTTTTACCGTTCCAGTTATTTCCTAACCAATATCGATCGTTATAAATGTGAATAATGCGTTAAAAATAATTTCTTGTGATTTAACGTAAAAAATAATGCTTGTTTTTAATTTTTGAGGTAAGGATTCTTTAAAATCATTTTTCATCTATAAAATGTGAAAGTTAACGTTACTCTACTTTATATTGTACATTTCCTATACAAATTGATAAAACCTTCTACTTGTAACATTTTCATAAGATATTTTGACTGTTTTGCGTTACATTCAACTTTATTTATGAGTATGTTAAGCAAGTAATTTCTTAAAGCTAAATAATGCAATATTTAAATTTAATATATATATATACGTATATATATATATATACGTATATATATATATATATATATACGTATTTTTTACATAAATATTAATACTTCGCTACACATTTATGAGCGACATATTAATGTTTATGTGGAACAAAGGAAAAGTATATTTTACTCTACTTCGGTATTGAGCACTCTTGTATGAACCTCGTAAAAACTTCATTGGTTTCTTTACTTCTGGATAATATTAACTTGAAATTATATATATATATATATATATGCATACACACTCACACACACACACACACACACACACATATATATATATATATATATATATATATATATATATATATATATATATATATATATATATATATATATATATATAGTGTCGGCAAAAAGAAAGTCCGGACTTGTAATTTTTTCAAAAACTGCAAATTTAAGATAAATTTAATGTAACTGTTTAAACAACCTATACCTCATTTGATTCGCCTTTTATTCCTCTATAGTTTTACCTGTTTATATTTGACTTTTAATTGAAATATTCTAGTGTTCATGTTAATTTAAAAAAAAAATAACTTCGAATTGAGGAGGCAAAAAGAAAGTCCGCAAAATGGGAAATTGTTAGTTAAATGTAACATTAGGACATTAATGCAACACAAATACAAAAGGAACACAATGAACTAGTTGATATTTATTTTAATATGAACAGGTAAAATTATAGAAGAATAAAAGGCCAATCAAATGAGGTATAGTTTGTTTAAACAGTTACATTAAATAAAGCTTAAATTTTCAGTTTTTGAAAAATTGCCGCATGTATATATAAATAAAAGTATATATATATATATATATATATATATATATATATATATAATTTATTAAGGATGATTCTCCTTGTGTAAGAGATTATTTTGCTCGGTTCAATAGAGTGTTTATCATTATTATTTCATGTTGATATCGATTTATGCACGTGAATAATAATTTAAAATTATTTATTATGTTATTATTGAATAAATCTTTTACCGTTACAGCATTTAGGAGAATTAATATGAATCGACCAATGAATAAGTAAATGAAAGTTTCACGATTGGTGATTTCGGACATTGCGTGGTGACTTCTTATATGTTCACTGGTAAAAACATAAATAAACATTAATTCTGTTTTTTTTTCCGCATAGATGTTATACTAGCTGCATGAACTACTCCACACTGACGATTCCTGTGAAGAATAAAGTATATGCATGGATAATATTTGTTTACGGTTTATTTTTATATATATATATATATATATATATATATATATATATATATATATATATATACATGCATACATACATATATATATATTTATATATATATATATACACACATATATATATATATTTATATATATATATATATATATATATATATATATATATATATATATATACATAAGTTATGGAATTATATATGACAATTAAGCTACACAGAATATTCTCCGTTTCATTTTCGTGAGAATTCGTCAGGCTTGTGCATAAACCTGGCGCATTATCACGAAAATGAAACGCGGAATAATTCGTGTAGCTTAATTGCCACATCTATCTTCATAACTTACTGCCTAGCTCAACATATGTATTAAGTACTGTTGAAGTAAATACTGAAAATTTACGCACAAAATTATATTTTCGTATATTAATTTATGTGATTAAATGAAGTATATATATATATATATATATATATATATATATATATATATAACTACTTCATTTACTCACATAAAATTAATATACGAAAGTATATTTTTATGCGTAAACTTTAAGTATTTACTTCAAAAGTGCTCAATACGTAGGTAGAGCTAGTTAGTAATTTATAAAATATATATGGCGATTAAGCTACACTGAATATTCGGCGTTTCATCCACTCTAGGATTCCTCAGGCTTATGCGCGAATTCTGTGGTTGTTTATCGTTTTTATATGGTCCTTTTCTATTGAGGATTTAGTTGGCTAATCAGCTTTCTAGTATCCACCGCGCCCCTTCCTATCAGCCAATGGGCATGCATTTTATCGGACAAAGGATCTGTTTTAAAACAAGGTTAGTGTTTTTTTAATTGTTAGTTTATATATAAATATATATATATTTGTACATACATATATGCACATATATACATATATATATACATACATATATGTGTGATCGTTTATGTATATTCATGTTTATTTAATCTATTTATTTGTTTTTTTTCTATTGTCTACCTACAAAAACAATAGAAAATAAACAAATAAATAAATTAAATAAACTTGAATATACATAAACGATCACACATATATAGTATGTATATATATATGTATATATATGTGCATATATGTATGTACACATATATATATATTTATATATAAACTAACAATTAAAAAAACACTAACCTTGTTTTAAAACAGATCCTTTGTCCGATAAAATGCATGCCCATTGGCTGATAGGAAGGGGCGCGGTGGATACTAGAAAGCTGATTGGCCAACTAAATCCTCAATAGAAAAGGACCATATAAAAACGATAAACAGCCACAGAATTCGCGCATAAGCCTGAGGAATCCTAGAGTGGATGAAACGCCGAATATTCAGTGTAGCTTAATCGCCATATATATTTTATAAATTACTATATATATATATATATATATATAAATATATATATATATATATATATATATATATATATAATAAAAGAGAACGTCTGTGTATGCTGTACATTTATAGAAAGACGGGCTGGAGAGAATTTAGAAGTTTATACACATGTAAAGTTTTCCTAGGTGCATGATGGGAATTATCCTGACAGCCTATGCACCGTTGTAATGAAAGAAATAGAAATATAATTATGAGTGCTATTAAGAAAGATCACTAAACAAAGATTCTAGTTGATCATTTGAGAGACATTCAAGCTGACAGGATTCGATGTTCCGTCTCGATCATGGCTCGATTGGCTTTTCTTTTTTTTGGAAACAGAGAATATCGCTTTCCTTTTTTAATATTATAAAATGTGAGTAGAAAACACCTTAGATTTTATATATTTTGTATCTAATGCCCCTCTTCCCCCTCTACACACACATACAGAGAGAGAGAGGGAGACAGAGAAAGGGAAAGAGAGACCTATATTCAAATTGTATGTCTGTGTGTCTGTGTGTCCCTTAATATGAAGACAAACACTGAATCTTGTCTTAAAAATAAATGTTAAATATATAAAATATATAAACAAGAGAGAAATAATCATCATGTCGTCTTAAAGGAAACAAATGCTCTTTTGCAATATTTTACACATTGAAATTCATCTATTTCAAGCATTAGTTAAATAATATTAAAATTGTATATTAATACCTTAGTGATTAGATATCAGGATGAGAACATCAATGTTGTTGCTTAAGCTAATTCTCCCTAACATACATTATTGTGCATTTTGCTATCACATATTCGAATCTAAGAAACGCCGGATAACCTTGCTAGTATATATATATATATATATATATATATATATATATATATATATATATATATATGTGTGTGTGTGTGTGTGTGTGTGTGTGTGTGTGTGTGTGTGTGTGTGTGTGTGTAGGTATTTCTATGTTTGCAAAAATTGTGGAGTGCTCGAGGGCAGAAAGGCTCGTTAAAAGTGAAATATTTCTCCATGATGTCTAATAAATTTTGCGTCGGTTTTAAATAATAATTTATTCCTTAGCACCAGTGGGTGAAAAATGGTTTCAGGCGCGAGAAGCCATTAATATATTTTCAAAATCATAAGAAAGTGTTGAGTAGGCAAAAATGTTTATACTTGCGTCCGGGAATAATGGCTGTAGTCGTTTATAGCCGATCAGCAGTTGTTTAATTTAATGACGACGAATATATTGTTTGCTTCATTTCTGCTTCGAGAAGCATTAGATACTGCATATAAGGATACTTGTACGGTAACTCTCCACTGATTACAGGGTTACGTAATTCTCACCAGCACATTAATACTATTTCATAAATTATCCCATACATAATCCAACTTAGTTCGTTGTAGTGATCAATTTTATTACTCCCACAGTGTTCCTCATGCTCTGACTGACAATTATCTCATTTCATTAACCCTTTGCTATAAGTAGTCGTTGATTACATAAGTGGAGACTAAATAGTGCACCAAATAAAAAAAATATGCAAATAAATCTCTTATACCGGACAACCCGAAGTAAACACACCTGCTCTATAATATTAAATACTTTGAATTAACTTATAGGACTTACTAAATATTATATTAAGTTAACATGAAAGTTTTTGCCGGAATTTTTAATTTGGATTTCAATTGATTTATTTTTAAATAAGTTGGCGTCATAATACCTTTATTTTATATATAAGTTTAAAGTTTCGCTCTTTCTAATCGTTTCAATTGCAATCGTTTTAAGACAATTGTGTCTTATTTTCAATACATTGAATGGAACAAAAAAGCAAATTCGCACAACTTTCTTATTTCAATTCAAGCTAGGCCGAAAAGCTGGTGAGAAAGTTCGTGATATCAATGAAGCATTCGGCCCACAAACCACGACTGACCGCACAGCACAATGGCGGTTTAAGAAATTTCGTCGCATCGACGAGCATCTTGAAGATGATAGGCGTAGTGGTCGGCCATTGGATGTTGATAACGATCCACACACAACTGTTCGAGAAGTTGCCTCTGGGTTAGATGTAATGTATACCACGATTTATAACCACTTGAGAGATTTAAAAGACAAAAAAATTGATGGGTAGGTGACTCACTAATTAAAGGACAACTAAAAGAAACGCCGTTATGAAGTGTCATCTTCTTTTACGCAAGAACGACCAGTTTCTCAACGGGTTGTGACTTGCGAAGAAAAGTGGATTCTTTACGACAACTGGCGATACTTAGCTCAGTGGTTAGGCCCCGACGAAGCTCCACGACACTTCCCAAAGCCAGGATTGCACTAAACGAAGGTCATGTTGATATTTTGATGGTCTGCAACCGGTCTCATACATTACAGTTTTTTTTATGCAGACAAAACCATTACGGCGAAGTACTGTCAACAAATGAATGAAATGCATCAGACACTTCGAAAACCCCAGCCTTAATAAACATTCTCCTCCACGACAATGCATGACCGCACAATACTAAACCGACCCTGAAGAAGTTGAACCAATTGTACTACGAAACTTTTTCTCATCCGCCATACACTCCAGACCTCTCCCCTATCGACTACTACTTTTTCAAGCACCTCGACAACTTTCTACATGAGAAATACTTCAGAAACCTAAGCGATATCAAAAATGCTTTCAGCGATTTCATCGCCACCTGAACGCAATATTTTTATGTTACTAGCATAAATACAATTGTTTCTACGTTGGTAAAGTGTGTTAATTCTGACGATGCTTATTTCGGTCAATAATGTTTTGTTTGAGCTAAGATATGTTCATCTAAATTTAAAAGTTGAAAATCGCAAGAACTTGCTTGTTAACCTGATATTATATTATTACTACTAGCAAAGATACCCGTGCTTCGCACGGAGCTTTGTTGCGCACTCGGGTACCAAAATCTGTGGGCACCTTTCCAGTAAGTTGATGTTGTAAGAGCAACGATTGCATAAGGTGATTAACATTTTAACTACCTCTTGTAGTGACTGAAATTCAATCAGGAACTTCACAAAACATTTTCATCAAAAAGGAAGGTTACTTGATGTTACATAGTAAATTTTTCATTGAAGTAATTTTCAACTCTTGCTTAAATTTTATCTTGCACATTCAATACTAAAAACTTACCACAATCAGATCATGTCAGTTTTTCCTCATATCCATTTCTCGAACTTTTCACTGAAGAGCCTCAGGGTAAACTACATTTCTGATGCTTCGATTTGGAGCCAGAATGTAGAGTTTTTCTGAACTTCCTGTCCGGCTGATGGAGACGTAGAACATACGGTGACTGAAGCAGTCTGATGTCAAGTCTACGCCAATGGTGTTAAATGTCTGACCTTGACTTTTGTTTATGCTCATTGCAAAACACACCTTCAAAGGAAATTGGAGTCTCCGGAATTTAAATGGAAGTTCTGAGTCCGATGGATCTAAGGGGATCCTTGGCAGTAGAACGGTTTCGCCTTTGTAGGGACCACAGGAAATGGTGGCCTCAAGTACATTGGTGTGCAATCTGGTGATAACACATCTGGTTCCGTTTGTTGTTTTTGGCGGTTCCAAGGATCGAAGAATCATGATTGGCGATCCAATTTTGAGATTTAAAATGTGTGGAGGCATTCCAGATATCTCCAAAGAGTTTAAAAACTCCACAGGGTAGTGAACAGCTTCATATTCATTAGTAGCCGAATCAACTGACTTGTATTGCTTTGTGTCTCCTGGAAATTCATCCATTATTGAATTGTTCAAATGATTCACATTGCTGTTTAATGGCGAAATAATAGCCCTCTCAGCAAGCCAATCCGGTGATTTTCCATTGTTTTGCAGGTCTGGGTACACTTTGTCTTTCAGTTGCTTCTGATTACCGACACATTTACCAAGCGCAGTTGGAATCTTAATTGTGTCAGGTGAAGAAGTGATAGGAAACTGACCATTACCGATTTGGAGAAGCAATTTTGAGAAGTCTGCTGCAGCTGTGTTATCAGAGATATAGGCTCTCATATTAGTAGTCAGTCTCTTCACTATAACATGCCTCCAGAGATAGGATTGTTTCAAACTTGCATTGACAATGTTAGCCCTTGTGCCATTTTTAACCACTGGGAGGATTTGACGGAAATCACCGCAAAATAAGGTTGGAATGCCACCCATGGGATTCTTGTTTCCTGTGATGTCTTGCAGTGTTCAGTCAATTGCTTCATAAGCACTCTTGTGCGTCATTGGGGCTTCGTCTACAATGATTGCAGAGGTGTCTCTAATTACATTTGCCAAGGCTGAGTTACCAGTAATTTTGCAAACTGGCTGATCCATTCGATGAGTATCCAAGGGTACTTTAAAAGTGCTGTGAAGAGTGCGGCCACCTTGTAGTAGAGTAGCAGCAATGCCACTGAATGCTGTTGCAAGCACAATCTTTCTCATGGATCTAATCTTTGCAAGGATCAAATTGATTACAAAAGTCTTGCCCGTACCACCTGGAGCATCAAGAAACATCATGTTTTTGTTCATTTCACCTTGTGCTTCCAACATTGCCATGAATGAATTGTAAACTTCTCTTTGAGAATCGGTCAGTTTTTCTTGCATATTTTCTGCTTGTAGGGAAAGTTCTTCAAGATTATAAGTAACTTCACGTTGATACTCTCTCGCGAGTCTTTCATCTCTCCCTTGCATTGGTGCAGGTAATCCATAGCTTGCCAATGGTTGACCGCACATAAGGAGAACTTTTTCTTCAATTAGACAAAGAGTTTTATTGTAGATGTCCTCATTAAAATCTGCTTCTGGATTGTTAACTTCTTGCCTGTATCTGTGAAGAATGTCTTCAGATATTACATCACGAAAAGCCATCCAGATCTCAAGAGGATTTCTTGGCTCACAGGCTGTTAAAATTATCACAAATAGGCTTCGCAAATTTGAAGGTGATTGAGTGGCACTTGCCTCTCCTACTGCTTGATGCAAGTGATGGTCATTTTCTAGAAGGCCTCGAGCAAGGCACGCTGCTCTGTATGTTTCAAACACCTGACCATTGTATGCTCGCAAATTTTGAAATGAAGTTGGACCAGCAACCTCATTGAGCAACAGGCGTAAGAAATAACACTCCCCTGCTTTTGGACTAATCGTGTAGATTCTCCCAATGCATGGTGCCTTCCATACATCATCATTTTCAGTACCTTCAACTTGTACCCCACGCATTCTTCTCATCCATTTCTTTATCGATTTGTTCCAAGTGTAAAACTCAGGGACTTCTACGTATTTGAGACCCCTTGCAAAGTCATCCTCATGGCAGAGTTGAAAAAATGCTGTCAAAGTTGTGGCAGGCGGTGGACCTTGGGCTCGTTCCAGAGCAGTATCAGCTGAGAACATGACACGCTGCCCATTTTCAAGATGAACAGAAAGTTGTACAATTGGGGGGAAATGTTCATGGATGGGATGTTCCAATATCCTCCAGGCCGCCTCTGAACTGCCGACATACCTTGCATTCTGGAACTGCTGGATCTCATCCACAATGTGACTTTGTACTTGGCCTTGTTGGTTAGCTGCTCCATCAGTTCTTTGTAGTTCAAACACTGCTTGATCACATCCTTTATTCACGTATTTGAGGACATATTTGATGCTTTGGATCGAGCTGCAAATTTCTACGTTAATGTGAGCGTTGAACTGCTGAAGGAGGACCTTGTTGTACGGAACACTCCACTGGTTTGTTATTTCTTGATTAACATACCGACCATTTCTCTTCATCCTTATTGTACCAGTCTGGCCTCCATCTTCTGGTTTTCTTCGCCTGTACTTGGGGTAAGAGTCTTGGCCTTGCTCGGTACACTGAAGAAATTCTTTTGGGTATTTTTTGGAACATTTGTTGTCAATCATACATGGACAATTTGGATTAAATGGTCCACAAGGTCCATGCACCATATGTGCCATCACTTTAGCATGAAGATCAGGATCTTCCTCTTTGTCAGGGATCTCTGCAGATATGCAGAGATCCATTTTTTCTGGTAGAAGTTTGTCCTCTGGGGCCTGCCAGGTGAGGATGTGTGCATGCGGCAGTCCTCTTTTTTGATATTCAATACTGTACAGGAAAGCCCTCAACCTGCCAAATCCTCCCTTTTTAATAAATTCAAGTAACTTTTTTAGCTTCTGCCTGAAAACCCTGGCAACAATATCTGGACGATCCTGAGGGTCTTGCCCTTGAAGACAATTTTCTGTAATTTCTGTCCACTTTGGATTTGTTGTGAACGTGATGAAGAGGTCGGCTCGGCCCATTCGCCGAACATATGCCATGGCATCACTTTGACGCTCAAACATGTATCGAGGGCCTCCTGTATAAGTTGCCGGAAGTACAACTCGTTGACCAAACTGTTCTGGATTCCCATCCTCCCTAAGAATTGAATCTCTCAAGTTGCTATAATTGTCAGCTCTCAGGGTCTGTTGCTCACGCCTCAGGAACTGTAAACGTTCTGTTTCAATCTTGCAATACACATCCACCAGCCATTGTTGAAATAGCCTTCGGTACCAGAGAAAATAGTTTCCAGGCCGAGTCATTAAATGGTACGAATAAAATTGCTGTTGGGTAACTTTTCGCCTATTGGATGCCTTCATGTAGATGTTGTAAGATGGAGAACCATAGGGGTACATTAACGGGTACATTAAAGTATCGTAGAGGGGATGTAGTTCGGAGATCCATTTTAATGTATCATTTCTAAAACGCAAGACAATATCCCGGTTAGCTGTTGGTTCATTCTCCATTAATATTCCAATCTCATACGTTATTGTTGGAGCATTGAATCGCCGTGGATGCTCTTCTTGCGACCTTCGGTCTTCCCTTATGACAACTTTATGTTCTACCAAGTGTTCTTCTTCAATCCTCTCCTTTGTTGTTTTCAGCTGACAAATAAAGCTGTTGTTCTCATGTAAAAATTCAGTCAGACTTTGGAGAATGTCTCTATTGAGTCTACTGTCACGTCCTCGATTATGTAGTTCCTCTTCCAGACTATCCAAGAAGTAGACTTGAATAAACTTTGCTGTTTCATCTTCAGGTGGTAAAAGACTCCCAATCTGGTGGCAAACCTGGCCTCGAATTCTAAAAGAAGGATTCCACCCATGTACTGCCGCAATTTTGTGACCAAATGATGTCATTGCAAAACAATTGTTATAACAGCGTAGATTTTGCAGAAAATCTTTAGAGATGGGACCATTGCCGGAGAGCAAATCTTGAAGCAACTGAGGCAGTGGTGGAAAGCTATCAAGCACAACTTTGCCAGAAGAACAACAACAACCAGGGGTTTCTCCTTTAAATTTTACAGCTGAGCAATGTTGACATACTTTGTCCATTTTTCCTATATCAGCTGTAGTGAGAGAGTCATTTTTGTTGTAGAGCAATCCTTTTCTATTGCAGTGTTCTATTTCATGGTGTCTCAAAGCAGTCATTCGTTGTCTAGCTGCCTCGTTTTCTGTCAATTGCTGGGGCAAAGTCATACTCTCTCTCCATGCAGCCTCTCGTTGTTGCCCTTGGTATAGGCGAAAGCTTCGTTGGGTTTCCGATTCATTCTGATGTCGTTGAGCCACTCTCAACTGACCTTGTGTACGTCTACTTACCTCATATAATTCATTCGATCGTAATATTGCTTCTCTTTCCAGTGCATATCTTTGCCTTTCTTGAATTTCATCTTGTGATGAATTTAACCGCCTTACAGCATGTCTAGTTCTGTCAGCTTCACGTTGGGTTTCTCTTTCCAAATCTGACAGTCTTGCTCTCCTTTCTCTTTGACGTATCCTGTTAAGTTCTAGACGTCTTTCTCTATCTGAATTGTTTTCATTGGAGCGAATTGCAGCAACTCTTAGTCTATTAGCTTCCAATCTTTCCATTCTTTCTTCCTCACTTTCGTTTCTACTTCGTTTGGGTGGCATAATTTCGGTTTTAAACGGAATTGTTTAACGATATTAATGATTGTAAATTAATTAAGCGTAAAGGAAATGTATACTAACTGAAATTGACGAACTATAAATAATATTTCTGAATAGTACAATTATAAACAATTATATTGTACCTATTTACTATGCCTCCCCACGGGACAGAGTTAGACACCAGGGTCGTTTTTTAACGTGGAGAAAAGGTACAAAAATAAAAATTGTCTCAGTCGTGAAGGATTTCTCCTCCACCGAAAGAGAACAAGAAAATGAAGTGCAGCATCTGAAGAACAGATGGTATTTATTTGCTCCCCCACTGAGCAAATTAGGCACAAGGCCGTTTTTAATGTGAGGTTGAAACCAGCTCCCCTAAAAGTAGGCAAAAAGGGGGCACTCTGGTTACCAAAAATAATAATTGTCCCAGTATAGAGGGTTTCCCCTCCATTGACTGGTACAAATTATCTTAAGTACAGTATCTGCCGGAACAGATACTACACTTTGATCTTGACCAAAAGGAATGAATAAAAGCGACCTACGTGTGACTCATTACTTCCGGGTGTAAACGTCACAGTCTAAAAGTAATAATTAAAAAAAAAAAAGTAAATGTAAAATAAATGTAATACCAACTTAGGTTAACTAAGTAAACAGTACAATTAAAACAGTTCTATTAAAACAAATAATTACTAAGATCTAGGTAATTGTTAGTCTCATTGTTATGGTTTTAAAGAAAAAAATGTGTAAAAAAAGTTCTGCTTTTGTGAGTACGTGTATTTCTTTTAAATTACATAACCTTTTTATTTTATTAATTATATCTCTTTTAAATTTATATATTTTGTTAGTAAACTGGAAGAAATTCAGTTGAATAAAACCTTGTTCGTGTTCTTTACGTTAAACTCATATTTTTATAAAAGGTTCATCCGGTTTAAAGAAAGCGCTAAGTTTAAATAAGACTGGAAATAACTAATTCAATATATAAATAGAAAAATGAAATAAATATAAGCTTTAAGTCTTAAGATAGTAATAATCAAAATGTAATAAATTATTTGTAGTTCAAATCTATGATAAGACAGGCTTTCGAAATAGGCTCGACCAGAAAGATTAAATTGGAACGAAATTATAATCTCCGTGCCATTTTCAAAACAACCCCACAAAAGTAACGATATCCTGCAGTTGGTTAAATGACAATGGTTGTAAAAAAAATGTAAAAGAAAATGCGCTTATCTGTTTATTTTGACCTGTTTTATTTAATTAAAAAAAAATTGGCTATAACTGGAAGAGAGCGTTATGTTTTGGGGGTTGTTTAAAAAATAGAATGGAAATAAAGTTAGTTCCGTTTTAATTGTCTTTAATTGCGGCAAGCGCTAACAAAATCGAAAAATCACTGTTTACATTCGAAATGTTAACTTTTATAGGTTTACAGGTTTGCTGACAAGGCTGGGGGTGTTTAATACAATTATTTTACTAAATTGATTTTTTTCATTTAAAAATAAAATTATTTCTTTTTTAATAAAGTTTTATTTTAAAATATTTGTTTTTGTTTATTTATATAAAATTACGATAGTTGAATTGTATTCTTTCAATTATATTGGCAAGTAAAATATAAAAGATTAAAACGGAACGAAATTGAAATTTCCATTACATTTTCAATACAATCCCAAAACATAAAGCTTTCCTCGCCAATGAATTGTTTTGATAATATACGTAAAGTGAAATAAATCGAATATAAAATTAAATGAAAATATATTAAATAATTTAATGTTAAATAGATTTTGTAAATAGTACAGTTGAAATGATTAGAATATTTCCAATATGTAATAAGGTCGAGGTAATTAGTTAAAGAGATTTAATATAATGTGATATGCAAATGAGCATAAGTCATTCGATATGGGGGTGGTTTGTAGACTAGTATATAAAGAAATTAGGCATTGATTCTTCTGTCTCCTATAACAGAAACATCCTAAAATGGGTTCTAATGTTTCTCTACCAGGAGAGATCTACCCTCTTACCTCCTTTATATTTCGTTGATGATGGAGAGCTGTACACACAGACAGAAACACACGAACCCTATTACTTTACAAAAATATAGATTATGACTCTCAGGAAACACCGATTTAATACGGAGATGTTTTTTTATTCTTCAGAATTACGCTGCCTAAAAACAACTCTACCACTTGTGAATTACTATATACCACTTACTGAAAAACTGTAATTTTATATCTATTACTTTCGCTACTTAAACTAAGCAAATAAATAATATCTCCAAAGTACTACTAAAGCCATTTTCTCAAAAGTTATTGCATCTCGCTTACTAGTAAGCAGAGAAGCTTAAAAATGTTAATTTTGAAAGAAATGTCGAGCGGAAGTACATAGAAATTGAAGTATTTTATTAACGCTGGTTTTGTTGCATTATTCAATATATATGTGTTAAAATAGTATAAAAGGATAAATTTTGAACATAGGGTTAGATTAATAAAGGGGAACAATAATATCGTAGTTAAAGACCAGTATTCGGCGACATCTGTAGGATATTGCATCAAAGACATGAAGTTACAACTAACATATAACAGTTAAGCTGATAAAATCTTTTTCTTGCTTATAAATCGCAAAAGGAGAAGGATCGTGGTTAAGAGAGTCGCCCCCTCCTTCTATAGGAGATTGATTAGGGAAGATCCATGGAGTATTAGTAATGTACACTTTATACTGTTAAAGAAAAAGCAGATGTTATCGTTAAACAGCAAATGATTATGTGCTGCTCTTATTACTAACTTCTACAATCGCTGCTGTTAAAATGTAGACAGAAAGAAAACAAGTAAGTGAGCAACATCATTACGATCCCTACTACTGTGAGTTATTCACACAACACGACTTCAGCCATTTATATGATGAGCTACCTGTTGGAGGCAAAGAAATAGTCAACCGTATAAGAATTCTTCGCTCGCAAGACGAATGGCAAAATGAAAGATATATACGTGTCATCTACACCACACGGCTCGAGTTGTTTACGAAATCCACCGTCGTCCAGAAAATCTGATGAGGGCAAGAAGTGATCGACTGTTATGAAAAAAACAATCCAGAATTTTACTTCACGAATTGAAAATATTCTAAATCTTTTGACTCACTCGTGTAACGAAGGATAAAAAAGAGGAATTAAGCATTTCATCGCGTTTAAATACGTAATATGAATCGGAAAAGAAAAGAAGATTTGCGTCTTGACAACTTTTCAAATACGTGATTAATCTGAAACTTAGTTTAAAGAATAACTAATGCTTAGAATTAAATTGTTTCATTAAATGACTTAAAGTTAAAATGGATTATTAAATTTTTTTAATAATCCATTTTAACTTTAAGTCAACGTTCAATTCCGTAATTCTGTTGAACATCCGGTTGTGTTATCTGCATCAAATGAAACATAAGGTCTGGTAGTGCTACATTCCATCCGTATAGTAGCACACCAATATGATTAATCACTCTCTTAACCTAGGCAAAGGCAACTTAATGTTATTCACGTATTGAAATTCTTGTAAAATAATTTGGCTTATAACAATATTTATACGGGTGTGATAACATTAAGGTAGAAACGAAATTTTCCATATAATAAAATTAAATGAGAATCTTCAAATAAGAATTAAAGCAGACGTGTTTAGGTTGAGAGGAAGCAGGAAGGGAGTATCCAGTAGTTCATAAAACGATAAGATCTTGCTGTTGTTCCTGAAACGCAATAAAGAGCGAGTTTGTTTAAAAAAACACTTTTCTGTAAGAAATGAGTTGTTGAAAGACTAATTGGGTGTTATGCATATTGTAAACTTAAAATTAATGTGTGCTGTTCTTATTATTGTCTTACAGTGGCTGCTAATAAGAGACGATTAATACAAAAATAAAAACAGAAGGAGACATGTATATATCATTGTGGCGTATAATATTGCTAGGTGTTATCTGCACATCAAAACTCCAGCTTTGTATATGATGTGATTTGTTCTAGATGTCAGGAATTAATCTAACATAGTAGAACACTTTACTCAGGTTGTAGCAAGCGTAAATATGGGTTTATTAAAATAATGTTCAAACGTGATTTTCTACATATGGATAGATGGGGTAAAATGTGAAAATTCAAGTAAAAGCGAAAGCTAACAATTAAAGCTATTTGTTAAGGAATCGTGGAAACAAATAGAAAATCTCCGGTGACACGTAACAGATAAGCTGCCCTTGGGGACTTTTATTGTTGGACTGATACGAGTGAGAGACCTATTGTTTTGGAGACGTCTGGTATAAAAAAAAGAAGATGATTGTAATTAAGAGAAAAGAAAGGGAGCTAGATAACTACGATTGCTACATTTCATCTCTACAACAATACTCTTGTTATAGTAATGCTACAAACGACCTCATCTTAAAGAAAAAAAATGTGTGCTCTCTCTGCTACCGGTGCAGGGAAAAAGAAGACGCGAGATGAGTGGCGTGTTTTATAGAGGAGGACTAAATAAGCCACGTGAAGCAAACAAATAACCAAACGCAAATGGCAGGCAAAGCATTCGATATTCGGTTGATTTCCGAATTTCCTAGCGTCTCATCCGCTCATCAGTATCCGAATGGTTGGAACAAGTAGAGCTGTGTGCGAAATGTGTGTTGCTGACAACACCGAGCCTTTTTTACCACTCAAGTAATGGGGTGGGGCTCTTTCAGTATACCGACTTTTAATCCGTGACTAGATAGGGTTTAAAGCAGGTAAAACCAGCCGTCTTTGTGGCTTTTGCGCTGAACTATTTTGTTGCATTTGACAAGTTTGCCTCTTATCGTATGCACCCCAGGACAACTGTTGACGAATACTTAGGTGACCTACAAGAACTAACACGTCTACTCGAAGAAAAATCTTCTGATCGACACCCCAGTTTCCTTTAAGGACTCCCTGATTCGGTTAGACAACAATTGTATGAATCCTCAAGATGAGATAACGTAACTCTGTAACAGATTCTTGCGAGGGTTTGAGCTCTTATGTAGAGGTGGATGAGCCTGTTGTTGCGGCAAGCGGACGGTGCAGAGTCGTTCCTCGTATGTCTGTGGATCAACCTTCAATTCTCGACCACATGTTATCAAAAGAATTCTAGCGATCAAAGAGCTTAGATCTTTCTTCCGTGTCCAATTGCTTTTTATATTTAATGTGTTTAATGCATTTTTAATGGTTTTCCTGGTGTATGTGGTAACACTTTTCGAGTTATTTAACTCTGAATGCGATCATTTGGTAAAAGATTTTATGTTTAAGTTTTTGTATCTTCAAATATTTATTCCTAGTGTTTGATCAGGTTTGGTTGTTTTGTTTTGCGACATATCAACCCTTTTCGGATTATTTAATGCCGAATAAAGTAATTTCATAAAAAGTTTTATGCTACAAATATGTATTAATGATTCTTAATTTAATTGTTTTGTAAATCAAAAATTCGATTTTTGTTTTTGGCTTTGCTGACCATAATTGAGTTTTACAAAAGAAAAAGGAAAAATCAGAAAAATCCATGTTTGGTGCATTTAAAGTCAGGTGGCTGGTATCACTGTGATAATGTTTATCTATCTGACATGTAGACATAGCAAGGCTTTATCGCGCATGTTCTGCGCTAGAGTTTTACAATACAACATGTTGACTAGTAATTTTTGTTATAGCAAAAAACAAGCGTTTTCTGTTATATTTCAGATTTAGATTATATGATGAATAAATAGAAAAAAGAAACAGATTCGAAACAATCGTTTAACTGCTTTAAATATAATAATGTACAAAAAACGACGCATTAACATTAAATATTTAAATGTGCATTTGATCTGAGTAAATTATGGCATTCCAGAATTACTTTCATACTTAAATAATGTTTCATGGTGCGATATGACTACTTCGGTATGTTCTATACACTCCTGAAATTTCAGCTGAGGTCAAAAACTATTTTTCGTCATAGTACTATGATACGTCGGTTATATCGTTGTTTCATTCTCCTGTCACTAAAGCTAGAGATTATCGAACAATAAGACATGTGTCAAATATGAAAGAAGAGTTTTAAAAGTTGTGATAAATATATATATATATATATATATATATATATATATATATATATATATATATATATATATATATATATATATCGCAAAGTTGTTTAAATTCGGTGGTCTAAAGAGAACCGATGTGTCAACGGCATTAGCCAGTACGGAGACGATTTGGTAAAATCAGGTGCTATATGTGTTCTGAAGACAGGGTAAGGGTTGGCATTGACTAGCTCTTCTTACACAAGACACGCTGCACAAAATAATGCATCGCTCTCACATACCCAAAGGGTTAAGGGTCTCTCAGATCTCGAATGAATATATGAGTTACAAAAATATAAAACTGTCCATTACGAAAGAAAGATTAGGCTAAACTATTGATCAAATATATTGTAAGCGGAAGAGGGAGCGACACCTCATTTGCATGTCGCCTCATATATCATAAAGACTTTTCAAATTAAAAGCAGGAAAACACGTGGATTTATTACAGTTACTTCGCAAATAGATAGCTAAGTGGAAACCATTTTGTGGCAGCTTACGCGACATTAATATTCACTGTCCATAAAATTCGGCTCGTCGGGGTTGGCTGAAATCTGTATTAGAGAATGTACATTTTTTATGGGTTAGACGACTATAAACCGTTGCGGCCAGACTAGCTTACAATCATGGGATATGTATCTACTTGATTTTATTATTCAAATGGACCGAACAATAGGATGTAATTGTGAATCCATAGCAATAAAAGATCGTATAACGGAAGAGAAGATGACGAAATCAAGAAGGATATCATCACACGCACCTCTGTTGGTAAAACACGTAGATTTCGAGAATCTTGTTGAGGCTTATTAGCACTCAAATCTCGAAAATGATGATTGTCGTTGTGGGGGAAAAGTTAATGATAACGTTCTCTTTTAATAGCGAAAAGTTGTAATAGTTACTGTAAGAGGGGGAGATTTGTGTAAATCTCGAGGGATTTATTATCACTGAAGCTCATGGTAAAACCATTTGTTATTGCTAATAAGCTATCACAGATAATGAATCGTGTGAAAATTCTAAAGAAGTTTTATTATTATTATTATTATTATTATTATTATTATTGATTATTACCATGATTATTATTATCATTATTTTATTATTATTATCATTATTATCGTTTATTACTATCATTATTTTATTATTATGTATATTATTATTTCGATTATTATTATTATCATTTTTATTATTATTATTATCATTTTATTTTTATTATTATTATTATCATAATTATTATTATTATTATTATTATTATTATTATAAGAAGAAGAAGAAGAAGAAGAAGAAAAGAAGAAGAAGAAGAAAAGAAAAGCAAGAGAAGTGGGAACAGTTCCGTAAAATTGATTCAGTGAACTCCCTAACAGAAAAGAAAAGAAAATCCTAAAAAATCGTCGTTTCATTGCGTTCAATATTTAGTATATTCGTAAAAAATGCTTCGAAAAATAAAATTAACGTTTACCGTAAAAAATAAATTTATTTCATTGTTTCTATTCGTCAAAAAAATAATCACATAAAAATAAACGGTGGGTGTTTTTTTTTTTTTTTGTTTTGTTTTTTTGTTTTTTTAAGAGACCGACATGCTTATGATGCCGGTTCGTTTTCATTCATCTTTTTCCGGCGTTTACCTAATTTATCAGTAAAAGTCGGTTTTCTCTCGTTTGAAAGCCACTAGAACCAACCAAATGTCTAGAAAATTATCATGACAACAGATACTTCACTATTTACTCTACCCGATTTGAGCCTTGAAAAATAATGAATTCGTCTGAAATACTATAGAAAATTGAACTGAACATTAAAAATAATAGAATAGCAAACGTAATAGCATAGTTACAGATTAAGACAGATCAAATCTCCATTAGTAAGAAATAATTCACTCGGCGTAAACATTTATTTCAGTTAGTATTAGTTATAATAGAACGATATAGATTATTCAGATATTCTGCAGCATGGCATAGCTTCGATTATCGTTTAGTTTGTGTAATACAATATCGCACGAATATTATCTGATTCTCACCATATAAAATTGGTATTATTAAATTGTGCCTGATAAACTACGTCCTTTTCCAATTTGATTGCGAAAAATAATGTAAATTGCGACCGGGCGCAACTCATAATTACGCTCCAAAATTAAGAAATAAAATTAAAGGACAAAACGAATTCGTCGAGATGGAGAATTTGCCATCGGATATCCTCACCATCATATAGATACCCCCCTCTTATGTGCGCTTTCCATGTACAGGGGACATAAATGGCTAGTAATTAAATATATTATCACTTTATTCTCGATTATGTGTTCGATAATTGATGCTTGTACAGTTAATCAATTTATAACATCAATAAACGTTCAATAACTTCAGATTACAGATTATTCGCCCGGGTATAAGCAGTCGGATGTCGCCTTTCCCTGGTCGAACCCCTTACTATCTCTTCATTTTGGTTTCAAGTTCTTTATACCTTCAAACATTTATTCTAGGTGTTTGGTTTGGTTGTTTTGTAGAGATAAAGTATTTTAGTTTTTGTTTTTCTTGAATATGATTGACTTTTACAAAGGGTAAATATGTAATGATATAATTACTCAGGAAGCCGATATTTTCAGACTGCCTGATATTGTAGTATTAGTAGTAAAGTTAAAAAGAGAGGTTGTGTCTGTAAAAGTTTTTGCCTTTTCCCCGATTACTATTAATCGATTAGTACTCAATTCGTTTTATTTGGTTACTTTTTCTTTTACCAAAAAGTCGTGTTCTTTGATACTAAATATATAGAAACGCATTTATTACAATATTCTAAGAAAAAAAATCATTTTTAGTTCGGTCCTTATTTTGGAACCAAACATTTGTAACGTATTATGTTAAACAGTTCGCACATGGTCTTTTACGGCAAACGCCTACGTTTGCGCGTGTGCGCTTTTCGCCAGTGAGTGAACAAATAACCAAATCAAATAAATAAACGTTTATCTACGCTGATCTTCCTTCGTAATAGCTTTTTTGTCAGCCATGATCAATATCAAATAAATGTTTAGCTTGTTTTTTCTAGTCTTTTAGTCTTAAAGATGAATGTTAAGAGACGCGAAAAAGAAGATATCAGGATGACATCCACTTCTAGTTCTACATTGTCGAATGTATCCCGTCTGTGCCGCTCCCAACTAGAAGCTGACTTGTAACAATCCATTTGTTTCTCTCTTCGAAAGTGTGGCGTCACCACTTTCTATATTTCAACATCTGCATTTCTAGCGAGTTTTTTTTTTTCAAGGGAACTAACATTTAATCACGCCACCTGCAGCTAAGGACATATCTCCGTTTGCCACCAGATTATCCAGACATATACTAATATGACCCTTGCTAAACATCATACTAATGAACACAATTGCTACTTTAGAGCTTATTATTTTCCCTTATTTTTATTACTCCTACATCGTTTTCCAAACTGGCTCACTGAAAAAGGACACCCCATTTCATACCATGAGATTTGCATTTTTTATCATAATATTTGTTGGGATCATTGATGATCTGAGCTTGTACAGCGAGCCAGTATATTCCTGTTTCGACTAACATTTTTTCCCCATTTGTATTCTTGAATCCTGGTGTAAAGTGAAATATAAATGTTAGAAAATGCATATGTAATTATTAGCATGGAGTTTAGTTGAAAAAATAACTGATCCGCCTTGGACAATTTTATCCGAACAAAAGAGAATTAAGTTGTTTGTGCTGTGATAATAAATAGTTTGCAAGATGCCGTATTTTCACCGTCGCACGCACGCACGCACACACACACACACACACACACACACAAACGTGGTATGTTTCTTTCTTAAAGAAAATAAATATGTTCTCTTTTTAATGTTGATTATTGCTTTCGTTATCTGCTGGATTGTTAAATGATATAAAAGCTGTTTTAGCATGGACACTTTGCGAGAGTCTTATGACTCAGATGAAAGTATTATATATATATATATATATATATATATATATATATATATATATATATATATATATATATATATATATATATATTAAAGTATAAAAGTGTGTGTGAGTTCCTTCCTCGGTTGAACCTGTCTTTTTCAAATTTCACATAAAGTTAATTTATATGTCTAGCAGTGTTGGTTTGGTACAGAAATTCATTCGATGAGTGTTGAAAATCGAACAATTCCGATCTTTAAGATAGTCTTTCTTTTTTATAGATACAAAAAAAGAAGAATTTTACAGGGGAATATTTTACGTTACACAGTCCAAGGAAAATAATAAAAATCTCAGCAAGTCATTTCCGAAAATCGAAACAATCAAACAATCTTAAAAATAGGCTTTCTCTTTTATAGATAAAAAAGAATTTTCACAGGGAAATATTTTACGTTACATCAGCCAAAAAGGAATAATTAAATCTCAGTAAATCATGTCTTCTTTAAAAAAAAAAAAAAGAAAACAGATTTATTGTCATCTGGAGATATAGCTCAGTGGTAGAGCAATCGACTACAAATCAAATCATCTCCTGTTCAAGTCCGTGTGTACATAACCATTTTACTTTATTTCTTGCTTATTAATGAGTTAAATTAACAAAAAACGAAGAGGTACCATTTAAAATCGCCGCAAATAATTTCTTCTTTTGCATATTTTAAAACTAAACATTAATCAGAAGTAACTTTTCTAGGGCATTCATCGTCAAGTCCAAATATCTGTTGACGTGATATTGTAAACAAACACAACCAGAATTTGATGAACGACATTATTATTATTATTATTATTATTATTATTATTATTATTATTATTATTATTATTATTATTATTGGCTCACATGTTTGGTATCACACTTTTTGGAGGGAGGGCAGGGGAACGGTGGTGGGACAATGGGGGATGCGTGATGGGGATGTAGAACTTGTTGATATGCAGCTTCATTGTTCTTCATTCGCTGTAAAGCTTCTTCCTTTTTTGCCTCTACAGCAGTTTGTCTGGCTCACACATGTGGTTCATGTGTATTATTCTCCGCATTCAAGGGTTTCCTTAATATTTCAGCCGTTTTCATTATCGGTAGTCGTTGTATCTTTGCAGCCATTCCTTTGATTCCAATTTCTCCCATTCTTTTTTCAAAGTTTTTCGGAATTGTTCCTAGTGCTCCTACTATTATAAGTATGCTTTTGATTTTCTTCATCATCCAAATCCGTTTTAACTCTGTGGCTAGTTCTGTGTATTTGCTCCGTTTCTCGTTTTCTTTCATACTCACCCTATGGTCAGCTGGGACAGCAAAATCTATAATTTGACAGGATTTTTCTTCCTTGGTAATTATTACGATATCTGGTCTTCTTGCTTGGATGGGTTTGTCTATCGGTATGTCCATGTCCCATAGGACTTTGTGATTCTCGTTTTCAAGTACTGTTGCGGGCTCATGCTTGTAGCATTTATCTTACGTTCAAAATGCAGTTGTTTGCACAATTCCCAGTGTACTACCCTCCCCACTTGGTCGTGCCTGTTTTTCTATTCCTTTCGGGCCAGTTTGCTGCATTCACTTACTCTATGGTTTATCGTTTCGTCTCTTTGTCCACAAAGTCTGCATTTGCTGTTTTCTTTGCTTTGATATGGCTGGTTCTTATCGAGTTATCTTGTGCTGAAGTTATTAGGGATTCAGTTTCTCGGTTTACATGTCTTTTTTGCATCCATGTCCAAGTGTTTTCGTTATTGTGATCTTTTGCCATTCTTATGAATTTTCCGAGTAGTTGTTTTTTATTTTCTTGTTTTGTCATGTGTCTCTCTGTTTTCTGTTTTTATTTTTTTATTTTTTTCAGTGTCTCTCGCTGCCATAATTAATCTTTCAGCATTTTGTATTATGTATTTTTCTAGTTCTTTTCTTGTGTCATTCACACAGTCTTTTATGCAGACCATTTTCCCCCGTCTTTCCTTTCCCCGTAGAGTCTGTAAATATCATTCTTCGAATGTAGTGCATTGTGCATGGTCATGAGTTTCCTGGTCTTCTTATCGAGGTGTCTCAATTATTCTCTTGTCCACCCTATAAACGGTCCAGAGTATCTTACTAGTGATACTGCCCGTGTATTTATACCTTTTATTAGGTTCTGCTATATAATTTCGTTTCTGGGAGTTTTCTTGTTCTCCTGGGGTATTACTTTCCAATTCTCTCTTTCATTTCTGTGGCTCTGATGGTGTCCGCTTTCAGAATTTCCAAGTATTTATAGTCGTCTTGTCTCCTAGTGACCTTATCTCTGTTTGGTTTTCTAGTTCCACACCTTCTGTCGTTTCCATTTTCCCTTTCTTATAACTAGTAGTGCGCACTTTTCCATTCCAAATTCCATTAATTCATTCCATTGTTAATTAGTGTATCTGGCTCCTTTTCGGTCCTTGCAAAAAGTTTCAGATCGTCCATGTACATCAGGTGGTTCATTTTTTCCCTCTGTATTGGAGAACTTGTATCCGGCTTGGCACTTTCTCAGAATACTGTTCAGGGGCATCATATGGCTATGATGAACAGTAATGGTGATAGTGAGTCTCCTTGGGAGATGCCTCTTTGTATGTTAATTTCTGTTATGTGTTGTCCATCAGCTGTCAATTCCAGTTTCCATGTTTTCATTGCATTTTCTATTACGTTGATGATCTCGCTTGGTATTTTATACATTTTTAGACATTCTATTATCCATGTTTGGTGATGCTGTCGTACGCTTTTTTGTAGTCGATCCATGCCATGGCTAAATTCTTTCTCCTTTTTACTTCCTTTAGGATCTTTTGATCTATATATGGCAGATCATGTGTTCCTCTTTTTCCTTTTTGGCATTCTTTCTGTTCCTCGGGGAGAAGTCCACGATTATTCAGGGAGTGGTAGATTTGTTCCCTCAGTTGCGCTGTCAGTATTTTCCATATAGTGGGTAAACACGTGACCGGCCTATAGTTGCTGGGGACGGTTCCTTTCTCCGTGTCCTTTTGTAGCAGTGTAGTTCTACCTTTTGTCATCCAATCTAGCACGCTTGCTTTCTGTTTACATTTTGTCAGGTTTTGGGCTAGCCTTTCGTGTAAGGTTGTGATTTTTTTTGAACCAGTATGCATGTATCTCGTCGTGGCCTGGTACTCTCCAGTTTGCTATTTTTCCTATGGTTTTCTTTAGGGTTTCCTTGCTGATTTCATTCACTGTTCCTTCTTCTATTTGTTGTAACTCTTCTTTCATGTCTTTCAGCCATTCAGCATTTCTATTGTGATCTCGTCGTTCTTCCCATATTTTACTCCAGTAGAGTTTTACTTCTATCGGGTTTGGTTGTTCTCTTTTTGTTTTTCCTCCTTCACATTTTGGTAGAATTGGCTTTCATTAGTTTCAAATGTTCTGTTTTGTTTGCATTGTTCAGATTTATATCTATATCGTCTCAATCTCGTTTCTTTTGCTTTTATTTTTTGTCCAGTTCTTCATGTTTCTTGTTTAATCTCTCCATGCCAGTCACATTTCCAATATTCAATCTTCTCCACGTTGCTTTCTTCCTGTTGATCATTTTGGCTTTTTTATGTTTGTGTATTTGAGTTTCTAATCTCATTTCCCATCCCAGTTTTGTCGGTCCACTTTTCCGATTTTCGATTATTTTTCTGATTTGGAATTCATATTTACCATTTCGGTGCTTGCGTAAATAAGGTTGTTTAAGTCTGTGATTTTATCTGTTTGTGGAAGGAGTTTATTAACCTTCTCCATTTCTGTTTTTAATTTATTCTGCTCTTGGTTCCTTAACGAAGGGAGCTTTGTTTTTTCTTCGTTCATGAACTTTATTGTTTTATTTATTTCATCTGCTTCATTCTCTGTTAGTTCAGTTTCATTGTTTTCGGTTTCCACGTTTGTAGAGTTCGGTCTTCGTAGGTCCTCCGGCTTTGGTGTTTTTACTCGTGGGGATTCAACTTTGTCGCTGTATTTCTGTTAGTTCCAGTTTGGAAAGCCAGCCTTTCTTGAGTATCAGTCTTGCTTGGTCCGCTATTCTTTGTTCTGACGTATGGTAGTCACTGGGCAAGTCCCATAGTTCTTTCATTCGTTTCCGATAACCTCCATATCTATGTTTAGGATGACTTCTATAATAGCATTTCATTACGACTTTATTCTCTTTTGTTGTCCATTTCTTTCTTCGTTCTTTTTTTTTTCTATTTTGATGAGTATCATGGCTGTGCTGTGTTTGTTCGGTATCATTTTGTTCCCTGAAATTAGAGGTCATACTTACCTGTTCAGAGTCCATGTTATTTGAGTTTCTGAAATTAGAAAGTTGGCCAACATTCGTAGGATGACGCCGGGGCCCCATGCTGGCTACCGAATGAGCACCTGCCAATCATGACACCCAGATCTTTTTTCTAGATCCCACGGTTTGGATTATTTGTAATTGATATTTTTCATATTTTGGTATGTGTGGCAACACTGGGCCTAGAATTCTTTTACTTGTGGTTCTGACGCAGGGATAGTGTATAGCTCTCATGTATACTAGAGGTATCGTGCACTATCACACATACATAAAGGACACAAACAGACACAAACGATACATAGAAAAAAAGAGAAAAAACAACTAAGTATTTTAGTTAGTAAAAGTCGGTAGTTATGCTCTGTGAGAAGGCGTTTGAAGAAGTCCACCTTACACAATACTGCTTAGTCGCTAGAACTAGCGGGAATAAGTGAGGTTAGTCTTTATTTCCCCCGCCGCAGTGGTAGTTAGTTCTTCCATCCCCCGTTTTAAGACACATTACAGAATTCTGTGCATATATCGCAACAAAAGCATTGCTACCTGAAATAAATTTGGAGTACAATTTAATCTTTAAAAACTTCAACTCACATTTCGATGGCTTCGTTTTGTTGGGGTTTTTTTTCGACGCGCACATAGCAAGCTATCCTCTACCACGTTCTTGTAATAAATGGCAAGTCGTAGACGGTCAGTAAGAGTGTAGGAAGGGGTGGGGGGAGGTCACAGTCCTTACTTTTAGCACACACGCACACACACACACACACACATATATATATATATATATATATATATATATATATATATATATATATATATATATATATATGTCAAATTCTGCTTGCCTTGGTCAGAAAAAGTGAATTCCTCTTTTTTTTTTTCTATAAAATAAACAATCAGTCGCTCGTCTGGTCACTTTGCATTCTTTTTTTTAGAAGATTTTCATTATCTAGCACAATTTAATTAGTTTGAGCTTATATTGTATATTTTAAAGTGGAAAGATTATTATTATTATTATCATTATTATTATTATTATTATTATTATTATTATTATTATTATTATTATATTTATTTATTTTGCGAATTTACTCGAATTTAGAGGATTGATTTTATAACAATACATACGCAATTTGCATGAATTAAAATATCATGTTTAAGTGTATTGTACAACCGGGAAACGCCGGGCGTCCACCTAGATATATAGTAAATATATATATATATATATATATATATATATATATATATATATATATATATATATATATATATATATATGGCCATGCATCGCATAATAAATAGTGTTTTGACTAGGTACACGCCAAAAATACTCTTTGCAACTTTCTTTGCTTTCTCTTTCCTTTTTCTTTTTCTGTTCAAGGGAAATTACTTTGTCAGTTTTTATTGTGTATTTGTTCCTTAACTAATTCAGAAAGCAAATTAAATACTGAATTAAACTTTTATCTCGTTCGACTCAATAGTAGTTTAAAGAGACTTTTTTTGCAGATTTCCATCTCTTTCGTCTCTTTAGAATAGAAATCGGTAGATTATTTTCGAAATAAATAATGTTCTTATCCTCATTCGATTTAAACGATTTTGTTTTAATTAAATATCAGCATTAAAGTTGGCCAGATTTCATCCATTTAATTTCGCACGCACAGTACCAAAACAGTTCTTTCTAACATGAGGTATAACATATATATCAAGACATGAGTTTCGCAGTTTGTCTTTTGATATATTTAAATTTAACTTGTTTGTAAAATCATTCTTTTTTGAAATTTAAAAAATCGCACGTAATTTTAATAGGTGACACAACAGATAACATTTTCTAATATAATATATATATGTGTGTGTGTGTGTGTGTGTGTGTGTGTGTGTTACACTACCTTATAAGTATATATTATTTTTAGAATCCTACGTGTATATACATACATATATATATATATATATATATATATATATATATATATATATATATAAAGTTAGGTGCGTTTATATGTTGATATATTTGTACCTACAATATTAACTCAAACTAATTAACTGATCATTAAGAACATTGAAACACTGTTGATAGACGCAGGGGTGATAAATGCCGGCTGTATTAAGTTTTATTTAATTTTATACAAATAAAATATAGAGATGGACAAAACCTTTTTGTGAACATTCCGATGTCTCTAATTTTTTGTCAAATTTTAATAAAGTATCCATTTACAAATATTCCTAAAATTTTATGTTTATTTTGCATTTCAAAAGTTTATGAAACATTATCTAGGCACACATTTCGAATATTTCAAATGTGCATTTAATTCGATTTATAGACATAAAATACGATTTCCTAAATTCGATTTTTTTCTTAATATCTCTTGGAGTTGAAACCTAACTTTTGAAAGATTTTCTAAAATCAAAATCATGTCGTTAATGAAAATTCAAAACCGAGATTTTCTTTTTATAAGGAAATATAAAATGATGCCACATTTTTTTCGTTCAGGGAGTTAAATTTTACCGATTCTTCTAGTTTATTGTTTATCATTATAAAGATTGTTTATTGTCTATCATTATAAAGATTGTTTATTGTTTATCATTATAAAGATTGTTTATTGTTTATCATTATAAAGATTGTTTATTGTCTATCATTATAAAGATTGTTTATTGTCTATCATTATAAAGATTGTTTATTGTTTATCATTATAAAGATTGTTTATTGTTTATCATTATAAAGATTGTTTATTGTCTATCGTTATAAAGATTGTTTATTGTCTATCATTATAAAGATTGTTTATTGTCTATCATTATAAAGATTGTTTATTGTTTATCATTATAAAGATTGTTTATTGTCTATCATTATAAAGATTGTTTATTGTTTATCATTATAAAGATTGTTTATTGTCTATCGTTATAAAGATTGTTTATTGTCTATCATTATAAAGATTGTTTATTGTCTATCATTATAAAGATTGTTTATTGTTTATCATTATAAAGATTGTTTATTGTCTATCATTATAAAGATTGTTTATTGTTTATCATTATAAAGATTGTTTATTGTCTATCATTATAAAGATTGTTTATTGTTTATCATTATAAAGATTGTTTATTGTCTATCATTATAAAGATTGTTTATTGTTTATCATTATAAAGATTGTTTATTGTCTATCATTATAAAGATTGTTTATTGTTTATCATTATAAAGATTGTTTATTGTTTATCATTATAAAGATTGTTTATTGTCTATCGTTATAAAGATTGTTTATTGTTTATCATTATAAAGATTGTTTATTGTCTATCATTATAAAGATTGTTTATTGTTTATCATTATAAAGATTGTTTATTGTTTATCATTATAAAGATTGTTTATTGTCTATCATTATAAAGATTGTTTATTGTCTATCATTATAAAGATTGTTTATTGTTTATCATTATAAAGATTGTTTATTGTTTATCATTATAAAGATTGTTTATTGTCTATCATTATAAAGATTGTTTATTGTCTATCATTATAAAGATTGTTTATTGTCTATCATTATAAAGATTGTTTATTGTCTATCATTATAAAGATTGTTTATTGTTTATCATTATAAAGATTGTTTATTGTTTATCATTATAAAGATTGTTTATTGTCTATCATTATAAAGATTGTTTATTGTTTATCATTATAAAGATTGTTTATTGTCTATCATTATAAAGATTGTTTATTGTCTATCATTATAAAGATTGTTTATTGTTTATCATTATAAAGATTGTTTATTGTCTATCGTTATAAAGATTGTTTATTGTCTATCATTATAAAGATTGTTTATTGTCTATCATTATAAAGATTGGGTATTGTTTATCATTATAAAGATTGTTTATTGTCTATCATTATAAAGATTGTTTATTGTTTATCATTATAAAGATTGTTTATTGTCTATCATTATAAAGATTGTTTATTGTTTATCATTATAAAGATTGTTTATTGTCTATCATTATAAAGATTGTTTATTGTTTATCATTATAAAGATTGTTTATTGTCTATCATTATAAAGATTGTTTATTGTTTATCATTATAAAGATTGTTTATTGTTTATCATTATAAAGATTGTTTATTGTTTATCATTATAAAGATTGTTTATTTATTAGTATTTTTATATTTTCATGTACACGATTTATTCCTAAAATAAACTACCGACCATAACGTATTTTTGAACGCAGCTGATGAGAAAAATGAGTCTAAATGTGAACTATATTTAGTTTAAATTGGTATCACTATATTTCTTCATATTAATCTTTCTGGGGAATTTATTTTACCCGTCGAGAAACGGGTAATCTTTTAGTGTATATATATATATATATACATATATATATATATATATATATATATATATATATATATATATATACACTAAACGGGTAATCTTTTAGTATATATATATATATATATATATATATATATATATATATGTATATATATACAGTACGCATATATATATAGTACGCATATATATATATATATATATACAGTACGCATATATATATACAGTATGCATATACACACACACATATATATATATATATATACAGTACGTATATATGTATATATATACACAGTACGCATATATGTATATATGTACAGTATGCATATGTGTTTATATATATATATATATATATATATATATACTGTACGATTATGTATATATATGCATATATATAATTATACATTACGCATATGTATATCTACATACAGTACGCATATATATATATATATATATATATATATATATATATATATATATATAATGTTTTGTGTACGGGTGTGCAATTTGATAATATTGTATTTATTAGTCTAACCTCACTGAATCGATCGTTGTAGCTACCGCTCGAAGTTGTTTGATGTCTGCAGTTCCAAAGAAGTCCATTGAATAATCCACTTAATTGGTCGAGACTTTTAAGTTGTCGACGCTAATAAGTGATGCATTAAATCTTGCCGTTTGATTCTGAAACCAACCATTTGCCGATATAGTTGGGTGGCCAAGCAGGATGTGCTATCACCTTTGACATGGTCGTTGACCTCCAGGTCAGTCATCAGATTTCATAATTATTAACTATTAACGTTGAATTGCGTTTGGTAAGAAAAACAGTAAAACCAACAATAAGAACAAAAACAAAAATAACAAAATACATGATAATTGCGATGTCTTGTCAGACGAGTACCACTCCCTCAGTGACTGAAAGTCCATGTGCCCGAAGATCATTTTTTCGTCCTGCCAATGACTTGCACACCCTCAAGCAGATATGACACTGAAGACGGCCATTGGTATGCATGCATATATACACACGCACATATACACATACATATATATATATAAGTATATATACATACACACATATATACCTATATACATACACAATACATACATACACGTACATACATAGATATACACTTATAAACATATATACATATACATACATACACATATATACACATACATATAGGTACACATATATACATATATACATACACTCATATACATACATATACATAGATATATATGCATATATGCACATACTTATACGTACATATATATCCACAAACATAGACATATACATATACATACATATGCATATATATACACATACAAATATACATACACATATATAAATACATATATATGCACATGCATATGCATACACATATACATACACATATACATAAATATACATACACATATACACATATACATATGCATATATATGCACATATATATGCACACATACATACATACACGCATACATACATATACACATATGTAGGTGGCATATCCGTCTGATATATGTTTCCAACCTCGGGACTTTTTGTTAGACAAATGTCTGAGTGAGTATTTGTATAAAGATGTTATTGCAGAGTTTTAGCTTTTTACGGCAGCTAAGCCTCTTTCTCTCTCCGTTCAAAACGTTGAAATCCAGCAACAAGCAAAAGCAAGATAGCCAGCAACATGTCAAACTGCAGACCAGCTTAATGCAGGTATTGGTCTCCCGCTTTATGGTTTTTTAAATCAGATATTTGCTTCTCCAACAAGAGTTGCATTCTTCACTGCTTACAGGAGCCCTCTCCATACTAATGCTATTCGATCCAGGAGCCTAGGAGTTAGATTGCTGGGCACCAGAGAATATTCCACACACTGGTGTGTCATGCATGCCGTAGCTGACAGGGCCTAAGCTTCTCTGGAGGTTTCTGTCAGCGTTACGTCACCCTTAGTCTTTGGTTAAAGAACCTTGACCACAAGGCAGTGGGTGTCCACTTATACAGCGCCGGACACACGCTGTTCATCGGGAGTCCCAACAATAAATAAATAAAAACAAACCCAACACACACGACACGTAAAACAGGTGGTCATGAGTTGCGGTGTCTGTACAAATCCCAAACAGAAGGAGCGTCCAAAACGGCAGAACTCCCCGATTCCTAGACGGGTAGAATTAATTTCTCAGAGTGTGTCCTCTATAGTATCAGATCTGATGGAATGGTTAATTGAATGTATTGACCGTTTCATACACGTGAAAAAATTCTAGCAACAACCTAACAGCTAGTCGTGGTTCTCTCCAGAATGTGTTGCTGCCATAACTTTTTCAATGCTTCCAACGTAATAGATGTCCTGACACTAAATCTGCTTTTAGGACTGCCAGCAACCAATGTAAAAGAGTAATAAAAAAACGCGAGAGGTTTGTATGCTCTCTCTCTGAACAGAAACATGTGCTCTATCCCAACCATCATTAATGGACGTGAGGTAATCTCGTCAGCAAAATCTTTGCTAAGAACTTTGCAGCTAATTCTACCCTATGCTATCAATGCCGCAACCCCCCGTATATCCCTCTGTATCTGAAAACACGCTATGCACCATAGAAATATATGTGCGTAATGTTGCCAAGCTAATAAAAAAACCTTGATTACGGTTTAAACATAGCATAGAAATAAAAACAAACAACAAACAAAGGACAACAAGCCAATAAGTGTAATTGTTCCCCTTATTCCCAAGCAGTTGGTACATTAGTGCAAGGGAGAATATTTGACAACGAGACTTTTAGTTACGTTTATGCATCCCGGCATTGAAATGCTATAGAATGATGAATTGTTTATATATATATATATATATATATATATATATATATATATATCATCCACATATAGTACTGTTTCGTTGTATCATAACTCATCAGTGCGGCTAGACATACACCTTTCCCCATCCGTTGATCGAACCTACAACCGTCGCGTTGATAGCTCTAACCATCGGACCACGAATCAATGCTGTAAATATTTCTCCTCGAGTGTGTATTAAATCCACACCCACCCGATGATGATGATGATGATGATGATGATGATGATGATGATGATGATGATGATGATGATCCGCCGTTATAGTTTTATGTTTATCAACGTTTTTTCTTTATTTTAAGACTTTCTCGGGATGATTAAATTAAAGAAAAGAAAATACAAGTATAATAATATTTGAAAATATGCGTTGTATCTGTTATATTTCAGATCGAAAAAATTCGTTGGTATTCAAAATATATATAGCGTTGTGGAGTGAGTAAAATTTTCATAACATTCTATAGATGTTAGATATTTTAAAAGATATGATGCGATTTATGATTTTTTTTAGAATAAATATGAACGTTATAATTGAAATGTTGACGTGAAATTGAAATGAAATGAGCGTGTTTTGTCATTTATTGACTGATAATATTACCTATAATAATTGATTTATATAATCAGCCACGACACATTTTATTTCAATTACCCATACACATTTAAGGGTACTATATTTGGACAAAACAAATTCTACACTTTGATCATGGTCAAGAAAATGTATTTTATTTTGATTTACACATAGGATACTATAATGACATTAAATGGAATTTTTAAAAAATGCGTTTTGTTTGAAAGCAGTGGTGGGTGACAACGTACGCACAAATCTAAATTACACAGGCATTTCATATGGATTGTATACGTTTATGATCAGTATATGTGGCAAAAGAGAAAGGAGGAAAACGAAACTGAAATGTTAATGCAAAAGAAATGAATTCGATAAAAGCAAAGAATTATTTACAACTAACTCGTCAATACACTAGCAAGATCAAAGATAAAATAAACGCATAAAACTAAAGGGAGGTAAACACGCAAGGATGAAAAAGGATTTCTTAAATCTATCATCTAATATCTTCGGATAATTTACCGATCATACATCATACATCATCGTAAATAATCTTTAGAATTTTTCTTCGATTGATTCGTTTGAAAAATTGTTTAGATCAATGAGTTTAGAAATTCCATTTACTTATGAAAATCGAGATTAACATACCGAAAAAGAAACACACATTCTTACATTCTTACTGCCAGTTTTCGAAAAAGTAGTGTTACATAATGCTGCTTCTATGTTAAATAGCAATTACACCAACTAGTGTTAATTTTGACAAAGGTCGAACTAAGTGCAAATTTGAATGATACGAATTTTAAGAAATGAACAGATTTACACGAATGATGAGATTGTAAAATAAATAGAGATCTAGCTAGAGATATGTTTTTGGTAACTAATTTCTAGAAATCGGTCAACATATGCCAGCAGGTAAAAACGACGTTGAGCTCATAACGATGATGACAATAATGATGATGATGATGATAATGATATGCATCATTATCATCAGCAGCAGCATGTACGCGTTTTTATGCTGTTATTGTGTTCACGTATGCCAAAGATATATATATATATATAGAGAGAGAGAGAGAGAGATAGATAGATAGATAGATAGATAGATAGATAGATAGACAGATAGATAGATAGATACTCTAGTTTAATTTCATTTAAAAGGATCAATTTTCAAATAAAATTCAAAATTTATTGCTTGAATCAAAGAATACAAAGTTTAAATTAATATAAAGTATATGTTATATATTGTATATATCATATACTAGCAGGACCCGTTAAACGTGTCCCCTCGTAAAAGGTAAACTACGGTTGTTAGTGGTGGCCACTGATGTCTCTGAACAATTGCGGACACTGGCCGTCGTGGCCGAAATGAAATAATTTAGCTTTTACTGACGATTAGTGCTGGTTTGAAGCGATAACATGCAGGTACTGGTTGAATTAAAAACAAAGACAATTAAGGGGGTGCGTAAATCAGTATGAATTATTAAAGTTATAAAAATGGTCCATTAGAATACCATAATAGAAAGTAAACAATAGAAATATAGAATAGAAAGTCGCTTGCACGGCAACCGACAAGTCTAATCTGCTTGCCAGTCGGTTTGCCTCAAACTCCACACTGGACCCGGCACACCACTCCCTCCTCGACTTTCCTTTGCGGACAGACGCCACACTAGACGATTTGAAAATTACCCCTTCTCAGGTACATGGTATTATAAAAAAAACCTAGACACCTCAAAAGCATGTGGACCAGATCTCATCCCGGCTGTGCTATTAAAAAATGCTCTGCTGAGGTTGCTCAAGTTCTCTCCAAACTTTACAATAAATGCCTTAACGAATCTTGCTTTCCCGACAGCTGGAAAACAGCTTCTCTGGTACCAGTCTCTTTAAGTTAATATGTTATATATTTTGTAAAACTGTTTAGATATTTAAAAATTATTTATGTACAGAAACAATGAATGTGTCACATTTTTTTTACAGTTTTAGCAGTTTCAAAAAGGTTAACTTGCAAAAGAAAATAGTTTAGAAGTTTTAAAATGTGAATATTTCACATATGTTAAAAAAATTAAATTTAAACGCCATAATAAGTACGAATCCAGTAAATGATATTGCTGAAACATATATTTTTAAATCGGTGACAATCGTAATAGATTGAGCAGGCTTAAATAAAGTATATTTAAATAAATAATATTTAAATAAAATACATAAAAAACATAATTGTATTTGGGAAAAAAAGAAACAAAGCGTAAATATGTTTGAAAAATATATTTTAAAAAATATCTTAATATTTTTCCCAAATAAGCAGTTTTGTATAATATCTTTTAATATTTTTCCCAAATTAAGCAGTTTTGTATGATATCAGAAGTATTGACTCCGTTTTGTGAATTAAAAGTCTAATATAAACAAGTAAAATTATAGAAGAATAAAAGTTCAATCAAATGAGGTATGGTTTTTTAAACATCAAAATTAGCTTAAATTTGCAGGTTTGGATAAAAAATTTACAAGTGCGGACTTTCTTTTTGCCGCCTTTATATTGAAGAACATCTTTGCCGCCTTTATATTGAAGAAAATTCACACTTCTGATATTAAAAAATAATTGTTTGATTATTTGATTTCTGAATTATTGTATTGTATGGCTATATAATTCTACCTACTTTTTTGTCCCCTAATACCAACACACCTATGCAAAAGTCTAATTTACTTCTCCATTCACATTTTTGAATTCTAATCTTTATTAATCATTAAGTTTTTATCTTTACCATATTTTTTCAAAATTACATTTACTGTATTATATTATAAGCTAGAATATTAAATAATTCACCTTTGACCTACTGAATTATCTCATTTATTTATAACTAACTGGTATTTCAATTTTAAATCACTATTTTTCATCACTCACAAATAATAAAATCATTAAAACTTAATTGCAATGCATTTCTCTAACTCGATCGGACATAAAATACAATTGTACTAATAAATAAATAAATTCATTACTTTAGCCGGTCTCAGTTTCTTTAAGTCTGGCACATTCCTTGTTTACGTAATTAATCCAATGTGACTTATACCTTTTCTCTCCCTTCTGTGTGCGCTTATAATATTAACTTGCCGCTTCTTCTTTTTCTATCTTACTTCCCAATTCACTTCCCCTCCTTTTTCCTCTCTTTTTTCCTCCCCTCATCCGTCTCTTTGCTAGTGTATTTTTTTATTCATATGTTTTGTTTTTGTTTTGTTCTTTTTGTAGTATTTTATATTTTTTTCTTAAGGAGAGCGGGATTAAAGTCACTGGAATACTGAGATTGATACTACACCCATAAATTCATGCTTAAGTAATGGTTGCCTAATCCTTAACTGTGTTAATGTTTTTTATGTATTAATTTCGAAAAACTGTTGAAACAGTTTATGATTTAAACGTTACTTTATTTCAAGTATATTTTTAACAGTTGGGTGAGGGATATGAAATTAGCTCCGGAAATGGCTGAAACCGTTTACGCATTAAACATTACTTTGTTTCATGTATATTTTTAACAGCGGGATGGAGGACATGAAGTCAGTTCTGGAAAGAGCTGAAACCGTTTACGATTTAAACATTACTTTATTTCATGTATATCTTTAACAGTGAGGTGGGGGAATATGAATTCAGTCTCGGAAATGGCTGAAACCGTTGACGCATTAAATATTACTTTATTTCATGTATATTTTAAACAGTGGGTTTGTGATGTAAATTCAGTCCCGGAAATGGCTGAAACGGTTTATGATTTAAACATTACTTTATTTAATGCATATTTTAACAGTGGGGTGGGGGATAAGAATCCATCCCGGAAATGGCTGAAACAATTTACGATTTAAACATTTCCTTATTTAACGTATATTTTTAAAATTGGGTGGAGGATATGAAGTCAGTCCAAGAAATCGCTGAAACAGATTACGAGTTGGACATTACATTATTTCATGTATATTTTAAACAGTGCGTTTTTGGATATAAAGTCAGTCCAGGAAATGGCTGAAAACGTTTACGATTTAAACATTACTTTATTTCATGTATATTTTGAACAGTGGGGTGGCGGACATGAAGTCAGTCTCGGGATTGGATGATATAAGTGTAAATATATACTAGCAGAATACCCAGCGTCGCCAAAGATTGAATGAGATAGGTGAAATACATATGGTAACAGAATATCCAGCATCGCCTGGGATCGCATGAGATAGGTGGAAAATATATACTAGCAGAATATGCGGCGTAACTCGGGATTGAATTAGATAGGTGGAACATATATACTATGAGTATACCCGGAATTAATTTATGTCTTTGTAATGAACTAATCATCCCAGGTAGTATATCAAAGTTATTATGTTAGTAAACGGGGCGATTACGTGCATTAAAATTATTTTAAAAAATTGTCAAAATTAGCAACATATCCAAGAATCATGAAAAATAATGAAATGCGAGTTAATTGATGTGTTTGTAATAAAATATTCAGCCGAGACAATATATCAAAGTAATATATCTTAAGTAATATATCTTATTAAGTAATATATCTTACAATATATCTTAGTAAGAGGGGGCGACACTGTGGTTAAAAATTATGAAAAGTGATTGTCGAAATTTGTAACATATCCAAGAATTATGAAAAATAATAAAATGTGAGTTAATTGATTGGTGTGTGTGTGTAATGAAATAATCAGCCCAGGCAATATATCAAAGTTATTATTTTAGTAAGATTGGGGGGAGAGTGTGGGTAAAAATTATGAAAAATGATTGTCGAAATTAGTAATATTACCATGAATTATGAAAAATGATTGTCGAAATTAGTAACAAACCAAGAATTATGAAAAATTGTCTTGGCTGATTAGTTAAATATTTAGAGATTTATAAAGAATCGGATTCGGTAATTGTATCAGAATCGGGAATTTAGTTTGGAATCGATAATTGTATCGGAATCTGAGAAAAGTATTGGAATCGTCCCATATATATATATATATATATATATATATATATATATATTCTGTATACGAGTTTCTTCTGTAAGCAATAAATTCAATGGTGAGCAGCAATCATCAATACTGCGTATTTCTCGACTGTATCATTATGTAATGCAATTTTTACAAGATTATCGCGATTCTTGTTTGATAAAAAAGCGACTGCGAATCGGAAGTCAAATTGACTGCGCCCTCTGGCGGCACAAATATTGCATGCCATATTTTTACACAACAAGGAATCAGAAAGACAATTACTCTTTTTATCATTCTTTTATTGTTAGAGTTAAGGATCTATTTGTTGGTTATCAGATATCAGGTGTGTTCAAGTTATTTTAACGCCGAATGGTAATACATATTGGAAGCGATTTATAGAACATGACACTGTATAACCCACAGTTTAAATGTCTCTATCTATCGTGCAACAAAATTGTTTCGTAAACGTATATACAGTTAACTAAAAATATACTCATTTTAAATGGAAATATTGTTTATTATTTTAATCATTAAACGTAAACTATGCAAGGAAAATAAGATATCAAAATGAAAAAAAGGAAAATAAAATGCTAAATAAATATATCCCAGCGAGAGTTCTAGGAAACCTTGAACGTTATGGAAAAACAAAGGTGTTATTTCATCAGAAGAAATTAGGTACATGTGTTAATTTCAGCTCGTGCCATGTGTGTATACGCGTGTTGAGAATGTCACGAACATGTGTGTATTAGCGCGCATGTTTTGTTAGGGAAAAATGTATGTGTTTTCATGTAATTGGAGCTATATGCGTTTACTTGTGCATAAATAGCGTGTCTGTGTTGTTAGTAATTGTGTATATTTGTCTGTGAACGTGTGTATATGTGTGTTGTAGATTCGACAAGTGGTGTGGTGTGTTTACTTGACCATGAGTTGCAAATTAAAGTCTATCGTCATGCCTGGGCTTTTTGTCGATGAGCCGTTCCCCCTAAAAAGTCCTGCCAGAATGTACATTCGCATGCATGTTTCGTTAAATATATATATTTAAATATGTATGAATAAAAAATCAATACGAAAAATATATAAATGTTTATATATTTTCTGTCTTTATTTCCTGTGTGTTGACGTGTAGGAATACAAAAAGTCTTTTGAAAAAAAAAAACAAGAATGTTTCCTTCAAACGTACATCATTTTCGACCGATCCTTCGATCTTCCTCAGTGAATCTCAAAATATACATCGGAAGATGGAGATTCCAAAGAGAAATAGGCAAAGTGTTGGGTAGATTACTGTAGTTTGATATGCATTGATTTGCATATCAATGGGGCTTCACCCACAAAAAAAGAACCTTATAAAAAAAACCAAAGTCGAGAAAGCAGGGGTCGAGTTCTTGAACAGGTCGGAATTTACTATGTCGGTCGAACGCTGACAATAAACCTATTTTTAATTAAACGCTATTCCGGCATGAAATATAAAACCGATACGACCGTGATGAAAGTGGGATTTATGAAAATTGAAAGCGTCAAAAAATGGAAATATTTACCGATTCGTGTCGAATTTTGAAAATTGAAAGCGTCAAGAGATGGAAATATGAAATGATTAGCGTCGAACTTTTAAAATTGAAATCGTCGAGAAATTGAAGTATTAAATGATGATTCGCGTTGAAGTATGAATATTGAAAGTGCCGAAAAATGGAAATATTGATATTTTTTCGTGTTTGAGAAGCTAGTAGCGCCTAGCGTTGGTGGAGAGACTCGTAGTGTCTAGCGTTGGTTGAGAGACTCGTAGTGTCTAGTGTTTGTTGAGAGACTCGTAGTGTCTAGCGTTGGTTGAGAGACTCGTAGTGTCTAGTGTTTGTTGAGAGACTCGTAGTGTCTAGCGTTGGTTGAGAGACTCGTAGTGTCTGGTGTTTGTTGAGAGACTCGTAGTGTCTAGCGTTGGTTGAGAGACTCGTAGTGTCTAGTGTTTGTTGAGAGACTCGTAGTGTCTAGCGTTGGTTGAGAGACTCGTAGTGTCTAGCGTTGGTTGAGAGACTCGTAGTGTCTGGTGTTTGTTGAGAGACTCGTAGTGTCTAGCGTTGGTTGAGAGATTCGTAGTGTCTAGTGTTTGTTGAGAGACTCGTAGTGTCTAGCGTTGGTTGAGAGATTCGTAGTGTCTAGTGTTTGTTGAGAGACTCGTAGTGTCTAGCGTTGGTTGAGAGACTCGTAGTATCTAGTGTTGGTTGAGAGACTCGTAGTGTCTAGCGTTGGTTGAGAGACTCGTAGTGTCTAGTGTTTGTTGAGAGACTCGTAGTGTCTAGCGTTGGTTGAGAGACTCGTAGTGTCTGGTGTTTGTTGAGAGACTCGTAGTGTCTAGCGTTGGTTGAGAGACTCGTAGTGTCTAGTGTTTGTTGAGAGACTCGTAGTGTCTAGCGTTGGTTGAGAGACTCGTAGTGTCTAGCGTTGGTTGAGAGACTCGTAGTGTCTGGTGTTTGTTGAGAGACTCGTAGTGTCTAGCGTTGGTTGAGAGATTCGTAGTGTCTAGTGTTTGTTGAGAGACTCGTAGTGTCTAGCGTTGGTTGAGAGATTCGTAGTGTCTAGTGTTTGTTGAGAGACTCGTAGTGTCTAGCGTTGGTTGAGAGACTCGTAGTGTCTAGCGTTGGTTGAGAGACTCGTAGTGTCTGGTGTTTGTTGAGAGACTCGTAGTGTCTAGCGTTGGTTGAGAGACTCGTAGTGTCTAGTGTTTGTTGAGAGACTCGTAGTGTCTAGCGTTGGTTAAGAGACTCGTAGTGTCTCGCGGTGGTTAAGAGATTCGTAGTGTCTAGCCGTGGTTGAGAGACTCGTAGTGTCTAGCGTTGGTTGAGAGACTCGTAGTTTTTAGCGGTGGTTGAAGTTGATGTTAGTGTCGATCTGGGCACGGGATTATGAGATGATCTTTAAAGATCATAAGAGGATATAGTTTGATGTGCATTGATTTGCGTAGCAATGAAGCTTCACCCCCAAAAAGAAATTGAAGTCGAGTGACCAGGGAGTCGAGTTCTGGGAACCGAACTGAACAGGTTGGAATTTATAATGTCGTTCAAACACTGAACTTTTTTAATTGCAGTTACAGAAGATAATCTAATGTTAGATACAAAACAGTAAGAGTTCAGATCTTAGTCGAATTTTTGCTTCTTTTACGTTGCGTAAGATATTATTGGGGACGTTCTTTTGAAGATAATTTGTTTGAAGTTGTTTGATTGACAACAGTATCATTAACATTTCTATGCAGGTTTATTTTCTTGCTAAATGTTCGAATTGTGAATACTGAAATCTTTTTTAAGTTTGTGTACATTTATTTAAGAAAAAATTGGGGGTGGGGGCATTTTCAAATAATATTTTATATTTGCTACTTTGTAATATTTATTAGCGTATATTTTGCATTTTACTATTTCATCAATGGTCCTTCATTGCAGTACTAGTATATCGAGTACTAGTATATGGATTAGGATTGTGTAGCCGATACGAATACGTACTGAAACGCTATACTTCTCAACAAACGAGATTACGCATAGGATTTTTCTTGCTTGTTTCATTTCCATTTGATATTGTCATTTCTGAACAAGCTATGAAGGAAACAAAACACAAACGTGTCCGCGTGCCAATATTCCCTATTACTATAAACAACCTTTTCTAAGGGAATTTACTATAATAAGATTATAAACTGCAATCAAAGACTAACACATTAAAAGCGTGTTGATTTTGTGCAGTAAAATGGAACCCTTAGTGGTCTACGTGAAAGTTTGTCATTCTAATTTCTCGACCGAACATTCACAAAGAACATGAATACGAATATATGAACAGAGGACATTGCGAAGACAACTGCTAGAAATTATTTATATCGTCATATCACAAAAGGGATGATGTGACAGAAGAGTAAGAAAGTGGGATTGAACACCGAACGCTCTCGAAGATCACTTGAGCCTGCAAAAATACCTAAGCAACCCCGTCGACATTCCACGATGAGGTTACCTCAGGCGATTAGGAATGAACGGAAGGAAGAAGTCTGTGAGAACTATACAGGCTCAGAAACATATCCCAGTCAACAAATTATCTCAACAATAACCTAGACTCTGATGACTTTGGTACCGATTGAAAACTTTTGACTGCTGCAAGAAAAGTGGGCTCCCTCTATTGTATTAAAAAACTTCTCACACCGTGTGAGTATCCTATATCGCTACGAAAATCAACATTGCATGGAGTGATGGTGCATAAGCTACTGGTATCTCCTTCTGAAATGGTCCAAAAAGTCTCTAATCTCATAGGTCCAACATTATCCACTAAACCCCAATTCTTGTCTCGTCGTCGCAATATTGTATCCCTCTGCTTATTATACAAGTACTTTCACTGACTGTGTTCCGCGGGATTTGCTGGACTGATGAATCTCCAACGTAAATACACTCGATCAATCCGCTAATCAGCAAAATCCGATTCTTTCACGGAAAAGTTTCCCCCACATCTAAATGCATTTCTACTCAATAGGCTTTTTCCCATGTCCTGATCGCTTTTGAATTTCCAGGACTGTACTAATACGCAGAAATAAAAATGTGATGTGAACAAATATCTCATCGTACACCTTTCCACTTAAAATGCTCCTGAGTGTGACAGTCAATTCACAATATTCTCTTACGTTCCAGTGACAATGTACTCTAGTTTGAAGCTAAATTTAAAAAATAAATTAATCATGTTTCACCAAAATAAAAAATACAATAAATATTTCATATTTCACAACAATGAACAATGAAAAAGATATTTTATGTAAAATAACCATGAATAATGAAATAGGTATTTGATATTTCACAATAATGACCAATAAAATACATATTTCATATTTCACAATATTGAACAATGAAATAGATATTTCATATTTCACCAAAATGAACAATAACATACATATTTCATATTTCACAACAATGAATAATGAAATACATATTTCACATTTAACAAAAATGAATATATACATATTTCATATTTCACATCAATTAACAATGAAATACATATTTCATATTTCAAAACAATGAAATACATATTATATTTCAAAACAATGATATAGATATTTCAAATTTCACAACAATGAAGACTGAAATAAATATTTAATATTTCACAACAATGAACAATAAAATAAACATTCAATATTTCACAATAATGATATACATATTTCACAAAAATGGAAAATGAAATACATATTTCATATTTCAAAACAATGAAATACATATTTCATATTTCAAAACAATAAAATAGATATTTCACATTTCAAAACAATGAACAATGAAATACATATTTCATATTTTATAAAAATGAACAATTAAATACATATTTCATATTTTACAACAATGAAATGCATATTTCATATTTCACAAAAATGAACAATGAAATACATATTTCATATTTCAAAACAATGAAATAGTTATTTCAAATTTCACAAAAATGAACAATGAAATAAATACATATTTCATATTTCAAAACAATAAAATGCATATTTCATTTTTAACAACAATGAAATACATATTTAAATTTTCAGAACAATGAAATACATATTTCATATTTCATAAAAAGGAATGTGAAATGCATATTTCATATTTCACAACATATAAATACATATTTCATATTTCACAAAAATGAACATATTTCATAGTTCAAAAAATTTAATAGACATTTAAAGTTTCACAAAAGTGAACAATAGAATAAATACATATTTCATATTTCAAAACAATGAAATACATATTTCAAATTTCACAACAATAAATAATGAAATAGATATTTCAAATTTCACAAAAATGAACAATGAAATACATATTTCATATTTTAGAACATTGGAAATGTAAATGCATGTTTCATATTTCACAACAATGAAACATGTAATAGACATTTCATATTTTAAAACATTGAAAAAGAGATTTGATATTTCAAAAATAATGAAATAGATCTTTCATATTTCACAACAATGAACAATCAGACAGATAATTCATATTTCAGAATAATTAAAGAGATATTTAATATTTCAAAACACTCATAATAGCATAAACATTTCAAAACAATGAAATAGATATTTAATATTTCAAAGCAATGAAATAGATATTTCAAATTTTATAAGAGTGAACAATGACGTACATATTTCATATTAGAAAACAATGAACAATGATTGAAATATATATTTCATATTTCACAACAATGAACAATAAAATACATATTTTATATTTCAAAACAATTAAATACATATTTCAAATTTCACAACAATTAACAATGAAATACGTATTTCATATTTCAAAATAATGAACAATGAAATACATATTTTATATTTCAAAACAACGAAATACATATGTAATATTTCAAAACAATGAAGTATATATTTAAATTATTACATCAATGGACAATGAAATACATATTTCATATTTCCAAGCAATGAACAATGTAATATATATTTTATATTTTACAAAAATGAACAATGAAATACATATTTCATATTTCACAACAATGAAATACATAGTTCATATTTCACAAAAAATGAACATTTAAATACGTAATTTATATTTCAAAGCAATGAAATACATATTTAGGTGTTCAAAATTATGTCAAATATCACAACAATGAACAATGTAATACATATTTAATATTTCAAAACAATGACAATAGATGAAATACATATTTCATATTTCAAAACAATAATATACATATTTTATATTTCCAAACAATGAATCATAAAATACATATTTAATATTTAAAATCAATGAAATACATATTTTATATCTCAAAATAATGATATAGATATTTCCAATTTCCCAACAATGAACAATTAAATACATATTTAATGTTTTAAAACAATGAACAATGAAATACATATTTTATATTTCAAATTTCAAAACAATGATATAGACATTTCAAATTTCTTAACAATGAACAATGAAATACATATTTCATATTTCAAAACAATGAAATAGATATTTCACATTTCTTAACAATGAACAATGAAATACGTATTTCATATTTCAAAGCAATGAACAAAAAATACATGTTTTATATGAACAATGAAATACATATTTTATATGAACAATGATATACATATTTCATATTTCAAAACAATGAAATAGATATTTCACATTTCTTAACAATGAACAATGAAATACATATTTCATATTTCAAAGCAATGAACAAAAAATACATATTTTATATGAACAATGATATACATATTTCATATTTTAGAAAACAATGAAATGCATATATTATCTTTCAAAGCAAAGAAATAGATATTTCAAATTTTACCACAAGGAAACAGTATAATACATATTTGATATTTCACAAAAATGAACAATGAAATACATATTCCATATTTTACAAAAATAAACAATGAAATGTGTATTTAATATTTCACAACAATGAAATACATATTTCATATTTCATAAAAATGAACAATTAAATACATATTCCGTATTTTACAACAATGAAATGCATATTTCATATTTCACAAAAATGAACAATGAAATACATATTTCATATTTCGGAACAATGAAATAGATATTACAAATTTCACAAAAATGAACAATGAAATAAATACATATTTCATATTTGAAAACAATGAAATACATATTTCATATTTCACAAAAGTGAACAATTACATAGATATTTCATATTTCAAAGCAATGAAATAGATATTTCAAATTTCACAAAAATGAACAATGAAATTAATATTACATATTTCACAACAGTGAACAATGAAATGGAAATTGCATATTTCACAACAATAAAAAATTAAATAAGTAATTCATATTTCACTACAATAAGCTATGAAATAGACATTTTATATTTCAAAATAATGAGCAATGACATACATATTTTATATTTCACAACATGAGAACAATGAAATAAATATTTCATATTTCACTTCAATGAACAATGAAATAGATATTTAATATTTCAAAGCAATGAACAATAAAATGCATATTTCATATTTAAAACAATGAAATAGATATTTCAAATTTCACAACAATGAACAATGAAGTACATATTTGATATTTCACAACAATGAACAATGAAATACGTATTTCATATTTCACAACAATTAAAAATAGAATACATATTTCAGGTTTCAAAACAATGAAATAGATATTTCATATTTCACAACAATGGACACTGAAATACATATTTCATATTTCACAACAATGAACAATTAAATACATATTTCATATTTCACCACAATGAACAATAAAATACATATTTCATATTTCACAACAATGAAAAATGAAATAGATATTTCATATTTCAAAACAATGAACCATGAATCACAACCTGGATTTTTCACTTAAATTACATTTAATTACATTATGCATTTTCCCAGTATGATCTAATTTTCCTTAAAAGACTATCGTGCCATACCCTGTCAAAAGCTTTTGATATATCGAGGGCTACCTCTCTACCCTCCCCCGTTTTGACCAGTGAACGGTATATACGTTCAGAGATTAGAGTTAGGATATCTGCTGTGAAACCGGCTTGCCTAAATCTATATTGATTGTCGGTCAGGGGTTTAACAGCTATAAGGTGATGGAGTATGGCTTAATTAATTAAGGACTTAAATAGTTTGGCGAAAAGCGGAGAATGCTAATGGGGCGATGATTTAATGGGGCAGTTCTTTTGCCAGAATTCTTGAAAACTGGTACCACTGAAGGGGTTTTTCAGCAGTCAGCAAAGATTAATTCGTTGAGGCATTTGTTGTAAAGTTTGGAGAGAACTGGAGGAACCTCAGCGGAGAATTTTCTAATAGCACTGATGGAATGAGATCGGGTCCACATGCTTTTGAGCTGTCTAAGTTTTTTATCGATTTCATTGTTTATTGTTGTGAATTATGAAATTTCTTTTTCATTATTCATTGTTCTAAAATATGAATTATCTATCTCATTGTTTCATTGTTGTGAAATATGAAATCTCTTTTTCCATGTTTTCAAATAGGAAATATCTATTTCATTGTTCATTGTTGTGAAATATGAAATATGTATTTAATTGTTTTGAAACCTGAAATATGTATTCTATTTTAATAGTTGTGAAATATGAAATATGCATTGTTCATTGTTGTGAAATATGAAATATGTATTCTATTTTAATAGTTGTGAAATATGAAATATGTATTTCATTGTTCATTGTTGTGAAATATCAAATGTGTACTTCATTGTTCATTGTTGTGAAATTTTTAATATCTATTTCATTGTTTTAAATATGATATATGCATTTTATTGTTCATTGTTTTGAAATATGAAATATCTATTTCATTTTTCATTGTTGTGAAATATGAAATATATAGTTCATTGTTTTGAAATACATGTTTCATATTTTACAACAATTAACAATGAATCCAATCACAAGTAACCCCTGCATTGCTATGCTGTGCAACGTATTTCTGTTAAAACCTCGATTTTCCCCTCTTTCTTCGTCCTCCAACTCTTCAAACCTTTCTTTCCGCCTGGCCAACTCCTCATTTACATAAATAAGTCTCCTTTATATATAGATCCCTTGAAGATTAGGTTGGCATTTTCTGTCAAATGTACGGCATAAGAACATAAAAATTGCTGAAAAACTTACTCTTCTCTGACGGAACCGGGTCCATAGTACCCCCAAAATGAATATTTTTAGATATTATACATCCGGGCAACGCCAATAAAGATCATCCAAACATTTTCGGTGTTTGTTTTGTCTTTTTTATTTTTAGCTGGACATACAAACAAATACATAAAAACTGTCGTTTATGCACTAGATTAATGAATTATGAATTGTTATATATCCATAACTGGGGAATATTGGTTAATTCATTTTCCAAATGTATGAGTGTATGAATGACGCTACACTCAGTAAGATCTAATTCAACACACCTGAATTGATACTGAGGATCTTTTCTATGATCGTAATCTTAATCTTACAATGCCTTTTGTAAGGTGTGAGCATGTCTGTAAAAATATCGCGCCAAAAATCTACAGTGAATTATGCAATTAAAAATGTTGCAGTGGCCGTGTAGTGTCTCGTACCGATTGACTACCAATGGGTTCACGTGTACTTCCTTCATTTTGTTAATTAACGACTATTGTTGGGGAAATATTTCAAGTTTTATTTTATTTCGTTAATCATTTTCTACTATTTTGTTTTATTCAATTTCATTCTTAATTAGCTTTCGCAGTCGAATCATTTGCAAAGCTATGAGTTTGTGAAACGTTGAAAAATTCAGAAAAGTGAATTTGAATTTATTAAATACTAGCCTGGATTCCCGGCGTTTCCCGGGTGTTTGGAGGTGTGTGTTGAGAAAAAATGGTAGTACGCAGGCAGGCTCGAACCCGTACTGCAACGAAGGAAAAGAACGTGAAAAAAAACGTGAAGTCTTTGCTGTTGCACTCATCGTCAAACCGGAAGTGACGAATGTTTAAATTAAGTCTAGTAAATCGAAAAGAGGGGATTGGCTTCGAAAGTATCGGCGAAAAAAAAAAGCGACCCCTCCCTGTAGAAAAGTGCCCGGTTAAGGGTGAAGAAATTAATATTTTAAGCCAATTTTTGGATAGTTGTCGTCCGAGATGTCGAGCTTTAAAACGATACCGATCTCCTGAAAAGCTGTCGCATTTGTCGAAAGTTTTACGCAGACATACAAACATACATATATACATACATTAAAACAGACGGGTGAGATATATTATAGATTAAATCAATCTATCGTCGCTGGCCAACGTCTGTTCGATGAAGATACAAACGAACACAGTAATAGAGATATTAGTGGAGGTGATGCAGTTACATCGACATAACCCAAAGCTAAGCATTAAACGGTTATTATACATTATGGAATAAACTAGTTCAATAAAAACGGCAAAAGTTATAACCCGTTTACATAGATCGAGTGCTTTATGCTAAATTGATATTTTAATATGCTTAAATTTTTACTCATTTTTGCATTAAATACTATTACCTATTAATCCTGATTAATCCCTATTTATCGTTAACTGTGCATCGAACAAATATTATAATACTTAGTTCACAACACGTTATCATACAAAAAGTCTATAGAAATTTCCAAGTAGTTCGGCCCAGTAGTTTCCGAGAAAAGTGGAAGGAACTGTGCTATTGTAGTGACTAACCACTATTAATTCTTACTAATCTCTAACTATGCAACGAACGGATACCATAATATTTAGTTCGCTGCACATTATCATAACAAAGGTCTGCACTAAATTTAATCCGGATCGGCCTAGTAGTTTCCAGGACAAAGTGGAAGGTAAAAGTGTTAATGTTGCATAGGAGACCATATTAGAGAGAGAGAGAGAGAGAGAGAGAGAGAGAGAGAGAGAGAGAGAGAGACGGATGGTGGCATTCATATTGATGAGGGGAAGATACATTTATACAGATATTACAGAGGGAGAAGAGAGAAGACGTTTATATCTTTTACTGTTCTGTGGATGTTCCTTCTTTTAACATATATTAGAGTCAGTTCTTTAACACCGGAGGGGACAGTCATTACTTAGATTGAGAGGGGGACACATTTCTTAGATCGAGAGGGGGACACATTTCTTAGATGGAGAGGGGGACACATTACTTAGATGTGATATACACAAAGTTCATTATAAAGATGAATGGGAACAATGTTCATATAAATGATTTCACATTACCTTCAATTTGGTAGAAAGGCGACACGAAGACGGCAGTTACAAAAATATGAGATGTTCTTTTGTTCCATTTTACCGGTCAAAAAGATGATGACATCCAGGAATTCAAAGTCGACAACATGATTAAAACGTTCTAACCCTTCGCTTCCAAAGGGACCCTCCTCTGACCATGTCAGCTCTGTCTCCTATCTTCGTCTTCAACTCTGTCTGTATCATCTTCGACTCTAGCTCCTATATTGAGAATTCATTTCTATCATGACGCCATACGTGTGTCCTAAAACGTGAACGACCCACGTGACCTGAACATACGCGGTTCGCACATATTTCCACCATTTCTGCAAAGAATTCTTACTAACCTATTTTTCGACCTAACTTATTTTTCAATATGTTTTTTAATTTGTTATTGTTCGTTATTTTCTAGATTACCTTATTTTAATTCAGTTTTCATAAAAAGAATTGAACAATCAAAATTCCTTTTATTACAACATATCTAAACTATTTTGTGTGAACTGAACAATGCTAAATTCCATTTCTGAATCTATTTCTGAACCTTGCTTACAAGGTTCGAATCTGGGTCTATCCTAATCTTATTTTTACTTATCTAATGCTTTTCTTACTTACAAGAAAAGGGTTCTTTTCTTGTAACATTAATATGGTGACTAATCCCTATTATCCTTAACTCTACGTCGAATGGATAGCATAATATTTAGTTTGCTGCACATTATCAAAACAAAAGTCCATACTAAATTCTAGCAGGATCTATCCTGTAAAAAAAACATCGAACAGAAACATACATAGACAGAAAAGAGAAATATAATATAGATTTTACGCAACACCATGTTTAACGCGGTAGTTATAATTGTTGTAAACTTTTCGACTTAATAATATGGGAACATTATTTGTTTGTACATGCTTATTTTTAACAAGTGAAGCATGCATGGTCCCCCGTGATTGCACAGTGAATGAGGCATAAAAATGACTAAGTTCAGCATTGCCCCCCATTTAGCCCCCAAAGGCCCCAGGAGTCGTCAAATCCTGGTGAAAATGAACAAACGGTACAGTTTTAGGCTTTATGTAAATTTGAGTTCTTCCCCCTGCAGAAACAGAAATGACGAAGTCCATAAATTGCCCCCCACCCATTAAGCCCCGAAAGCTCCAAGGCCTTAACATATTTAAATTTGAGTTCAGCATTATGCAAAACTGCTATATAGGCATACACAGAAATTTTTTTACAAATATGGTGAAATAGTTCCCAAAATAGAGTGTTTTTATTAGCGCTAAAAGTGCCCTTAGGGCACACCCAAGAGTAATTGCGAAGTATAGACAAACAAAATTATATAGAAATCAGTTAGCTACACACACACACACACACACACACACACACACGCACACACACACACGCACACACACACACTCATACATATATATATATACATATATATACATATATATATATATATATATATATATATATATATATATATATATATATATATATATATATATAAGCCGTTTTTTTATAAATTTCAGAATATATATTCTTGACAAGCCGGTAAATAACATCAGAAATTTATATTTTTCTGTAAATTTTACTATTGAGGGGCTACCAAAATCCGAAACCGTCTCCAAAATTTTTTAAATGAAATAGAAAATATTTAATGGAGAAAACAATTGTTCAGGATCAAATTTTGTATTATACAAAGAAATGTATTTTAAAAAAAGGAACTGGTGTACGTGTGTGAGTGTCAACAATTTGTATTTGTTTGGTAAAATTTTAATTAACTTTCCCTTATGAATTATGGAATGTGTATTCTAGGAAATAGGGGGAGTGAAATAGATTGAATCAATTCAATTTTATTTGATTTTATCTCTGTAGAGCATATTTTTAAGAATATATTTAGAAATAAGAAACGTGTGTAATAAATAAAAAAAATATGAGATTTCAATCCATTTTTTTATTAACTGTTGAATTTCTACGGGCCCTTCTAGTTTATATGCGCAAATGTGATTGTTTCAGTTAAGCAAAACACTACTCACATATAACCGTGTGCATTTTTCCAGATCTCACGAATACGACCGCAGTTTTATTTTTATTAATAGTCGTATATCTGCGTCCATTTTGTAGTTTCCTTTTTCTCGTTCAATTTCACAATGTTTCGTATATTCTTCTTTCCTCTGCTGTTGATTTTTTATTAATACTTTTAACTCTTGATCTTTTTTTATGTTTTCTACATATTTTAGCGCCACTTATTTTCATTCATATCATACAATGAAAATGTAACCCGTTTGCGTCACCCATTCAACGCGGTTTAAATTGTATGCATAAAAAAAGTGATTTTGCAAATCCAGTTAAATCTAAAATTTTAATATAAAAATTCGTTGTTATATTTTTTCTTCTATCTTTCCAATTACGGTTTAAATAGTACTCCTGTTTGTGTTAGATTTTGTTTTGTTTATAATGGACTTTTCAAATTGTGTTATTCTATTCTGATATTATTAGCTGAGATTGTTAAGAAACAGGGGAATAGAAAGATAGATATATAGACAGAAGGGAAAGTAATATGCAACGCATAGAATAAGAGTTGCGATGTCAAACAAAATATTGTGAAAGAGTATGAAAATGATAAAAAGTGATAGACACAAACGTAGCAGGATATATAATCGTTCGGATACTACACACAATTACACACAATTTAATGGAGGTGATCCTTCATTTCAAGGTAAATGCTTCACTGTAGACAATTGAACCCGTTCCCTTGTCTCTACTGCCGAAACAATGAAAAGCAAAAATATTATATGCGTGTGGGGGGGGGGGTACTTCATAAAGTAAAATAGCTGCCCTTTCTCGGTAGGTATATCTGTCTTTCCTAGAGAGAATGTGTAAGCAATGTCAGTTATTTGTTTGTTTGTTTGTTTTTTTGTTTGCTGTCTTGATATAATTTTTTCCGTAGAAAAACTTTTGCCTTCTGAAGAGTTCATAAATGAAAAATACGGGATTGACATACTAATGTCGAATGTTCTGTAAACGAAAGTTTCTGTAAAAATGTACGAATATTTGATTTTGAAAAAAAAAACGCTTGGTAAAATGAGTAAATTCTTAGTTACTGAAATGTAGCTTTTAAAAATAGAAAGTATATGAGCAAATATATTTTTCTCCCATCTCCCATCTCTCTCTCTCTCTCACACACACACACACACACACACGCACACGCACACACTCGATATATATATATATATATATATATATATATATATATATATATATATATATATATATATATATATAATCAAGTCACGCAGAGCAATTTTGTTTATTCAGGATTCCAGGATTCTAACTCTGTATATTAATCACTAACTCTCATGACGATGCCGGCTAGTTAGACATGTATTTCGCGTGATTAAAACAGACAGAAAACTAAACATTAGATAAACAAATGTTGATTAACTCATTTCTAATATATTAATAGTTAATCTACGACTATATTCTCATTGTTACTGCAGATTTCGTATTATATAAACAGAATAACTTACGTAAGATATGTTGAGAAAGTAATTTGCTATTTGGTTCGTACGTAACGATAAAAATGTGATACGTATTTGTAAACAAATGCGTGTGGTCACGAACATTCCTCTGTGTGGCAGAATATCTTGCGAAAGGCGGCATGTCCGGCTAAACGAACGGAGAGGCCATAAAGAAGTGTCCGAGACTTTGATAGCATTATTTGATCACCGAACGAGATAGACATCGGTCAATGCCAGAAGTGGTTGGGGTTTATGGCATAGCGGGTTGGCAGAAAAGTCGATCAAGGGATTGAGATGGACGTGCAGAGTCCGGTGACAACTAATCCCTGTCCATTTGTTTTTCAATTATTTTGAAGCGAATGAATTGTCTTCGAAATGGCCACTGGACATGAGCGTAGCAGTCAAGTGAGTAGAGAAAACGTGAGAGAGAAGGACATAGAGAGAGAGAGAGAGAGAGAGAGAGAGAGAACGAATAGATAGGAGCAGCACTTTAGTAGTTATATTCATAGACAGTTATTTCAATATAAACACATCTAGATAGATAGATAGATAGATAGATAGATAGATAGATAGATAGATAGATAGATAGATAGATAGATATCCATCTCCAGATTAACTGTTTCGCTGTATTACCCCTCATCAGTCTGGCTAGACAATCAAGTTAGGCTATCAGCACAAGTCACGAGGAAGGGAAGTCTTAATGCTTATATATGCAGTAACAGCATAAGTGGTGCTATAAAATCAGTAGATATGGCGGAAAGGGAAGGAGCGAAAACGAATAGGAAAAAGTGTGTTTATCAACAAACTAAGATGGGACGATTACTCGGAATCGGGAAGCATAAAAATTGGAAAAGCAAATGAGCCTAATTTCTGATTCCAAAAACAGTTCTTAATATTCTTATTCTTAATTTTACATTGCTGGTACTAATTATCAACTGATAACTACTTATTGATTTTCAATTATTTGCAAGCCAGTGCCGATCATAATGAGGAGTTTAGGTAAAAATAGCAGGAGTGAAAAATATAAAGGAAAATCTCCCAATGAGTATATCAAGATCCTGTATGCAATACATAAAACAGAAAGCATTATTAAGACCGTGAAAAAAAAATAGATAAGTATTTTGAATTAAATCCCTCCACCAAAAACAAAACATGAGATTATAACTATATAAATATGAATACGACACTAAAGATTTTGGGACAGTTATCTGCAGACGAACCGTATGATACGGACGAGCTGTATGATATCTTTTCAATCTGACTAGATAGCAAAGCCATTCCAGCTAACATCAAAACTCAATCGTTCCTTTTGACAGAAATTATAATAATATTCTGGTTTAGTAATCAGCACAAGTCACAAGGGAAATCTCCATGTTTAGATAAACAGTAACAGCTGCAGAATAGCTCTCTATTCGTTCTTACCACGAGTTTTATATTACAGTTAATGATAGCAGACGATTTAATCTATCACGTTGCTACACCCACGAAGTAGTTAGTGCAGACGTAGTATTTTATATCCATACTGTTTTGTTGTACCACAGTTCAATGAAAGGTTGAAAATCTTTGTCATTTTATCATTAATGATTTTTTCTCTATTTCAGATATTTTGCAGATAATATTTTTGCAAATTAATTATGGATAACTATAGCATTGAACAATGTACGCAAGTTGTGGAATTGTTTTACCAAAATAAGGAGTCAATTGTTTTGACTCAAAGACCTTATCGACAGCATTTTCATATAAGAGATAGTCCAAGTCCCAACACAATTCGAAACACTGTGCGTCGATTTGAAGACCAAGGAGTTGTACTTGATCTTCCGCGAGCTGGCAGGACTCGGAGCGTCATCACAAATGAAAATAGGAAAAGGACGCGAGAAAGATGCTTCTTGAAACATCGATTCGACGACTTCCACACAACTTGGGATATGTCGAAGTTTACTACATATTATTCTGCACAGTTTAAAACTCTTTTCTTATCAATTGCAGCTTGTTCAACACTTGAAGGCTGAAGATTTTTTAAAAAGAATTCAATATGCAGTTCAAATGCAAACACATGTCCGAAATTACCCAAATTTTCTGCAAAAAACTGATTATGTCAGATGAAGCCATTTTTATTTGCATGGTTTCGTTAACAAAAAAAAATCCAAGGGCGATTCATCAAAACCAGTTGTTACCCATAAAGTGCAGTAATGGAGAAGAATATTATTGGACTTTAATTTTTTTGGAGATTAAGACGAAAATTCTGTCACTGTTACTGGGGAGAGATACCGGACTATGGTTACAGACTTCCTGTGCCCAAAAATTCAAAATGAGCCAAGATTATGGTTCCAACAAGATGGGGCAACTGCACGTACAGCGAGCGATACCAGGAAGCTTCTCAGGCAATGCTTTGGCGACAACATTGCTATAGCAATGTTAAATGGCCACCACGTTCCCCAGACTTGACTAACCCCGACTTTTTCTTGTGGGGATATCTTTCTTTAGAAAGAGTTTGTTTTAACAAACCTCAAACCCCGCAAGAATTGGAAAAAACACGTTAGGAATGTTTTCTTTTTATTTTTAATTTCTGAAGGTCTTAGTCAGATTGTGTTAAAATTACAGAAAGATATCATCAAAAATAAAAAATCTATTTAAGTTCAAAACCCTTCAGTGACCTTTTGGACACCCTATATATATATATATATATATATATATATATATATATATATATATATATATATATATATATATATAGTTAGTTAGTTAAAAAATTAGATAGTTAATTAGTTAAGAAAATATAAAACATAAAAACAAACTCAATATTCAGGATTGAACATAGCTGTGTTTATATTAGACATAACAACGTTATTAAATCTTTAAATCCGATCATTTCAAAGTAATAAAATCGTACTTATTCTTAGGGCGTCTATATATTATATTGTTTATCAAATAATTATTTACAGCCGTTCGTTTCGCTGTCTACGGTTCTTTTAGCGAAATTCGAAACTGTGATAACAGTAACTACATCCAAAAAATGTTTTCGTTAGGCTACGAAATCTTGTCGAAATTACTGGACATTTTATCACTCATAAATGTGCAAACATTCTTTTTTTTAATTTATCAGACGAAATCGAACGCGTTATCATCGGTAAAACATTTACCTAAATAAGGGGATCATCTTCTTGGCATTGTGTCTCGTACTCTATGTGGGGACGTCTAGATATTATAGTATTTTTAAAACAATTATGAACAGACGTGCGTTTAACCGTCTCCGGCTCTTAAGCGTGTATATATATATATATATATATATATATATATATATATATATATATATATATATGTGTGTGTGTGTGTGTGTGTGTGTGTGTGTGTGTGTGTGTATGTGTGTGTGTATATATATATATATATATATATATATATATATAACATGTGTGTGTGTGTCTATCAATAGGTATATAATAAATAGTGAAACGAGTATCTAAATATAGACACCCAACCTGGACTATATCGTATTAAACATTGATATTAGCTTCAACGAGAAAAGTTAAGTAGTTTGTCCTCAGCTGTAATGTCTGTTGGTCCTTATCAGGTTTTGCGCTGTTTCGTCATGTCTCGTATTTATTCCTCTTCAAAACCTGTCCGAGTTAGCATCGTCTCAAGTCTCTTTCTCTCTCTCTCTCTCTCCCCTTCCCCCTCTTTCTCTCTCAAATTCTTACTCATTTAAAAAATGCGAAAATAGGTTTCGTCTATTTTGAAGAGACGCGCACTTATTTAATCTGAACATGTATTTTGTACAACAAAATAATTATCAAATTAAACTTGACATTTCTACAAAGTCTGAACGGTTTATCAAACGTTTCTTATACATTTGATAGGAAAAAATCCTATTGTCGTAATAGTACTATGTTGCGTTATATCTGGTTAGACCAGATTCGGTACTAAAATCAGCATTCTCATGGCAATTTTCTGTGCCTTACTGATATTTTTGAAGAAGGGGGGGCACCTTATACGTTCCAATTTACTTTTCTATCTCGCGACTAGACAATAATTATTTTCAAGATCGTTTTTGGGAAATGCAGCTCCTCAAAAGAGACACTTTGTATTGGAACAAAAATAAAATTCTCTTCCACTTAAAAGGACTGTTTTACCGATCGATGACCGAACAGATTCAGTGTAGCATCATCAGGACAGATACTACACTTTGTTCCTAACCTAAGGAACAATCAATTCAATATGGTCATCGTATACGAAAGCTAAAATTACTGAAACTAGCGTGTATTATTATGTATCACTACCTCCGATTTAACCAACTTACGCACTGACATAAATATTCTCATGACAGTTTTCTTAGCCTTACTACTTCCATGCCACCTTATGACCAATTTGGAAGCTGATTTGTTGTTATTTATATCATCACTAGCTGCTTCTATTCGGTTTGGGTTTTTTCAGCAGAGCTCTCCTTTCCTAAGTGGATTGCCTTCACCACAGCTGAGGAATTCCATATATGGTAACCTGCAGAATATCAGATTAATAGGAATGACACCTTGCCCAAGGGTGTCCATTAACTGTACAAGGTTGGGGCGTTCATATCCCATGGATATCATACGTACCCACATACTATACATTATTTATACATACAGCGCGTACCATTCCCAAATGGTCACTCATCTAGTACTGGCCAAGTTAAACTTGGGTGATCTACCAAAACCCGGTTTATAAAATCTGGAAAAGGAGTGGCGCCCTTCCCTTGATCTCGGTGTAGTAACTCATCGAAACCTTGGTTAATTGCTTTACTTTTCGCTTACATATGTTAATTGATCAGCTATTTATTTGGAAGTGCAAAAGATGTGTGTATTAATTTTTTGCTAATAGTACCCGTTCGTTTCCTCCGGTAATTGAATGGCATAAACCCTCCTCGATATCACTCTACTTTTTGTGTCCTTCTTGTAGAGACCTGGATGGTGATCTACATCCTCGAGTTTTCGTCCTCCAAAACCCTTCACAGAAAAAGTAGCAACTTTATTCACTTAATCGTGTAGGGTTGAGTGAAAGAATAATTGTTTATATTTATCTGACTGGGCTTGTTTTAATTTGAGGAAGAGAAAACGGTCACCAGGTTCCCGTTAAAATAACAAAAATCTTCTCTATAATTTATATTATTTCATTTTAGTTTCGTGAGTAACACAAGAATATGAGACTGGTTGGTTCGGACGGCATATACTAGAAGAGAAGATGATAAGATGCGAACTAGAAAATGTAAATCTGTTCATGTTTATATCTGGACTTACATTTTTTTTTCTTTCTGGTGAAATAGTTAAGATTAAATTGAGTAGGTTGTCTAATTACCAAGCGTATCACTACACGAATCTAAACATGATTGTGTTATCCAACTGAACCACGTACATTTATATCGCGACCAAGTACATATTAATACTAAAGAAAATTAATTACAATCATAAATATAATACATCATGTGTGTTTCGGTATCAAATACTCTTAAAATATATTTCTCCTTCCCAAAACTATGCGATACTTTTGATTAAAAAAACAAACTTTTCGAAAAGGTGCAAGAAAGTATCCAGGCGTGCAGGTGCGTATTTTCTCTTTTCAATGTGAGCTGACACTTTCGAGGTGAAATGGTTTTGTTGTGGTCGTTTTTCATTTTTATTTGCGCATCCATTTTGGGTACGCCAGCTGAGGTAATCTTTTGTGACATTCTCTTGTTTATGCGTTGAACAAAAGTTTTACCGTCACGCTATCCAAGTCTGACAATTCCTTTGCATTTCACATTCTTTAACAAAAATAGTATGCCGTCTTCTGCTTATGAGAAAGACAAAACTAGTCAAGAATTTCTGCTCTTTTTGGCTTTCGGTTTCTGCTCCGCAGACCATACAACGGTTACAAGCAAGATATGCCCCCATATGATTTATGATTATCTTCTCGGATAACATAAACAATCTTTTCCCATATTATGAATGATTTTCTTGTTCGCTTCACCATGTCTAATTTTCCAGCCAAACAAACAACAAAAACCGGAAGTAAAAAATATCAGACAATCTTTACTATAAGTGACCTTTTTTTGATACTGGTAATATTTAAATGAAGCACTTTTCAAATTGATGAATGAGTTCATAGATGCAAAATTCCGGTCAAGTTTTCATAACTGCAAGCTAGAAAGAGAAATCCTAAACCCCATGTAAAAAGTAAGATGAAACCAATGCAAATAAAATCTTTAAAATGATTATTTAACTTTATAAACATAACAAACAGTAATATACGACGCTGCTCGGGAATTTATTGAGGATCACTACTATGTATTTTTTCACTATGCTCAAATAACAATATATTCCATTCTTTACTCTTATTGGCCTTCCTCTTCCAATTTGCTCTAGAATATATAATTTGAAGAATCTGAAATGTTAGGAAACTCTCCGAATTAGTGTCTTATATTTTAATTCTAGCAGATTTCGTATATATATCACTATAGAGTTAATGTTTTATCGATTTTTATTTATTATAAAGTTGTGATTTCAAAAATAAAAAATATATCCATATTATTTGGTTGCATCAACTTGAATGGAAACCGACACCAAAACTTATGAAAACACACACACACACACACACACACACACACACACATATATATATATATATATATATATATATATATATATATATATAAGTAAATTTTTGGTACAGCAAAATAAAAGGAGAAATTTCAGAGGAAACATAATTTAATTTAAATACCAAAAAAACAAGAAACGGGCAGGTGAAATTATTAAAATATCCTTAAGGCCTTATCGTCTGACCCTCTAAGAGGAAACGTCAGAATGATAAATTAAAAACTAAGAAACGAATGAGGGAAGAAGGGAATTTGGTTTCAGTTGGAAGAACAATGAAAAAAAAAATTAAAAAAATATCTCACTGTTCAGGTGGTTTTAAATCAATAAATATCTCCAACTGATGTTTCAAAATCTTTTGTCTACACAGGCTAGGTCGAGAGTTGTTAATGACTAATGCCTCAATGATATTGAGATGATAGTTCGACCTCGCACTGTATAAAACAGAAAACCACCCATCGGAATATTGATCAGAACACCTATTTATACTCATCAGGTGATTACCAATGGCGGACTCATGAGCTTGGGAGTTCCCGGATGTTCTCGAAACCTGGTGTAGTCGAATATCCCGAGGGACATGTTGGGATATTCTCATTTCTAATCTTTGGGATGTTTTGCCAACGTAGTCAGTTCCACACTGACAAACAAATTTATAACCAACAGAATTCTTTTGAATGGTTGGCAAAACATCTTTACGAAAAGAAGAGAAAAAGGTTCGAGTTGTGTAAACTACTCTAAGCATAGTAGCTGGAAAACAACGTTGAGTAGCAGAAGAAATCCTTTTAACAATATGAAGGCCAACAGGACCTAACCATGGTAATTTTAAATAAATGGGACAACGTGATGGACCAATACGTTTACCACCATTAAATGTAGTAATTTTACGTTCAATAGTAGATTTTATTATATTTATGGGATATCCATTGCTAAGAAAAATATTTGTGATTTCACCAAGTTCCGTATCAAGACGGTTTGGTGAACAAATCATAAGTGCACGATGCGTAAGAGCGCTAATGAGGTTTATTTTTCTAGACTGAGGGGCAAAGGAAAACCAATTAAGATAGAGCCCTGTAAATGTAGGTTTTCTATATACAGAGGTCTCAAACGTAGTACCAACTTTAGAAACACGAACGTCGAGGAACTGAAACCAAATTCCCTTCTTCCCTCATTCGTTTCTAAGTTTTTAATTTATCATTCTGACGTTTCCTCTTAGAGGGTCAGACGATAAGGCCTTAAGGATATTTTAATAATTTCACCTGCCCGTTTCTTGTTTTTTGGTATTTAAATTAAATATATATATATATATATATATATATATATATATATATATATATTACATGGTAGTCACCACTTATCAAGGCCCGGGGACCACTCGGGGATAAGGGTTATTGCGTGTACAGTAATCAATGGGATAATATCGCGTTAATCGTTAGTAATGGAGATTTGATAAAGTGTCCACTAAGATACGAAGTTTATTTTGTACTCTGTCAAGGTAGGATTTTTTTATATGGAGGTCAACTATTATCAAGACCCAGAAGCCATCCGGGGATAAGGGTTATTGTGTGTACAGTAATCAGTGGGATAGTGTTGTAGTATTAGTATTGGAGATTTTATAACGTGTCATTATTTAAGGTGGCGGTTCATCAGGAATTTATTTATGTTGGACTTGAAGACACCCAAGTTTAATTCAGGTGTGAAACAGGCAAGCGGTAGAGAGTTCAACATGCGTGCAGTTCTAAGAAAGAAGCTTTGTTCATGGAATCTACGTTTTGATTTAGGCACAGATAAAGAATGAGGAAAATTATTGACAGTCGTTTCAGCTAGACGGATGTTTATCGGGAAATGTTGGCAAGGAGGGACCAGAGATTGGAGCTCAGACAAGAACTTGACATGGAAATAACGATAAAACAAAGACAGGCTCGCAACGTCTCTTCTGTGGGAGAGAGGTTGCAAGGAAGAGAAAAGGACATCCCCCACTAAGCCACAAAGTCTATTTTGTACTCTGTCAAGGTAGGATAGGCTGTTTTTAGCAGCTCCTGTCTAGATGTGGCACAGTACTCCATCCTTGGACGTACTTGGCTTTTATATAGAAAGAGAAACGCATCAGTAGTGAGATATCTTCTGAGGCGGTAGAAGGATCCCACCATTTTCCTAGCGACGTTGGCAGCAGACTTGATGTACGTGTTCTATTTCAGATCAGGAGTAAAGGTCAAAACCAGAAGCTTATCACAACATGATGCCTCCCCTAGATGAGAGCCATCCATTTCAATTGATGTCAGATGGGGATCAGAGCGTTGATGATGTAAAGATAGAAGCTTGGTTTTAGATGCATTAAAGGTAACCAGCCACCTCTTCCACCACTGTACCACGCGCTCAAGATTAGAGGAGAGAAAATTAGAGAGAACTTTGTCATTTACGGCCTTTGATGTGTTGCCATAGATGGTCGTGTCATCAGCATAGACGTCAATGAATGATTTAATTATGTGTTTAGGGAGATCATTGATGTAGATCAGGAATGGAGTTGTGCCCAAGATGGGCCCCTTGAGGGACTCCAGTATTAATACTGTGGGCCTCTGATTTCTGACCATCAACCACTACTCTTATGAGCCTATCAGAGAGAAATGATTTAATGATTGAGAAAACATTTACAGTTGTACTGTAACTGGAAATCTTGTGAAGTAGGCTTTTATGCCATACCTTATCAAATGCCTTTCATATGTTAAGAGCAATTGCCCTAGAAAGGAAGCCTTTGTCAAAAGATTCGCTAATCCTATGAGATATAACCATTAGCACATCAGCTGTAGATCTAGCAGAACGGAAACCATATTGCGTGTCACTAAGAAGGTTATTTCTGCTGAGATGGTTGACTACTTCTCTATTTAATATGGATTCCAGCAATTTACTCATGACGCACAGGAGACTTATTGGTCTTACTGAGAGGGAGATGACTTATCACCTGAATTCTTAAATACAGGGCATACTGATGAGGTTTTCCAGGGTGTTGGAAAGCACTTCTCCTTAAGGCAACGCTTAAACAGTTTTGTAAGTATGGGGGCAAGTTCTGGTTGAAGCTTTTTTAACACTATAATAGGAATGCCGTCAGGGCCAGTTGCTTTACTGGAATCAAGGTTCTTGATTAGCTTAGCGACCTCAAGCACATATATTTGTATGTTACTTAGCGTGTTGTGTGTTATAGGAGGAAATAACGGGAGTTGATGGCCTTCGTTGTATTGGGTAGAATTAGCTGCAAAGTTCTTGACAAATAGTTTGGCCTTGTCTGATGCTGACGAGATTACCTCTGGTCCATTGATAATGGTTGGGATAGAACGCACGCTTCTGTTCAGGATCATGTTTGCAATTTGCCAAAACTGGTGGGAACCAAACCGCTGCTCAGCTACTTTGGATTTAACGGACTGAGCATGTAGCTTTCTTGCATTTTTATTACTCTTTTACATTGGTTGCTGGCAGTTCTGAAAGCAGATTTAGTCTCACTACACCTATTCCGTTGGTAGTTATGGAAAAGGTGATTTCTGTGCGCGATGGCAGCAGCACAGTCTGGGGGGGGACCATGGCTGGCTGTTAGGTATTTGTTGGAATTTTTTTAATGGTATGAATCGGTCTATGCCTACAATTAACCATTCGGTCAGATCTGATACTATAGAGGACAGATCCTTTTTAAACATGGAATGCAAAGGTAGATCAGATATGAATGTACGGAAGCTATCCCAGTCAGCCATAGAGTATCGGTATACAGTACGGTGGAGAGGTACGTCTGGGGACTTATTACATTTCATTTTTATCTTAACTGATACAACCGAGTGGTCGGACGATCCCAGAGGAGATAGAACGGAACATAAATATAGCTCAGGGGAAGTTGAAAGAAAAAGGTCTAGAAGGCTTGCAAACTGACTGGTAGTATTGGGCACACGAGTGAGCTCGCGAACAATCTGAGTGAGGTCATAGCTAATGGAAAAATCATGACAGAACCTCCTCTCATCATCTGTTTTATTTGAGTGGGCCAGTCATTCCACGTTATGGACATTGAAGTCGAGGAATGAGCAGACAGGATGTGGTCTATTTTCTCACATATACGCTTAAAGATAGTAACTCCGCTCTTGTGGGGTCAATAGATGGGAAATATAAATGCGGTGGTGTAAGCAAGTACAACCCGGAAGCACATATATAAAGTAAATTAGGGTCTTCTCTGGTCAAGTTAGACAGTCTGTCTTAGCAGCACCTGCCCAGATGTGGAAGCAGTACTGCATCCTTGGATGTATTTGGCTTTTATATATAGAGAAAATGCATCAGTAGTGAAATATCTTCTGGAGCGGTAGAAGGATCCCACCATTTTTTTCCATTGACCTTGTCAACAGACTTGATGCACGTGTTATATATATATATGTATGTATATATATATATATATATGTGTGTGTGTGTGTGTGTGTGTGTGTGTCTTGGGTTCCTTCAGCTATAATCGAAACCGAAATCAAAACTTATAACGAATTCTTGGTAAAATTATTTATAAAACAATCGATGACTTAAGTGCCGCCAGCTATAATCGAAACCGACACCAATACCTGTAAAGCATTCTTGGTAAAATTATTTATTACTAGTCATGGAAGTCCATAACAATTAAACGAAAATGACTCTGATGTAAACGTGACACACAAAATAAAGTATACACACGCTATCCTCTTAGTATATAGAAATTATATATATTTGAAGGAAGGTAAGGAGGACGTTTGAAATTCGAAATCTCTTTCGTTAAGTTTCTCTAGAAAGTTTTATATGATTTAAATCTCATACAAGTAGGATATGTTTAAAGTTTAAAGCGATTAAGTCTTAGAATCCCCTGTTTCGATCGACTTTAAAATTCAAGAAATCTTACGCTTTCTTTATCGGTAAATTTTAAATAAATAAACCCACAAATAAACCATATTTCTAAATTATTTTTCAATTATTTATAAGAATTATTTCTAACTTATTTACAAGAAATATTATTATAATATGGAATTGTAGATTAGTATTTAGAGTCAACACTTAAGTTAAAATATCTATGCAAACACCAATTTCGCTGTAATAAACAAAAGACCTGTGCTCAATTATCTGTTAAAAAATCACTTAAAATGTACGCTTTAAAATGTACGCTCTAAGAAAAATAATCCGCAACAAAATTAAAATATTCAAATTCGAATGTTTTGATTTTCGGTTTTTCGAAATATTTTACTTTAAATTTAAGTTTGAATTAACTTCATTGAGCGCGGAAGTAAAGAGATGGCAATCGTGGCTATGTAGCTAAAAGTTACCAGTAAAAAAATCTATCTTGACCACAACATATTTATCGGTGAAATTGCCGGTTGAAATTCAATATTAAAAATAAAAAAATTATAGCGAAAATTAAAATCAGATCTCAGAATAAGATATCGTATAGAATAACGCAACCTGCGAGACGTCATATGCGGGGGGACAAATATAAACAAAGGTTGGGTAGAGTCCGACAGAGCCAACCAGATATTGCTCCCCTTTGTTTTGGATTTGAAACCGATGCTACCGATGTTGTCCTGATCTTCTGTAAAACATACTTACACACACACACACACACATACACACACACATATATATATATATATATATATATATATAGAGAGAGAGAGAGAGAGAGAGAGAGAGAGAGATATTGTACCTCAGGGAGCGAGATCTTACTGATACCTGCAACTACTACTATTCTCTTTATCTTTCTCCTTGTACCTTTCCTTAATACACTTGTAAAACCATCATCTATGTGTTTTCCCGTGTCGTTCTTGCGGACCCAACTGAGCCCCACAGCAAATAAACATCGAAGTAAGCAATTAGTAAAAGTATTGCGTCATTCTTTATCTAATAACGGTATTGTAAGCAACCACATCATGACAAAGAATAAACAGATTGGTCAAGAGCTTAGAAAACGAATTGTAAGTCTTCATCAAAGTGGATTGAAATATAGAACAATATCAGTTGATGGTTCCATTGAATTCTGTTGGAACAATAATTTGGCACTGGAAGTCTTACAAATCAACCTTTCTTTTGGCCAGGTCAGGTCGCCCTCGAAAAATAACCAAACGTGCTGAAAGTTATGAATTTGCCCAGAATTACTTTTGGAGAGCTGCAGAAGGACTTAGAAAACAGAGAAATTAAAGTAAGCTAGGACACAATCAGTAGAACCTTTCATCTTAAAGAATCCTCTCTAGATTAGAAAGGAAAACTCCCCTTCTCAAGCCAAAGCATGTTCATGCTAGGCTTGATTTTGTAAATAAGTATGCAAGCTTCTAGAGTTTGGGCATAGCGTACCTTTTATGGGGAGAATTAGAATTGCGGATCCATAGACGAGAACGTTCAAATCTTCGAAAATTGGAGAGAATTTGTGTGGAAAAATGGAATAAAATAACACAAGATACATGTACAGAGTTCGTAGGAGATTACTTCGAACGTCTGCATGCTGTAATCAACATGTAAATATTATTTTGTAAATGTGTTATAAACTTTTGCGTTACTAATTATTGAGTTTTCTCTTCGCGTTGTGTTAAATTGTTATTTTTTTAATTTTTCCCAATGTTCCTATCTTAGTTTCAATACATTTTCTATGTTTATAAAAAGTTTCAACATTTGGAAGCTAGAAATACAAAAACTGACAGTTTCAAATATGTATTGTAAATCTTTGTAAAATTGTTTTAAAATATTTAAAAAAAAAAAAAAAAATACCTTTTAATGGTTCGTCTGCTAAAAGTCGCATGGATCATCACCGATGCATTTATTTGGTAAATGCAGTTTATGATAAACCAAATGAAGGCATCGACGATGATACATACGATTTTTAGGAGACAAACCATTAAAAGGTATTTTTTTTTAATATTTAAAATTTACACTCTTAACCTTAACTTTCAACCCGATTTTATCTTATTTTATTTTTATCTTACTTTATTTATCAACATCAAAGCAGTAACTATTTTCCTTTATATTTTAAATATTTTTATGAGCTGTAAGGCGGACCAATAAAAGATATATCTGCCTTACTTAAAAAATGCTAGGTTTATTTTTGGTGTCTTTAAAAAAAATCCCACCCAATATTTTTGCTGATGAGGAGACTTCGTGTCAAAAAACTATCTATCACAATAAAAACATCGTTTCCGAAAAGATCGTACAATTTATTGATTTTGTTAGTTCTTCCTTAGGAAACAGATTTTTAATGTTTGATTTTAATTATGAATTATCAATCATTTTACTCATTATTAAAACAGCTATAGGATATATATGCCTATCTAGCTTATTATATATCTACATTACAACGAGCACTGTTTATTTTATTTTATTTTAATTATATTAATAAATTGACTAATACATTAAAATATACTCTGCCCTTTCGACTCTTGTTCTAATCCCCTAGATATATATATATATATATATATATATATATATATATAAATTAATATACGAAAGTATAATTTTATACGTAAACTTTAAGTATTTACTTCAACAGTGCTCAATACATAGGTAGAGCTACGTAGTGAGTTAGAAAACTATATAGCAATTAAGCTACACAGAATATTCTGCGTTTAATTCTCGTGAAAATTCGTCAGGAATTGCCATATATATTTTTGTGACTTACTATATATATATGTATATATATATTTATATATGTATATATATAATTATATATAATTATATATAAATATGTATACATCTATATATATATATGTGTATATATATGTATATATATAATTACATATATATATATATATGTATGTATATATATATATATATATATATATATATATATATATATATATATATATATATATATATAAACAGTATATCTGATAAAACGCCAAAGACAGTTTTAGTTGCTTTCTTTTCAAAGACTTATTAAACTACAAACTTTGGTATCGATGAATTTCTGCTTTTATTGCCTTAGATCGATATTGACTTTCCAGTTTGTTTCATTTACGCCATTAAAATCGATAAGATTCGGTTATCGATCTTACCACACGAATCAACGAGACGCTTTCAACAAAAACATCAAATATATTATGATAATTATAAGAGCACAATGAATAGTCTCGAAAACCCTAAACAAAACTAGAAGAAATTGGAATTAAACCAGCTGAAAAGTAAAGGATAATCCTTGGGAGCGGTCGCCAACGAACATTAACTAGGATGAAATAAATAAAAGTTGCAAAAGAAAACAAAATATGGAAAAAATGTGAAATCGCTAGTATAGAAACTGCAAGTAATTTTAAATCCTCAAAGAACACAATGTGATGACAGGAATCGTTAAAGGTCAAGGAAGATGGAAAAAAGAATCTGTACGAAATTTTGAACAGAATCCTTCATTCTCTCTCTCTCTCTCTCTCTCTCTCTCCCTCTCTCTCTCTCTCTCTCTCTCGCTCTCGCTCTCTCTGTCTCTCTCTGTCTGTCTGTCTGTCTCTCTCTCTCTCTCTCTCTCTCTCTCTCTATATATATATATATATATATATATATATATATATTTAAATATATACATATATACGGTTTAATTAAATTGACGTGACGTTGATATATATATATATATATATATATATATATATATATATAAATTTTATCAAAAAAACATACATTTTAAGAACAGAAATTTATTGTTTGAATAAAGAATACAGTTCAGATTCTTTTCTTAAAATCTCTATCAGGTATATTGAGCTATTCTCTTTTATTTAATACTAGCGGGGTTTCCCGGTTGTTTGCAGGTGTGTGTTGGACAACGAAAAAGTGTGGAGAAAGGTGTTAAAAAATGGGTTAGGGAATCAAAACAACAGTAGGCAGCCCGAGTGAAGAGAGGTGCTAAAAAAGTGGTAGTAGGCAGTCAGGCTCGAACCCGTACCGCGAAGGAGGAAAAGAACGTGAAAAAAGTGACGTTTTTGCTGTTGCACCCGTCGCCAAACTGGAAGTAAAGAATATTTAAATTAAGGCTAGTTAATCGAAAAGAGGGGATGACTTTCGAAAATATCAGCGAAAAAGCGACCCCTTCCTGTAGAAAAGTGCCCAGTTGAGGATGAAGAAATTAATGTTCTTGGCCAATGCGTCAATACTTGTCGTCCGAAGGGTCAAGATTCAAAACGATTTCAATCTCGTGAAAATCCGTTGCCTCTGTCGAAAGTTTAGAGATACATACATACATACATACATACATTTAAACAGACAGGTAAGATGTATATTGTAGACTAGCCTGGGTACCCGGCGTTGCCTAGGGGGTATTAGGCAGGCAGGCTCGAGCCCGTACCGCGAAGGAGGAAAAGAACGTGAAAAAAACATGACGTCTTTACCGGAAGTTATCAATGTTTAAATTAAAGCTAGTCAATCAAAGCATACATACATTTAAACAGACAGGTGAGATGTATATAATAGATTACCTCCAAAAAATAATTTGTGAGACTCGATACCACACGATTAAATAATCTGTGTTCCTATTCACCTCATGATTCTGATATATATATATATATATATATATATATATATATATATATATATATATATATATAAGTTTAGTATCGAAATGACTCGATAAGTATCGAAAAACAATAATCGAACAAATCTGATTAATGAAGGAAGTCCGATTTTGGCCAAGTAAACGCTTTTATACAACCTAACACCACAAGTGCATTCAGAATTTTATCACCGCACAAGTAAAATGAGCAGCGGATAAAATATGGAATAGTTTTTTTTTTAATAAGAAGCGTTTGTAATAAATTCTTTTGTTTAGAGTACAATTGAACTATGAATTTGACTTTCGTATTTTAAACTTTATTTCATGCCATTATCTTGACTATCAAAGGCACTTTGCGCGTGCGCGCGTGTGTGTATGTATGTGTGTGAGTTTGTTCCTTACAAATTTCGAAACGGTTGATCCGATTTTTTCACACAAATTTACGTGATGTGTATTGGATTGTTCTTCCGGGGGTTTTGTATCGGAAGTTCTTCAATAATTATGGAAAAAAAAAATCCTATTAAAGAGGGAAGTTCGATTTTCACCCAAATAAACACTTTCATACAGCCTAACACCACAAGTGCATTTTAGAAATCCTATAACCGCACAAGCAGAATGGGCAGCATATAAACTCAACAGTAGTTTCTTTGATAAGACAGAGGAACGTTCGAAATGAATGGTTTTGTTTAGAGTACAACTGAACCATGATACTTGACTTTTGCATTTTAAAATTTAATTCAAACAATTCCATAAAACTATTTTTTATAAAATCAACAGTATATTCTCTACAGTGCAATGTAGACTACAATGTATTGTGGAAACTTCCTACCGTTACACCGCGGTAGGTTCCTCAACAAGAGCACGCAATCAATCGATTTGATTAAAAAAATGGCGATTTCACCAATTTTAACGTCAATAAAAGTATGCCATCATCCTTGATCCTTAATGACGATTTTCCACATTAGCAGCCAGAACTTCAGCCACCATTTTTAGGGGGTGGGGGTAGATTATGGGAATTCTAAGAGTTATAGTTTTTAGGATTCGTATATGGTTCTTTCCCACACTTTTGTACTGTTTTTCATTTGAACTTACCTCTGATTAGTTTGTCTTACCTGTTGATGTGGGTTGGTTTACGTGTTCCGGGAGTTTTTCTAAGTATTTCAGCTGTTTTCGTCAGTACCATGTATTGTATGAAGTTGTGTTTCATTTTGATTCCAATTTCTCTTAGTCATTTTTTTTTCTTTTTATGGGTTATTCTAAGCGCGCCTACAATTCTAATGGAACCCATGAAAATTCTAATGGAACCCATGAAAATTCTAATGGAACCCATAAAAATTCTAATGGAACCCATGAAAATTCCACAGTTTTATTATTCATTTGTCATATATTGCTGCTGTACTTAAAAATAACTCAATTCTATGGATGTCTGGTGAAAACACCGACCTCACGATATTACTGTGTCACATCTGTTCAAACTGAAACCTACTTATCTAAGTGTTTTGATTAATGTAGTTTCAGTATATGAATTTGGTTAAAGGAGGAATTTATCTTTAAAAGTGCTGTAGAAGTTTATAACATGTTTTCATTCTATTGATTCTCAGCAAAATCCCGTTTAATTATTGTGCCATATTTGGACAGAACTGCAATTACACTTTGATCCTAGTCTGAAGGTAAATCAAGTATATTTTAGTTCGAGTTTCACGTCTGTCACAGGTTTTGGTTCCTTCCTGATTTACACCTTGTTACATAAAAAGAAAATTCTATATAATATAAACAGATTTATGTATTAACGAGTCAACACTTATAGCCCAAAGGATACTCGATGATAAAGGTTTATAGCATGAAGACGATGAGATGACACTGTGATGATTGGTAACGATGGTTAAATCCGAACAGCATCTTATTATATTAATATTATATTAATATTATACTTTAAAACAAGCATGTAATAGTGAACTGGAAAGCATTACTCTGCTATTGAATTTTATAGACGAGGAGTTCTTCAAAAGAAACTTTGCCCATAGAAACATCATTTAGTGTTAGATACACTACTTAGTGTTATGTCGTGGCTGCCGAGAGTAAGAAGATCGATGCATATGACAGCGTAACGTCACTTCCTAATTAAGTTGTAGGTATAGACAGCTTCCGGTATTCAACCACGTGGTCACGCTAATAGACAAAAAAGATGGCTACCGATTATCCATAGCTACCAATATGTGTTACCAATTGTCCATGTATGTTCTAAAGAGAAAAATAATTCTCCATTTGGATAATAATTATTATAATTGCACATTGGGAGAATTTTAATATAACAAAATATAGTAAGTGAACTCGTTTTTGAACCTTCAATTTCTATCGGAGAAAGTCGAATATTTCATTTTATTTTTTGTTTTTACTGCTGGACAAACAATTTTTATATATTTTTCAGTCCGTTTTTTTAATAATAAATAAAACTTTTCACTGAGCATTTCCAAATATTTTAAAGTAAGCATTTTTCACGGCAGTTTTTGTTTTTTACGATCGGTAAATTTTCAATATTTTAGCACCGGACGTAATTTATTTCTTTAAAACTTCAAGTTTTTGTTTTTTTATAACATTTTAACTGTAAATAATTTACATGACGGGTTTGTTTTACTATACACATAGATTCGAAAAAGTTCTAAAAAAAACAAAACAAATATATAACAAAAAAATATATCGACAAACCTTTATGATTTTCGAAGCGATTACACGTTTTAAAGTGAGTAAAACCATTAAAAACCTTTCCAGATATGTAGAAGAGTAACTTATCTTGCCTTTGATAACATTTGGTATATATTTGAATTTTGACCAATTTTTCGAATCTATGTGTACAGTAATACACACCCCTAAAAACATATCCAGTTAGTTAACTTATCTTGCCTTTGATAATATTTATTTGTTATATATTTTGATAACTTTTTCGAATTTATGTGTACAGTAAAAGTGGTCAAAAAATTAATTTTTGGGTTTGTATTACTGTAGTACCGTAATACAAACCCAACATTTAATTTAACTTGTAAATAATATTTAAAATACACGTGCGTACACTGCACAAGCATCCTTCTTCTTCTTCTTCTTCTTATTATTATTATTATTATTATTATTATTATTATTATTATTATTATAGTAATAATAATAAAACGGGTGTAGATGACATTGACCGGCGCCACTCAAACTAGTTGTGAAGGATTATGGAGGATGGAAAGACCGAGGTGGGAGAGTACTGACCAAATCTCCACTGGAAGTATGCAGTTCAAATCTGGTACCTTGTGGAGACATGTTTTTACTCAAACTCCAGGAAACACTAATGGCCGATGCCAACGAGAAATCAGTGACAACGGCTGTTGCGATAACATGTAATCATCTGCACAAGTGGTCAAGAGGTGGAGAACACTGGAAATCTGGGGAGACTTGTCACTTGGTCTCCAGGGAACACCACAGGTTATTGCCAGTGAGCGATCACTGATGATGGCCTGTGAGACAATTAATACGCTGCACATTTTGATGAAAAACATGGGGAAAAAATCGAACAGCAAACCAAAATTTTTAATATAATTTCTGTATTTAAAGTAATAGTTATTTAAATATTTCAACATATAATCCTGTGGGAAAAATTCAGCTTCCCAATAAAGGGCACTCTGGATAGGAACAAAAATTAAAATTGTCTCAGTCATGAAAGATTTCTCCTCCACCGACCGAGGACAGAAAAGGTAAAGTGTAGCATGAAAACAGATACTACACTGGGATTTTGTTCCGAAGGCCAAAACATATTTGTGTTTAATGTTTCTTTAATTGTTTGTTCCCTAAATTCATAATTCAGTTTTATCAGTATTAAATTGTATATTGCTTTAAAATTACTTAATTTTACATAGATAATATTTATATTTTATATTGAATAAAGTTCAGTTTCAGTATTAATCGAACTGTGTTCCTTTTTCTTTTTAAAAATGTTTTATTGGTCTTTTTCAAATGGCCCTCATAGTACTGACAGGCTGACAAATCTTACCTACATTGCCTGCAGATATTTTTCAGTTAACAGGCCTTCTTCTTACTCTAGGTGGCCGTGGTTATATACGTCATTTAATGTTAGGTATATCATTTAAAGTTATGTACATAATTTAGTGTAAGGTACATCATTTAATGCTAGTAATATGAAATACGGGCGGGCATATTATTAAATGTTAGGTACATCATTTAGTGTTAGGTGTATCATTTTATGCTAGGTATATCATTTAGTGTTAAATACACCATTTAGTGTTAAGTGCATCATTTATGTTAGGTATATCATTTAGTGTAAGGTAAATATGTTAGTGTTAAGTAGATCGTTTAGTGCAAGGTATATCATTTAGTGTAAGGTACATGAGCTAATGTTAGGTGCATAATTTAGTGCTAGGAATATAATTTAATGTTAAGGACATCATTTTGTGCTAGGTTGATGTTTAGTGTTAGGTACATCATTAAATGTTAAATACAGCATTTACTGATAAATATATCATTAAGTGTTTAGTACATAATTTGGTGTTAGGTATATAATTTGGTACATACTTCACGGTTAGATACATCATTTACTGTTAGGTATATCGTTTAGTTTAGGTCCATCAGGTAATTTTAAATACATCATTTTATGCTGTGTATATAATTTAGTGTTACGTACATTATTTAGTGTAAGATAAATAATTTAATTTTAGGTATATTATTCAATGTTAAGTATAAAACATAGTGTTATATATATAGTATTTAATGGTAGGTACATCATTTAATGTTAAGTATATCAACTAATTTTAAGGTATATGATTTAATGTTAGATATATAATATTATTTTCGGTACATCATATAGTGGTAGGTATATCATTTTATGTAAGGTACATCATTTAATGTTAGTTACACCATTTAGTGTTAAATAAATTACTTAGTGTAAAGAAAATCATTTCATGTAAGATATATGATTAAGTGTTAAGAGGTTATTTTGGTACATCATTTCCTATTAGAAATACCATCTAAATCGTTGTTAGGTACATCATTTAGTGTGAATTACAGTATTTAGTGTAAGGTATATCATTTAGTGTTAGGTAGATCAGTGTTTGTTAGATCATTTAGTGTTAGGTGCATCATTTAATGTTAGGTACACGATTTATGTATTTAGTGTGAGGTAAATCTTTTAGTTTTAAGTACACCATTTAGTGTTTGGTATATTATTTAGTTTTAGGTATATAATTTAGTGTTAGATATTTTTAATGCTTAGTACACAATTTAGTGTTTGGTATATCATTTAGTGTTAGGTACATAATTTAGTATTAGATACGGTTTTAATGTTTAGTAAACCATTTAGTTTAAGGTGCATCACTTTGTGTTGGGTAGCTCGTTTCGTTTTAGGTAAATAATTTAGTGTTAGGTATAATATTTTATGTTGGGTATATTATTTAGTGGCAGATAAATCATTTAATGATATCTATATAATGTATTGTTCGGTATTCATTTAGCGTAAGGTGCACTATTTAAAGTAAAGTACATAATTTATGATAAGGTACATCGTTTAGTTTAAGGTGTATTGTTTAATGTTAGGTACATCAGTTTTTTAAATACATTATTTTATGCTGGGTGTATCATTTAGTGTTAGGTACATCATTTCATGTAAGGTACATCATTTAAGACTGGTGTTAGGTATTTCATTTAATGTTAGATACGTCATTTAGTTTTAAGTACATAATGTTTGTTAGTTATATCATTTAGCGTTAGATACATCATTTAATGTTAGGTACATCATTGTGTGTAAGATACATGAATTAGCGTTAGGTACATCATTTAGTGTTTAGTAGATCGTTTAGTTTTAGGTATATTATTTTGTGTAAGGTAAATCAGTTTATATTAAGTACGTAATTTAGTGTTCGGTACATAATTTATTGTTAAGTACATTTTTGTGTTCGGTACATCAGTTAATGTTAGGTACATCATTTAGTGTAAGTTACATTATTTAGTGTGAAGTCTATCATTCTGTTTGAGGTAGATCATTTAGTGTTTGTTAGACCATTTAATGTTAGGTATATCATTTAGGAAAATTATTTACAGTTGTTCTAGTTAGACGAGTTCGTCTTTTGCAAGTTTAAAAGTGGAAAACAATACATTGCATCTTTGTCGAGCACCAACCGTTTAAATATCGATCAAGTAGAGTAAAGTATTTATTTCTTCAATATGAAAGAGGCATTAGGGAAAAGAAAGAGATCATTTCGAAAGCGGTAGTGTACTTTTGTGTCAAGGCGAGAGACTTAGATCGACTTTATAGAACTGTATACAAGGTTTTTGATGAGTCTGTGTTTACACAAATTGAATAATCGAATGTTGCTAATGATATGTGTATTTGTCTTAGGTTGGCCATACACGAATTTCTAATATCATTAATGGATTGATTACCTATAATCAGTATGTGTACATTATTAAAGGTACTTACTCACATGGTTACAGACACAGATGTAGATGCATGAGTGACCGAGTATATATATATATATATATATATATATATATATATATATATATATATATATATATATATATATATATATATACAGAATTTTGTTTATACATTATTCAGAGGATCTATATCTATCTATCTATATCTATATCTATATATATATGTGTGTGTGTGCGCGCGCTCACGCGCGTGTGTATGTGTATAGTCATCATACAAAAACACACACATATAAGCAAACATGAAAATCGGTGCCAAATTCGAATTTACTTCGTTCCATATAAACACTTTACCTTATATCGGACCTTCTAGAAATGAGGTAGATAAAATATATATGTAAACAATATTATTCTTGTTATCTTTTATTCTTAACGAACTTCAAAACAATTAAATGTAACTTGACGACCGTTTCACATACAAATACGCAACCAGGAATAAACATGTAAGTCCATAGACAATTCTATTTATTCAACTCTTCAGAAGACAAAGCTACATTTTGATTCTACATAAGACAAATACATTTTCATACATTTTATGCATTGATCATTATTGAATTAAATACTGAAAATCGATATATAGAATATTATATCTCTTTATAACATTTTATGTGGAAAGCAAAATAATACACACTCACACACACACGCACACACACACACACACACACACATATATATATATATATATATATATATATATATATATATATATAAACAAGTATCTAGCGGCCAAACTGAATTCCTAGTTCTCGCATGATGATAACCTTAGTACAACAGTTTCTTAGTTTTAAGTGACATTTGCCTTGTTCGGAACAAACAACATAAAAATATAAGGATTTTCAATCTATAAAATGATGCTCTAAAGCCATTTTGTATTTGTACGTAGCTTATCTCTCTTTTAAGATGGGATCGCTTGATCACGAACGTTGCAATGTAATTTTTTTCTATCTGATGTCGGTGTGTGTTAAACATGGAAATTTTAGGAAAATACACTTTCTTGGATTTTGGGAGAGGTTTAAAATGTAATTCCTGTTCCGTCCAAAAATGGTGCACTAATATCGTAAGGTCTCTGTTGATAGAATACTAAGATAAGTATATTTTATTTTGAATAAAAAGGTATACAATAATATTGTAAGGTTTGCGTACGCGCCGAGCGTTCATAGCCTGGAAATACTTTTAAGAATGACAGCACCAGACAACAAATACATGATACAACTGTACAATTTCCACGGGATCCGTTAGTTTAGCATAAGATTAATGGGATTGCCCTGCTTAATATTGCGGTAAATCCTTTCTCGTGTATTTTAATCATCCAATCAAATCACTAAAAATATAGCGTATTTCTTAACAAGTAATTGTTTACGAGATGTTTAAATAGAGCTTGAGGATGCTATTTAATGTGTTTTATTTTTTCTATCGATACATCGAATAGCAATAAATTAGCATTTGATCAGGCAGTCTCTCTGCAGTTTCATTTGCTTAGACACTTAGTCTTCCAACTCAGAAGGATCTGAGTCATTTGGGTGGCTTTTTATCAGTTGACGTGTGGTAGTAGTTCTAGGAAATCCACTTTGCCAAGCCTTGTCGACGAAGTTACCCAAGCAATTTTTAATATGCCAAATACTTCCTACAGTAAGGACACTTGTTTCACTTTCTCCATCCTCATCACATTTTCCTACGCTGAGGAGGAAGTAAGTATCAACATTCTATTTGTACATGTAATTGGTAATCAAAATGGCCCATTTATTTTCGGATTTTCTGCTTAACACCCAGTAAGATATAAATTAATATTTTTCTGTTCTCTACACAACGTCACACATATGTCACATCATTTTTAATTTTTGTACATTTTACGATTACGTATGCAAGAATATTTCAGTAGTTACGTCATCAGTTCCTGGTTTCGCATGACGGGTTAATGCAGCAACTAGCACAAAAAGTTCCAACATTTTGTTTTTTATGGTTTTATGCTAGGTTCGGTTTACTCTAAATTATACTAAAAGTTGGACAAGATTTGAGTATGAGAAAGTTTCAAATTTCGAAGAAAAACATTTTTAACTTACAATTCATTTTTTATTACGTTTTAAAACACTAATTCGATCAATTTTCAGGATAAACAAATTGATCTTGCATTTTTACCCATGGCGAATGTTAACGAATCATTTTTACCCATAGCGAATGTTAATGAATCATTTTTACCCATGGCGAATGTTAACGAATCATTTTTACTCAAAGCGAATGTTAACGAATCATTTTTACCCATAGCGAATGTTAACGAATCATTTTTACCCATGGCGAATGTTAATGAATCATTTTTACCCATAGCGAATGTTAACGAATCATTTTTACCCATAGCGAATGTTAATGAATCATTTTTACCCATGGCGAATGTTAACGAATCATTTTTACCCATGGCGAATGTTAACGAATCATTTTTACCCATGGCGAATGTTAATGAATCATTTTTACCCATAGCGAATGTTAACGAATCATTTTTACCCATAGCGAATGTTAATGAATCATTTTTACCCATGGCGAATGTTAACGAATCATTTTTACCCATAGCGAATGTTAACGAATCATTTTTACCCATGGCGAATGTTAATGAATCATTTTCATTTGAATTCATCAAATAAATCAAATGTATGTTTTCACATTTTGGCGAAGAAGTCAGTTAATGTCGAACCAGAAAGAACGCCTGACTCCAAGTCCGCAGTAAACAGTGTTTCATCATATTTGGTTTATGATATTAAAGCTTTTCTATTGTTGGTTGTTTACTCTGGGGATTTGATAAGTTTTGTATTAATTTATTTATTAAATTGTTGAGTGAAAGGCGGATTAGTTTTTAAAAAAAGCTCCCCGCCTGTCTGTGTTAAGAATGGTTTTCTAAATAATCAGTAGTTTCCTTACCATTCTGGGCTACTAATAATATCATTGACAAAGTCATTATTAACATGGAGATAGGGGACTTTGTTTACTATTCTGTACTTTTACATAACGATTTAAGTAAGAAATTTGGAAAACTGAAGCGCTGATCGAATTTTATTATTGATAAAATTTAATATCAACAACTGAATCTGATCGGACACCATTTGTTGTGGACTTTGAGTCGATCGTCCTTTTGGTTTGTAGATTTAACGAGACAAATTGTTAAATTCTAAGTGAAAAGTTTCAAAATATGTAAAAAATATTTTTGTTGATTAAGTAAAATCTGTTCAGTTGATTGAAAAATTGTCGTTGCCACGTAACAGCACGTTTTTTGTTTGTAAATTTAACAAAACAACTCTGCTTCTTTTGCACTGATTTCTGTCATTTAATTTTGTGGCATAATTAAAATAACGATGCAAATAACTTATAGCATTTAATATCAAATTACTAAACAAACATTTAACAATTAAAAAAAAAGTAAAAGAGAAATCTAGAATTATTGACTTAATTTACGAAATAAAAATTTCAAAACGATCTTATGATTCTTTAATTTTTTGATCAGTAGTTATGTACATTACATTGTTTCCTTGAATTCTCCTTTCAAAAATGCCTTAAAGTAAACATTCGAGAAATTGTAAAGAAAAAAATGATAATTTGAATTATACGGTTCTCATCTAGGATTATATTCTAATAAGGTTTCAACCGCTATAAACTCTGACTTTCTTCGGGTGCAGCTTATCCAAGGATCTCTGAATAATGGATAAATGACTTATCAATCATAATCGCTAAGTTACAGTCTTTTGGGGGTGGGATGATAGTTAACCCTCTGTACGAGCTATGCTAAGCAATTAATTGCGAATTCTGTAAGACTTCTAACCGGCAACGACTGACTGGCGGAGCAAGAGAAAACTAACTACGTGAGTAAAGGGTTACGTCCGAAATTCCGTACAAGTTTTCGAGTTAAGATACACTTGATGAAGGTCGGTGATTACATTGACCTTGTGAAAATAACATCTACGATGAGAAAAATAGCCCGAATAATCCAAAAATTCAATCTTCATCTAAAAATTCCAAAAACAAATATTTTTGGAAACGCAATAATAATTTATAAATTCCAGCTCTGTCACTGTTGCCATGAATTTCCACGACTGCAACTTCATGCAGATGGGTAAAAACCGAAAATGGGCCCAATTTTAGGCCGTGGGTAGCGATCTGTTATGTCTTACTATGCAATTTTGATGGCTATAATCGGTAAACTTGCAACCCTCCACTTTGGCCCTTCGCTTAGACAGTTGATTAAAGAGACCCGATCCGATCAATCGGTTAGACACATCATTTACGTGTTTGAAACTAAGATTTATTTTCTCATTTTTTCCGTTAAATTGAATTAACACCAAAAATAACTATTGAACTTTTTTGTTAAGATGTGGTCGCTTATCCTCGAATAGTTTTATGCTTAAAAGATACTTTAAAATGATTCTGCTTACTACTAACCTTACGTATAAGCGGCAAGTTGTCCTCAGAATTGATGTTCGTGTTAGGCTAAATAATTTTTCTATTATCTTGTCGGCATTAAATTGTCTACACATATAAGCGACCATCTTTGAACGATTTTTGGCAACAAATTCAAAGAGAATAAACCTTACAATCAGTTTCCACACCTGGAAAGTATACGGGTCAGTGGATAGTTAAGGTCTACTGCGTTTGGTATAAGTTGTTTTATTTTTATATTGATTTACTCTTTCTCAAATGTTAATTATTCTAAACTTTTACCATATCAGTTTCTAATTCATTTCATTATTTTATCGTTCGCACGTTTGCATGTGTTATGTGAATGCTAAGTGCGTTGTAATAACTATTTTTACGAAGTATTTAATGACTGTTGGTTCAACGTCTCAGATAAGTTTGTTGCTGAAATGCAAACATATACTGGATCGACATGCTCTGTTGTAGTTGCCACAGATGTAGGTTGTATCTAGTTCTGAGAGCTCTGTTGCAATCTTTGGCCATCTGTGCTTTCTTCGCTGTTGCTTTCTCATCCTCCTCATCCTTGGGGCATGCCATCAGATCACTTCTTAAGCAACTGCAGTCTTCAGCTGCAGATATCCAATCTGCTGGGTCGTTGCCACTTTCCCACATGACTTGCTTTGAGACATCTCTCTGGTGTAAGATAAGTCTTCCTGTTGGTCTGGGGCCGGTTGCGAACTCGTCGAACTCGTTGAACGCTGCTTCATGGCAATGAATAAGGGATTATATACTCCCACAAAGAGAATCAGTTCGACACCATTCACCAGTGACGCATCATGAGAATTATTGGAATCACGTAACTGAACCACATATCAAACAAGAGCGCCCTTGATAAGGCTGACATCCCAAGCATGTTCGCTCTCCACACCTTACATCCATCCCGGTGGTTTGATTAAACCAAGCGCATGGACGATAGGAAAACACCAAATGACATTTATCATACGTCCACTCAAAAAAATTGTTAGAAATATTAAAGTAAAAATAAAAAAAACACCGTAAAATTATAAATTCGTTGTATTAACAGTAAAATTAAAAGTGAACAATAGTTAATAGTTGAGAAATCATAAACAAAAAAAAACAACTAACTTATAGCCTGTATACTTTCAACGTGCTGAAACTATTGTTAAGTTTTCATTTAAAAATCTTTCTTGCGTTCAAAGCTACTACACGAAAAAAAAACGGCTGCTTGTCAATAAACTGTTCGTGATTCTTGCCTGTAAAGATAATAAAAACGTGCTTATTCTACCACTAACGCTTAGTATGAGTGACAAGCTCCCAGAACTTAGAGTTTATGGTAGAGTAAGGTATTAAAAAGTACCTTTTAGGTATATATCCTTGACAGGCGGCCATATCTTTTGCGTTTGGCGTAAAAAAAATAACAAATGGAAAAACAGTTCAGAATAGTTTGAACACGTTAAAACTATACAAGTTGATAGATGATTTAATTCTACTGCGTTTGGTATAAGTTTTTTTTTCGAATATTATATTTCCTACATTTTTAACAGATTATGTTTTAGTCTCATACAGAAAGACTTTCTGTTGTCGTTTATTAATCTCACACCGAACACATTTTGTTATAGTAGCAGATGTAAATCTAATTAAGTGTAACTCCTTGATAATTATAGTTTAAATATTTGTTTATAATGTTTTCTTTTGAAACTGCAGTTATGGTTCAAATTTCGTTAAGCTAATACTACGTTCGGTATTGACATGTTTTGCAACGGTTTAAGAAAAGGTAACGATGATGTATTTTAATACTCCTTGATTAAATTATTTTTTTAGCATACATATACTCAGTTACTGCTTTTTTAGTCTTACTCTCTCTCTCTCTCTCTCTCTCTCTCTCTTTCTCTCTCTCTCTCTCTCTCTCCTTCTCTCTGAACGTTTCAGTTATGGTCGTCAGTTCACGTTGTCGGCTATGTGTTTACATAATACATGGATGAATCGACTGACCGTATTAGTGTTTAATATACTAGCTAAACGTGTATGAGTAAAAAATAAAAAATAAAGTGCTGATAATAGTCGTGGGTGACTCAGTGGTCCCCTTTTATTCCATACAACCCGACGGGCTGTACGGAAGTATGGCATTTATATTCCAAGATTACTTCACTTAACCTTGATCCTCACTTTACAACACAGAGTGTTTAGCAAAAACCAGTTTTTATGTTTTAGGTATGATTCGACTGCTAATTGAAATCTGGTCAACTGTCTATTATTGAATATTCATTATTATTTCAAATTAGTCGATGAAGTACGATTTACTTAGAAACGTAACGTTACGGCACACTTCCCAATAAATCGGTGTTGATTGCATATTCTTAACAATGAGTATTCAGCATTTTCGTTAATGGTTTATCTGGTTTTAGATTTATTTCTTTTATTTTCTGCTAAATTCCCGACAGAGAATTGCATAGACATTACTTATTAGACTGGAGAAAGAACTGTTTTGTCCCGCAGAACCAGAAAGAGAGAAAATCTAATCTTTACATTTTTACCACGTGTCGTTATTCTGTCACTTCTGGAATGCAAATTCCATTGTTTTCGAAGTCATTTCCATTAAACTACAAGCGGATCTAAAGATAAGATCAAATAATAGTCGCAATTCATACATTCCGGTGATAAAACTATGCATAGAAAAACTTTTTTTTTCTTTAAACCCTTTAAGCTAACTGATAAATCCGTACAATCATATCACAAATTTATCAACTGTTATAAGTAAAAAAAAGAAAAAAAACTAACAGAATCATTCATGTAAACTCCTATAAAATAAAAAGTTATCACCAGGAATATAATTTCTGTAAATCGTGATGGTTCATGGTGTATCAAGGATAGCTGAAGCCTTCAAACTCTGAAAACTACAGACGGTTTATGAGTGATGATATGTCTCATATTCATCGTGTTAGTGATAAACGTAGAAGTGAATTTGTGCGGACAAGAATTGAAATCTGAATTTTGTATCCTGGTATTAGGGGGCATATTATAGGTAGTGTATAAATAAAAGGAAATATTTCTGATGATTATCAGTGTCCATGGTGTATCATGAAAACCTCTTGGAAACTAAAACAAAAGTTGCTGAAAAAAACAAGAAAAAAATCAATAATGAAATAAGAACAAAATCGTATTTCTTCTTCCGACGAATAATTATTGCTCCGCGTTTGGTACTTAAACGTAACAAGTCAAAAATATGCTGTTTTAAACTGATAACCTTACAACGTCTAATATACAGATTCGAGGATGAAAACAAAATTAAAAATATAGAACATAACAAAATGTTTAATTAAAAATATGCATCTGTATACTTTATATGCTAGTTTTAAAATTTCATCTGTTTACACTAGTTTAATTTTATATGCTCTGGCAATTTGTGTCAAATATTATAATAGGTAGGTCGACTAGTGACACATTAACTGTTTATACTTTACATATTTTCAGTAATTAAAAAAAAATGTGTTTAATATTTAAGTGGGTAGGTTAACTAGTGTGTGAATTAGCTTGTACACACGCATAGTGTCAGTAATAAATATTAAATAAATCCTTATGTCTCTTAAGATGAACAATCAAATTTTGATGGCTATAATCGGCAAACTTGCAAACCCTCCACTTTGGCCCTTCGCTTAGACAGTTGATTAAAGAGACCCGATCCGATCAATCGGTTAGACACATCATACCCTATAGTATGTATATCTGTATTATTCGATCTGACTCTTTAAACAGTCAATAAATACTAAGGCGCAAAAACTGAAGTCCAAATCTGTTGAGAATAAACATGGACATCTTTATATGAAGATGCCTTATCCATTGACACCGCACGCTTTGTCTACCGAGAAATTCTTAATGACTATTACCAATACCAAAAATACCGAATTCTGTTAGAATGGTCGTACCCTCTATAGAATTACATTTGGCAACTTTATTTGGAATTAAAATACCCCACAAATGGCTGATATACCGTAAATCAAACTTATTTTTTTATTTAGATTAAACTAAAACGATGATGCTTTCTGGCACAAATATAAAACAAGTGCAATCGTCCGCTTAAGGTATTGATTTTAGCTAAGTTTAATGTGAAATGTTGAAACACTTTATCTGAATCAAGTTTAATCTAATGATTTATTGAACGTCAATGGAAAAATTTCCTTTTGACTTTTTCTTTAACCGACTGAAAATCTTCTGCTCAAATGTTCCGTTTAAATTCGCAAGGGCATTTCAGTATATATTTTGGTAGATGAAGAATGAGACTGATTCCAGAGACTTTTATTAATTCAGTCAAGTACAATATTACAGCCACCACCCTCACCCATCCTTATCCAGCACCCTTATGACACAGTTCTCCTTTAGCACTGACCTACTTATGACTGTGATAACCCTCTTCTGGTCAATACGTCATAATCATATTGATATACCAGTTCTCGTTAGATAATCAAGTTACGCGATGTTGAGTCTGATTAGTACTAGTTCAGTGCCTGTTTAGGAGTTAGGGTTAGGGTTAGGGTTAGGATTAGGGTTAGGGTTAGGGTTAGGGTTAGGAGTTATGGTTGGGGTTAGGGTTAGGGTTAGGATTAGGGTTAGGGTTAGGGTTAGGGTTAGGATTAGGGTTAGGGTTAGGGTTAGGAGTTAGGGTTAGGGTTAGGGTTAGGGTTAGGATTAGGGTTAGGGTTAGGAGTTAGGGTTAGGGTTAGGAGTTAGGGTAAGGGTTAGGGTAAGGATTAGGGTTAGGGTTAGGGTTAGGGTTAGGGTTAGGAGTTAGGGTTAGGAGTTAGGGTTAGGTTTAGGATCAGGGTTAGAGTAAGGGTTAGGGTTAGGAGTTATGGTTAGGGTAAGGGTTAGGGTTAGGATTAGGGTTAGGGTTAGGGTTAGGGTAAGGAGTTATGGTAAGGGTTAGGGTTAGGGTTAGGGTTAGGAGTTATGGTTATGGTAAGGGTAAGGGTTAGGAGTTAGGGTTAGGGTTAGAGTTAGGGTTAGGGTTAGGGTTATGGTTATGGTTAGGGTTAGGTTATGGTTATGGTTAGGGTA